>NC_135849.1:8080000-8450000 GCF_029677425.1 Wolffia australiana
TGATGCGGGCACGTTAAGAAAATCCCCATTAGATAATACATGCAGATTCGTGCGGCTGCGTTGCTTATTATCCAACAGGTTGCTAACATTGAACTGTCTATATAAACAGCACATACTCTTGCCAACACAGAGTGCACCAAACGAAATGGCGCAGATTTCTTCGTTTTATCCTCTCGGTATCCTGTGTCTCTTCCTGTTGCGCTTTGGCGTTCAGGCCGACGGAGAAAGCACCTACGAAACCGTGCTGGTTTCCAGCCTGCTGCCTTCCCCGAACTGCACCCGATCCAAAGGTTGAACCCCAGCTTCCGTAACCTGTTCATGGACGGACTCCTTTCCCACCATTCAAAACACGGAATGAACAGTTTTCTTTATCTTCACAAAGTTTAACGAAATTATCTGATATTTCAGGCTTTCGCGACGGCGTTATCCCCGGTGTCCATCGCGCCGGTCCTTGTTCGGCAAAGCCCGCCAGAAGACATGGCGCTATTAAAGCCTTTGCAGAGGACAATCTGCGCGTCGCTTCGCTTCAGGCGATCGCGTCGGGATCTTTTTCTCAAGAGAACGACACCTTGGTGCTCGGATCTAAACTGATCCTTAGTGCAAGGAGCGGCGCCTACGTCGCCTCTGGTAATTACGTAGTTTCTGTCGGCTTTGGCACCCCGAGAAGAACACAGACAGTCATCTTCGACACAGGAAGCTTCAGAAACTGGATCCAGGGCAGGCCCTGCCTCGTGTCCTGCTACCCCCAAGCAGAGCCTGTATTCGATCCCTCCTCATCCACCTACCGTAGGATCGGCTGCACCGACCCTGCATGCCTTGAGCTATCCGACAGTGGATGCTCGGACACGAACTGCGTCTATCAGGAAGTCTATGGCGACGGCTCTTCCACCACCGGGTTCTTGTCTGCTGATACGTTTGCGTTGACTGCGACCAACGTATTTCCAAACTTCCTCTTTGGGTGCGGGCAGAACAACCGAGGGCTGTTCAGGGCCGTCGCAGGACTTCTTGGCCTTGGACGCGACCCCTACTCACTCAATGCCCAGGTCTCGGGTGTACTGGGGAACATATTTTCCTACTGTATCCCCTCCTCGAACAGCACCACTGGCTTCCTCAACATCGGCCAACATTTGTCATGCCGATTAGGGCCCATATGGTGGCCTTTTTTCTTGTTCTCCAGATCAACAGATTTGTATTACTTATCTCTGTATATGATACATTTTAAAATAGTGGAGCCAAGAAAATGTATGCATCATGGCTGAAAACAATATGCAATGACATAGTTTAATGATTGGACATAGTTATGGAATAGAAGATCCCTAATGATTAGATATAATGAGGGAACTGACATACCTTGATATGTCACAGTTATCCACGTGTCTATTTATCCTCAATTAGGAAAGAAGAATCTAAATTTTTATTGATTGAAGTAGTTCTCCATTTCATGCCTCTTTTGTACATTGTTTACAAAAAGTTTTAGGTACGCCTTTTTCCTTCATCATCCTATTGGTTATCTCTATCTATTAGAAGTTATCCATTCATACTAATGATTCATCAAACTTCCAAGAGACATATGTAGATAATCTCTCTTGCTCATTGGCCATTTTTATTCTCTCCTTACCTACTCCATCTTCTTGTATCACCTAGTTCACTACTCTTTGATAAAATCAAATTTAGGATAAAACTTACGTCACTTTTAATTAGGGTTTCATTAATGAAATTGATAAAGCAATATTCATAAAATAATTATAGCAACTGTATAAGTAGGGCACGCCTCCACAGGGAACAGATATTAGGAATTTAATTTTCTCTAGTTGGTAATTCTGAAAGGATAAGGAGGGAGACATACATAGTAAAAGGTAGTGTTGTGACGAAATAGTGAGATAAGAAGAGAGATGCTGGCTGTTGAATGAAGACATGACCATTGGTGGAGAGAGGTAGTAAAGGTGGCGTGAATAGAGTGAATTGAAACAAGGGAGTAAGATGTGTGAAGATGTAATGAGAAGATGGAAATTGTGGGAGATGAGTGAGAAATGAGATGGGTGAATATAGTGATTTAGGGTTTGTGAGGTAGACGGAAGGGAAAGTATGGAACTAGATCGTGATGAAGCAGGTGATGTATGGGAAAGATGATGCATGATTGTGGATGGTGAAGAATGATGTTGAGAAAAATGGTATTGATCTCAATACTGTATGCGATGGATATAAATCAATGTAAGACAAGAGACTAACCTTAGATCCCTATGTTACGCCAGGATGACAGTGATTTCCTGATGCACACTAGTATCTCTGTTTCTTTGCTGACCTCCTCCATGCCCTAAAGAGAGCAAGAAAGCCTTTGATGGACCTTCAGAATGTCACTTGCTTTTAATCTGCCTCTATAGGAATAAGAGAGCTTAAAGATTCTTTTTACCAAGATTGGGGGCTAAATTTATAGATCCAACCATATGGATGTATAGATGGGAGATGGACATGTCAAATCAATACATCAGCACAAGCCAAATCAATACATTTTTTGAAAAATAAACCCTTTAGAGGAATAACATGGACATGTCACCACCACATCTATTATGATATGTCATTAGAGAATTAGATGGGGAGACTAATATTAAATAACATTAAATAGTGAATATTTTAATTCACAACTTATGGCTCTACACCTCACATTTATTGCGAAGTAGTCACCTGTTTTTTCATTAGGCTACATCTTTTTCTTGTAAGTCATTAATGCCTAATATAGCTAATCGCAGTGTCATCATGGTGTCATTTTAATGATTGCATGACACCAATCGTTAATGATATTTAACAATGGGTTGTCATCAATCATTAACAATAATCATCTTCTGGTTGTCATTTGAGAAATTAAATGGTGACACATCGCATGTCAGATTTCAAACCCAAAAGTACCCTAAAAGTTCATATAAAGTTATAAATAAGCCAAATGTAAAAAATGTTTAAATATATATCTTAATGATTATAATGTTAAAATTTTCAATTCAATCGTATTTTTCAACAAAAAAATTAGTTTATTTCAGAATATGAAGAAAAGTCCCTAAAATTCATGACATTGTTCTAATGATGGGTTTATTGATTTTAGGCTTAGAAAGCATATATGCATGAAACAGCTATGTGGTAATTGTGGTGTCAGACGTCGTCGAGGACATCGCCCAGTCGGCACCGAGTATGATGGCTTGGTACCGAAAAAGAGATGGTGCTATTAAACGTCGATGGTGTCGTCGTCTGACTGATAAAAAACCCTAATGGGTGATGTAACTACGATGCGAGAAATGAACGTCCTATATGTAGTATGTGCAGGCTCCGACTTGAGGGAGGCGTCGAGCTCCAAGCTGGACCGGGTCACTGGCGATGGCGACGGTGGCCTCTCGAAGCTTGTCAGAGCGACGCGGACATCTACAGCCGAATGGAATCAATACCTAGGGCTCTTATGCATGGACCGATTCAGTCGTACCAGTAAGACGCTCAAACTATTGTAGTCCTCTCAAGTATTCCTCTCTCACACCTACCTAGCCCAAGCGCGGTGGAGTCAAATCAAAATTATACTGCAAGAGATAAGTAAACAAGCAACGGGAGAGGACGTCGTACCTCGTCAGCACGTGGCTTGTGGTGCAGAATTTTTTGACAGATGCCGCGGTCAGAGCGGGTGTGGCAAAAAGGCACTAGAGAGCTGACAGCGGCTCGACCAGCGATGAGTTACAGGAGCTCTTGGTAGAGGTCGGAGGAGGAAAACGAGGTGCAGGACCTCGCCGAGCACCCTGTCGTCCCCTGCACTCTGGCCTTGGATGGCCAGCTCAGGCGGGTCCAGGGAGGACCGGCGTAGCCAGGAGACAACCCTGGAAGTGCAACCGGTGAATTTCCCATGCATGGGAAACCACGTGTACCCTACAGCTTGAGAATTTGATGATGGGCTTCGGGAGAAACCAAGAACGCTAACTTTCTCCCCACAAAGATGGGCCGGTGGCACCCGACCAAGATCAAACAGACCCTGTGGCCACTTGATGACAGGGTCAAAGTAGCTCAGGCGATCAGCTTCCTACACCCACAACTGGGACGGAACTGTCGTCATTGGGGCGGCGGTGAAGGACGTACTCGCCGGATGCATCCTGATCCTTCTAGGGCATAGGCCCAACGATCAGGTTCAGCCTCGTTAATGGAAAGTTGGGAGAATCGTGTTGAGAGTATAAGAAGGGAAAATGGAGCTAATGATCGAGATGGAAACCCCTATGTCTTTGAAAGGGCCTTAAACAATTAAGAAAAAGATGACATTTTATTAGTGTCTATAAATTCTAAATCAGGATTCTGGGCATCGCCGACTGAGATCTACTCAGATAAGGCCTTAGAGGCTTCACCGATTGAGAACACCTTTGATGCTACGCCGGTTGAGAACTCCTAGAGGCATCGCCGATTGAGATCAACTAAGGCTTTAGAGGCTTCGCCGATTGAGAACACCTTGGAGTTTTAGGCTTCGCTGATTGAGAACTCCGCAGCTCAGTCCAAGGAGGCTTCGCCGATTGAGAACACCTCAGCAAAATGCAGTGGAGGCTTCGCCGATTGAGAACATCTTTGATGCTTCGCCGGTTGAGAACTCCTAGAGGCATCATCGATTGAGATCAACTAAGGCTTTAGAGGCTTCGCCGATTGAGAACACCTTGGAGTTTTAGGCTTCGCTGATTGAGAACTCCATAGCTCAGTCCAAGGAGGCTTCGCCAATTGAGAACACCTCAGCAAACTGCAGTGGAGGCAAAACAGCGCCAATTGATATCACCTCAGGCTTTAGAGGCTTCCCCGATTGAGAAAACCTCATTTATTTGTGGTTAAGCAAAACCCTTATTTTTACAAGGGCAAGTTCCGTTATCTATTTCACATAATTTATGAATGACTTAGGTATTTTATGTGAGCATCAAGCCACAATTCTCCTTCTTGAACCAAATTGGAGTCACGACGAGAAACAGATCATCATCCCCTCGTTCACACGGTGGAAGAGTTGACCGCGTCGAGCTAAGATTGACCCCTCGTCAAACTATGATTTTGGCGAGGGGGAAATCAGCCCACGCAGTTTGACCATCCCTGGTGAGAAACTCTTTGGCACACGGATCCGTATGGACAGGTTGAGCACCTGTTCTGAGATCAGGCGCCTGATCGTCCGAGATCAGCACCCAATTTAGTGGATTGGGCACCTGATCGTTGGAGATCAGTGCCCCAAACTTAAGGGATTCTTCACCGAATTTGATTCCAAACTAGGTGTCACTGAATTGGGAGATTCAAAATTCAGAGAGGTTGCCAAACCGCCAAGAATCTGCCATGGTTGTAACTCTACAATGAAATTTCATCGTCGGCCGTCGGCACCAATCTGATGGCTGCGTGAGCATCCTCGGAGGCTTTAAGAGGAATATAGGGCCAACGATTGGCGATTCAGGGAGTGTAATTGCCTCTCCCCCGTTGCCCCTCTAACCCCCAAATTTCCCTTTCTTCTGCTCCTTCTATCTTCTCCTCCTTCCTCTGTATTCTTCTCTGAACAAGGAAGGGAGACCATAACAAAAACAACAATGTGAATTTCTCCTCTTTTCTCTTGGTCTGCCTGACCTAGTTCACCCATCCTTCCCTTTTATAGGGAGGTCAATTGGGTCCCTACTGGTCAACCCAAAGAAAAGAAAATTCAGGTCCATTAGGGGCCTTTATAGTATGGGCCCCATTACCCATAGAAAGGGGAAACTGAAAATTCAAAGAAAAAGGGGGAAAAGGATTGGAGGCCCCTTCCCATAATGATGAAAATGCAGGCAGGGGATACATCTCGGTGCGACAAAAACAGGATGAATAAGAAAAAAAAATTACGACTAAAATAAAAAATGATGAAATCAAAAGACGATAACGTGCATCTTCACCCGGTCTTCGATGACAGTGGTAACCGATGATGAACAGGTTCCATGAGTGAGCTGACACACACTCCTTTGTATCTTCTAAGACACGAGGTGTAGCTTGGCACCCCATGTGTCAAAATCTCGACCTATTGATTGGGTTAAATCAATTCGACATTAATTAATCTATATGATGATATAGTTAACTAATTTGGAAGTGCAATAAAGGTTATTGGGCTGCTAGAGTCATTAACTAAACTGATACATGGGCCTAGAGGGTCACACGCAAATGGTCTTTTAGATGTCGCAAGATATACTTAAGTTTTGGGGGGTTTTATGAAAAATACCCACTTAGTATAAATAGGGGAAGGCCCTGAACGAAATTCACCCAAGCCAGAATTGTTCAGGGGCCGTTCCCCTTCTTCTCCCATCTCCCAACACTCCCTCTCCTCCCCGATGTGATCGGGAAAACCGTAATGATGTCAATGGAGGTAGAACGGGGCTCGTCAAGGAGAAGGAGGAGATTTGACATGCCAAGGATCATGAGGATACGTCTAGAGGCTGCACACATAAGCAGCTCAACTCCTCTCACTCTGGGATCCAAGAAATCATGGATGCGATCCGTGGAAAGGTACTTCATTTCAATGTTCTTGTTGATGTCGTTCAATTCGCAAAAGTTTTCAGCTTCAAATCATTCTGATTTCTTCATCTAGATCTAGGTCTCTAGAACCCAAAAAAAAGAAAGAAAATGCACTCATATTTATTCATTTTTATATATTAAGGTTTCCAATATCCTTGAAAGCCTTCATCTCTCATGACACTGCATGGGTAATGAGAAAGGGAGATTATTTATATATGTGATATAAGTATATTTTGATAAATGATTTATTCCAAAATTGCATTTATTTTTTCAATGCATTTTTATTAATTTTTTAATACGAGAAAAACATGAAATAAAATAGAAAAAGGGAGAGCAAAATCTTAGTAGGGGGTATGTCTTCCTATCTCTATATATATTTCTTACCCATTGAGCTTATACATGATCCTGGACTATCAATCCAGGAAATAACTATTTGATGAGACATCAATAACAAGAGAAAATTATATATCAAAGGGAAAAAGTAAAAGCGAGAACATAATAATACTAATTTTGTGTCCTGAAAAACAGTTTTAAGATATGCTAAATAAACATTTACTTATTTATATATTAAATACATATATATATATGTTTGAGAGTTGGAATATCATACTAAACTATTATAGTCTGCTATACTAGTATATCATATTATAATACCTCGAGGTTTAGAATTGGTAATCTTATATTTGGGAATTAGGTAATATATCTTCTAACTTATTTGTAAAGTCTCATATAAAAGCATTTTGGTGATTGATTCATGAAAAATTTAAAGATGACAGATTGAAATGGTAGTAGCCCACCATTTCATTTAAACTTATAAAATTGTACCTGCATATCTTTTTTTATCAATGTGAAGTATAGAGTGAGAAAGAGGTCAATACATGGGAGAAGATAGTCCAATATCCTTATACAGGGAGTCCAATGTACTAGTAGATGAGTATAAAAGAGAGCATGTAGGAGGTGAATATTACGATGAAATCATCTCAGGCTCATTCTGCTTTGAAGAACATGCTGCTGGAGATCTAGAAAGGAAGATAAATTTGAAACATTTTTAGGTATAATAAGACACCATTGAGTGTACTATTCTCTGATATATATTAAAGGACTTTTAAAATGTACCCTTTAATGAATGTGATGCTTGTCGCGTGCACATTCCTACCATGTGTCGCACCTTATCAACAAATAATGAGAAATTTACTGTAACGAGGAAGTAGATGGAGTAATCAGACATTTACAGTTTATTAAAAGAAATTCAATAAAGCTTTTAAGGTAAAAAAACTTTTTGGGAGATCAATCAATGTTGGGAGGTTCCAAAATTTCTGTTTTAGGCAGAAACTTTTCACTCATATAGGCAGTTACATGTGCTAGAGAAAAGAAGAAGTCTCTCATATTGTTTTATACATGGTGTTTTAGGTGTGATCATGTTTCCTACTTCTGTCTTATATTATGCCACAATATACACCTTGAAGTTTGTGATACCAATGGCTAAAATTGACAAGTTTCAACAGTTCAATAAACTTCTCTTTATTGATTTCTAGTTCCATGACCTTACTAATAATCATGAAACCATTTGACTTACAAAATTTGTGATTCTTGGGCTATTTCAAAAATATTATTTAAAACATTTCTCATGTATTAAGTAATATTGTGTCTATGGGACTTCAATGCAAAACACATTGTAAAAATATCAGAAATCAAGGGAAGGTCATAATATCACCTAAATGTGAAATAATCTATCAAGCTATATGATAACATAAAAAGGTTAGGCACCATGCATGTCATTGTTAAGATTGCTGTATAATGATAATGCAAGAACTTGCATGTAATAAATTTCCCTTATAGTAAGTTTGAAAATTTGAGATATCTTTTGACTATGGATAATTTTATCACAACAAGTGATAAAATCATTGAATGTTCTTTTATTCAATATTAGAATGTACTAAGTTTTTTTAGAATATTATCTAACATAATTCAGATTCATTGAATTAAAGATGGGTTAAATAAATGATTTGCAGAAATTAAAATTAGTGAATATAAAAAATGCGTCGAGCATTTTTTGTTGTTTTTAATACTAAAATAGTAATTATTTTGAGAAAATGAGTCATTCTGCAAAGGTCTGGAACGAACTATGTGAGTAAAACATTGTGTTTGTGTATTCAAACTTTTTGTTGCCATTTGTGAGATATCATAATTTGTTGAAGGACACTTCTGGGTGATCCATTGAATCAAGGGAGGTCAAGGCGGAACACATTACTTATATGCTTTGTTATTTCATCAATTTCCTTTGGAGCTATTCCCCTTATTCTAGGTTGATTGAGCTAGGGTTGCCTTGAAAGTTGATAGGATTGTATTGATATATTTCTAGGTTTGGATATTACATATGAAAGGACTCATTCCCTATTCCACAAAATGTAAAAAATAAATGGTTTTCGTTTCATGCTCTTTTACCTTTGTGTATATATATCTAGTAGACAGTTTGATAGTCATACAGACAAAAAATGTGATTGTGGAGAAACCACGGTTCACTTATGGGCTCAACAAAATGACTCCACATAGATTCACCAAATTGACACATGGTTAGTAAATAGAAACAACATAAGAATAGGGATCTGAAGAGGGCTTACATGGGAATATCTAAAGAGTAGAGATTATTTTACAAATCATCGTAAACATGCAATTTAAGATGTGAGGAAAAATCTAAGCATTACTATGAGTTGGTCCTAAAGTTTTTTCACAATGACTTAATAGTGTGCTTTGTCTATATAGTCCTATCAAGGTGTAGTATTTGGAATATTTCAAACCATTCATAATTCCCTTGCATGAATGTACAATTTTCTTGATAGTTGAGAAAAATATTGCAAAAAAATACATTTTATAAATAAAATTTGATCATATAGAATGTTAATTAAGTTGTCTTCAAATGTATTTTATCCCAACATTTAAAAATAAATTATCAAAAATATTTTTTTATTTTAATGGCATAGAAAATAAATAAATCCAGATTTGAAATTATGTGACGTGTATCATGTTAACCCACAAACATAACACGAAAACTTTTGTAAAAATAATTTTTGATTTAAAAATTTTCAGCAAAACAAATTTCCATCTTAGTATGTTAGTAGTCATTTATTTTCTGGTTAGGGTGAAATGCCTTTAAACATTTATTTCACATGGTTTATAGTCATATAATAGTTATAAAATACATTGCTGTACACTAACACTCATCATTGGTGATGGATGTTATGTAGCCGTCATGCCAATTCCCTTTTAAGTTGATGTTTAAGTTCATGAAATAAATTTCAAAGCATTCATAATTCCCTTAAGCCAGTCAATCACTTTTTGAACAGAAAAAAGGAAGGATAGATGCGAGCTATTTAGTCTCAACCAACAAATTCTTGGTTGTTTCAGCTGGTCTGGCAGTTGGCTCTGCTTTCTATGCCATATCATCCATGTCATTCCAGAAGAGAATCCTATAAGCTATACTAGCAAAACAAAAATTTCTGGTTTGGAATTTTCCAGAGATACTCAAAATAAACAAACAAAAGGTGAAAATAACAAAAATATGGGTTGAATTGAACCATTACCTAACTGCGATAATGCAGAACAATTCAAATGATAGTCAGAACTGAACATCTGAAACATATCTAGTTATATACAGAACAATTAGATCTGCTACATAAGGCATGTTTATGATGCCTCTGCTTGCCTTAAAGCTTTGAACGGCTCCGACTTCCTGTAATTAAGAAAAAGGAAGGGGTGGATGTTCAGCAAACAATGAGATTAGAAGATGAAGAGTTGGGGTTACATGGGCCACTTTTGGTTTCATAGTAGTTATGATGATCTCTGCCTCCTGTGGTTAGCAGTGGAACGGCCCAGAAAACAGTGTCTCAGTCGCTGACCCAGCGACTCAAACTTGTCAGACTTCGAAACATTCTTCAACTCCTTAGAAGGATTCTTGGGCTTCTTCTTCTTTTTCTCCTTCAGGCCTCCACTTGATTTACGTTGGATTTTTCGAAGTGGTGTGGCCAGTACCTTGAGTGCCATCTGCATAATCCATTAAAGCAAAAGAGTGAATAAAACTGTCAGAATCAACTTATATAATTGAACCCATTATAGCAAAACAAAGAATAGGACTGTTAAAATCAACTTATATGAACTAACCCATTCTAGCAAAAGAAATAACAAGACTTATAAATCTGACAAATATAAATAATCCGAGAGGGAGGAACCTGGCGTCTGGAGCTGCTTCTTGTGTATTCGGCTGAAGAGGATAGTTCACTGACTCCCCCCTCTCCTAAGGAGGAGCACCTCCCCCAGCTCTCTCTGTTAGAACTCGTGTACGAACAGCACTCGTCATTCTGCCCAGGTCCTTTCCCCTGGAAATCCTGCTCGCTTCTCACATCCTGAAAAATACAGTTGACAAGAACGTCAACTTTCTTGACTCTGAAGTGAAGATTATTGAAATATCATACTAGAGAACAGTCCAAATTACTGGAAAATGAGGATTTGAAGAGCTGTTCCCTTCTGCATCGATGATAAATTTGGCTTCTTCAAGAAAATTTTCCTGGGGCGAATAGCAATAAACTGTTAAGGCTATGTAGAAGTATATTTTAAGGAATAACAGAAGAAACGTACGCCAAGATCATCTTGAGTTATTGCACCATTTTCGGAGAGGAGTTCAGCAACAGATTTTGTGTTGGGGCCTGACTTGCAAGTAAAAATATGAATGAATGATTGTTCCAATGAGGAAAACCACCATGCAACAAAATATATTTTACCTTTTGGAAGACAAGGGGCGGACGAAGAACTAGCTGCATCACTGCTGGTGGAACGAAGGCCAGCAATAATTTCGTATAGTAAACTCTGGAAAGAAAAAACATGTTCAAGTTCAACATGTATATGCTACGGGCTCAATGACCTTAAGACTTTTCTTTGGCCATATTTGAAAACCCAGAATAAAATGCTAAAAATAAGGTTAACACGTAGGAATCTAAAAAATTACCTCGTCCATTCCAGCACCAACCTTCAAACCCCCCAATTCATAATATTTCTCCAGTCTATTCGAGCACGAAGAAGAAATGGGAGGCGGGTGAAGAACATTGTAGAAAAATATGGAAACTGAATCATAATAAAATTGAGGTCGTGGTGAGTTATGGTCTCCCTCGAATTTAATGATGTTTTTATCTCCCTGCCAAAAGAAGGGTAAAAGTGTGAACTCCTCGAATGTGAAGGGATTATTGACAAAGTAGGAAATATTTTGTACCGCATATGAGTTGTAAATAAGGTCCGAATGACGAGGTTGAATAAAGACATCATCCGCGGCATGTCCAAATAACGCTGGAATAAAAGTCTTTGGGGCAAACTATTCAAAACAAACAACATTAATACACGTTGCAAAAACATGACCTTGGAAGCTTTTAGCCACGCATTAGGGAATATAAATGTCAAAGGATATAGACAATATGATGATTTTCCTTATCTAAAAGTAGTTGTTCACAGACATTCATCCCTCAACTAAGACAAAGTAACTTTATACTATGGGCCCAGACCTTTATCTGACTATTGGCCCAAGTAGGCCCACCCCACTACTCGACATCAGGACAATAGAAGGATTCTTCATTATATCTGAGATGGCTTCTTCTGTTTCAACCTCCAGAACATGTCATTTAAAAGACGGGTCTGTGATACGCTTCTCTGGAGAATGAACTCCAATAGAGCAGTTCGGAAAAGGAATTCCAAGAATTGCAAGAAATAGTAGTCTCGAAGTACAGAAGAATTCAAGACGAGGAGAGAAGAGAGAGTGAGTAGCAGAAGATCTATACAAGAGCAAGGAAAGACTAGCCAGATCAGCATAGTCCACCTCTGGAATGGAGGACCAAAGAAATTATGGTCAAGAAATTTTCTTCGCTGATGATAAGCTTAAGTTCCAAAGAAAATTACTTCTGTTACTGCATATTGTTTTCTGGAGAGGGGATAATTGCATTTATAACCATTTGGGTACAATAGTAGATAAGTGAATCCATTCTACCCTTATAACCCAAAATTTTTGAAGGAATCCAATGAATGAAATGGACTGGTGTTTCAAAGCAACAGCATTTTCCAGGTACATGATTCATGTAGCCAACGATTCATGGATTTTTCCCATCTGGTATAACTAGTTCGTAAGTTGAAAGTATGTGGCATCATCAAACTTCAACATCTTTTCATAATTCCAAATTATTTGGTAATTGTTGAGAAATATGTGCTACATAAGTCCAAGCCTAGAGAAAAATGGCCCAAATCCAATAGGAGATCTATCGGGCCCACTAGAAGGAAGAATCAGGAGACAGTGGGGCCCACCGCAAAAGCTAACAGCTAGTTAAAACTAGCCGTTAACCAGCCGTTGGGCGACTGCCCAAACGGCTGCTATAAGTACTGATGAAAATGCTCTTTTATGTACTGTTTTTTGTGTGAAATAAATTTTTTCCTTTTCTTACTTCTCTCAATCTGCACTTCGACGATCCTCAGCATCTTGTCAGTAATCATTACACAGATTATGTTGCATTAAAATCTGGTATGGCATCGCTGGACCCAACGCATGATACACACTGTTGAGGCTAATTTAGGCATTCTAGTTGGCTGGTGTAACCCCGTCTTTGGCTTCTCCTAATCTGGCGCAACATAATCTGTATAACGTCATCATCTTGAAGAAAAACTAACAATTATTTTACTTCCTTCTACGTCAAGTCTCTTTTTCACCTCCTCCCAATCCTTTGATCAAAGGATTCCATGGGACAGGAGCCTCAGTGACACAGTATTAGGGCACCTGGACATCACCAACCTGCAACATTAACAGAGTGTTTTTCTATTGGGCTCCAGAACCTTTTTTTTTTGCTGAGCAGCTTCACAACTGACTGTGACCGGTCATTGAAGCAGATATATCCTGATCTCCTTTCAAAAAAATTTAAATCCAGATCTCCATTGACAGAGAATATTTTCTTTGAGATTGTATCCTCTGATACGCCACAGGGCATACGACCACAATTTTCAAAGAGCAGATACGACGGCCACAAACACCTCTTTTTGGCCAAATAAAGACAGAATCAGCTGAAAAGCCTAAGGGCTCAAAAAATTTTGAAGCGTATTAAAGGTGCAAAAGTGGAAGCAGAGTGGGGCGATTAGTTCCCAGTTTCTCCATGGCAAAATCCCATTGAAAGTCTGTTGCGGTTTGAGAAATTTACTCAAATCATGTCCTCTGAGAGTATTATTATCCTTTTTGTGGTCATTGATGATATCTGATGAGATTATCTTATACTAACCATGGACCCAAAGCCATGTAATGTGTAATAGATTAACCTAGGGGAATAATAAAATTACTAACTCCTATAGTAGACTGCAAACGGACCCTCTGCAGGCCCATTAGCAGCCCAGTAATGGTCCCTTAAGGACCATTACTGGCCCACTAAGAAACCTAGACTGGTTCCTTAGTGCAGGTCCTTTAGGGGCGGAGATATCAGGCCCATTAGTGGGCCTGATATTGTCTGGGCCTGTTCCAGACAGGCCCAGCATCCAACGGTTATTTTTATAACCGTTGGACAGGCCCTCCAACGGTCCCTTTTAAAAAGAGGACCGTTGGAAGCCTACTTGTAAAACAAGTAAGCTTACTTGTTTTACAAGTAAGCCCCCTAACTTTACTTTCTGAAGGACTTTTTTGATAAAAAAATATATGTATAAAAAGGGGAACTCTGGTGAAGTAAAGATGATCCTTTTGGCCCCAATCTTGTGCACTCTCTCTCTCTCTCTCTCTACTTTCTCTCTCTACTTTCTCTCTCCTCCGAATTTCCACAGTTCTACAATATCTAGTAACGGGAACTGATCCTCTTGGCATTACTCATTTAGGCCAGCAACTTCGTGTTCAGTTTGGCATCAAGAGTCTAGGTCATCTAAAGTACATCCTTTCTCAATAGAAATATATTTAAGATCTTCTGGATGGGACCAGCCACCTCCAATATCAACCAACTCCACTCATATGGAGATCAATTTGAAAATTAAGCAAAGACAACAATGACCCCGATACAAATCCTTTGACCTACCAATAGTTCATCGGTTAACTCATCTATCTAGCCCATACAAGGCTTGATACTTACTAATATGTTAAGGTTTTCTCAGTAAATTTAGACATCATTCTTTTGCTTCTTACTGGCAGGCTGCACGAGGGATCCATCAGGTACAGAAATCTGCTAACCAGGAGCAACAAGAAGCAGCAAATTGTCTCCCACTCCAGCATTGAAGTGGATTCTGGGCCCTGGCTCAATGCATCTGTGAACGCTGTGGATTCAAGGAATCCTCTGAGAATTGGGCCAGTTTCTTCCCGGGCCCATCATGCACTTCTACAACAAGTCTGCCATCAGCCTTGCTTGTGATCTAGTTCAACTTGACAGGACTAAACATGAGGAGATCATTTCGTATTTTATAAAGGAAAGACTGGAGACAAGACTGTTGAGATCTATATCCAGTGTTAGAAGTCAGAGAATCATTCCAAGCGGGTTTTTATTTTTATTTGTCATTTTACCCTCCGCGTTTTTATTTAGTTTTATACCCAATGTAATGTCTACTTTTTTCCTGAATTTTGTAAGTCGCTCAGATTCAGATTTTAAGATCAGAACCCACTAAGGGGTGTTAACCCTCACCAAAAATGAAAGTCAGTTTTTACATTTATGTTGTGCAATTTCTTTTCCTCCCTTCTGCTGCACTAGATCATATTCACGTCAAATTTGCTGTATGGATGGGGACAAAAATACCACCTTAAGGTGAGGTTTTTTGGTTGTCTCTACATGGTATCAACCCCATATTGTAGTAGACAGATTCCTTCTTGGAAGCAAAGGATCCGAAATCCCTCAGCAGGTCATTAGTGCAAGCATCTGTTGTGCTTATGGGAAAGGAATCCATGGTCAAGACATAGAGCAGCAGTGCTAGAGGGCATCCCTATTTGGCCCCTCATTGCAGCTGAATCCAACCCCCCTCTGTGGAGCCCATTCACCAACACTGAAAAAGAGTGGAATGTAATACATCTTTTACTCCACCCCACCCATTCGGCTGGAAAGCTTTGATGCCGCAAAGATGCCCGTACGGTTTCCCAGTCAAGGCAGTTGTATGCCTTGGCAAAATCCACCTTCCACTTAAAACCTTTCAACTTTCTTCTTTTTCATGTCGTCAAGATTTCTGTCATGACAACTGCACCAACAAACAGCTGTCATCCTGGATGAAACGCTGATTGGAATTGTCCTACCAAGTCGTCAATCACCGCCCAGAGCCAGTTGGCCAAGATCTTGGATATGATAAGATATATAGAGTTGGTAAGTGCAATAGGTCAAATATCCACCAGTCTGGGGACTCCTTGACATTTTGGGAGCAAGAGCACATAATCATAGTTTATTCTTTCTGTTAGCATAGGGGCTTACATTTATTTCTTCCAGTTTTTATTTCTTTCTTTCTTTCTTTCCTTGTTTTATGTAAATGTGGGCCCCACATATAAGAGGCCCACTAACTCGCCAATCCGCTCATGTTTTTACTTGTGGGCCCAGCCCATTTACTTGTAAGCCTCTGGGGTTAAACCAGAGAAACCCTAAGGAATAGAGTTAACAAGTTTTCTTTCTCTCCCGCCTCCTTCTCTTGCTCTGACTGGCGGCTAGGTCAAATGTCGACCAGCCATGGAGCAAGCTAACACTTTCCAACCTGAAATTTCCTTGCTGAAACTCCACCCAGGCCATTACCTCTGTCTTGGACATTTTGGACTGCATGACAAAAGAAAACTAAAAAACCATCCAGCCCCAGGGCTCCTTCCCTGTCCAGTACCTTTATGACGGCTTGGAATTCTGACTTTGAGACATGAGGCCCCAGCTCACCTGTTGTGCTTGCCTCAGCAGAGCTGCTCCTCTCCCACTCCACCTCCAGTTATGTCCATTCCCTCACTGTGAGATGCTCATAAATTGATTTGGCAGCGCTCTGCCAATGGCCTAGGATCCCGCATACTCATGACTTCCTGCTTGCACCCTCAAAATATGGTTGGCTCTCCTCCTCCCGTTTGTCAAAAGATGAAAAGAATCTTGTGTTCACATTACCCTCCTTCAGCCACAATTGTCTCGACCTCTGCCGCCAATACATCTCCACCTTATCTTTCTCTAATAATGTCTTTTTATGTCTATGTTGCTCCCTTTTCTCCTCCTGTGATAGGATTTTGACATGTTCTAGGTAATCTAAGACCTTGATACGGGTGAAGGCATCGGATCTGCTTTTTTTTCTCTAATAATGTCTTTTTTTCTGAATTCCTTCAGACGGTTGCGCAGATCTCCAATTTCATTAGCCACATTCACCATTCACAATCCCTGCCGCATACCATATGACGCATACCAATGCCTCCTTGAAGCTCTCTTGAGCCAAGATCTTTCCGTCTTAAAGTGGATTGCAAGGTTCTCTCCGGTGAATGCCACACTATCAGAGTGTGCTCTGACAGAAGTCAAGGAAGAGATTGCACATCTGCCTGCGAGAATTGCTTGAAAAGCTACACTTTCCATTGGAAGCAGTCCAACTGAGACAGGGTTGTAGGGCCCGCCGAGCTCCTCCATGTGTATGTACAGTCAAGCGGCCCCATTCCCTTTAGAGACCCATACGCACTAAGTGTCCAAAAATCTGCAGATCCTGAGTCCCATCTGCCCGGACCATGAATTGAGTTTTTTGAGATGACCCCTGCCAGCTCTTCCCAAAGGGATTCCCAAGGAACCGGGATCAGTAACCGTAGACCAAGATGACCACCAATTGAAAGCCGTCCCTTCTCTTTAGTTGACCCTCTGTCGTGAACTTCCACGTCCTTAAGTCTTATTTAGAAAAATGCCTCATCCCAGGGGCCAACATCAACAACTGAATCTTCCTGCTGCATTCATACACAAGTAGCCTGTGAGGAAATGCCCACCTGCAACTCCCCAATCTTATCTCTCGCACTTTTCCAATATGGTCTCCTGAAAGCACACCACGTCAGGTATCTCACCACTATTCCTCTCCTTTACTCGTCATGGGGACCATGGACATCCATCAAATGCACCTCATGGGTGGACCGGATCAGCCCCCTTCCTGTCTCTACTCCATCAGTACCCTGGTCTATCTGATACTGTTTGGACCTGTGAGATGGAGACCTTATCTTCTTCTGCCTGATGTCTAATCCCCATGACGGAAACTGCCATACTGTCAGCCTCTTCTGTGTTTGCTGCATTAATGGACTTCTTACCTTTCCAATCCATGCCTTCATAGCATGAACCTGCTTCCTCTTTATGCCCTGCCTCTTCTCCCTCCATGTCCATCCCATGCTTCGCCTCCATGTTTTCCTCGGCTACAGTGGCTGTTCATTTTGGCCTCCACCCTGCTCTGATATTTGACTTGTCTTGCTTGATTCTGCAAAATGTAGGCTTCCTCCTTTCCCACTTTTGCGTCCCTCTCATTCCGCACAAACCACTGTTTCCTTCTATACCGGATGAGTTTGCCAAAGCCATCCTCCATGAGCAGCCGCCCCATGAGTTATCTACTCGGTGTTCCAGGCATGATTTTCCCTCCATATTTGGTCACTCAGCAGGATGTTTGTCATCGAGGACGACCATCTCCTCCTAAGTTTTTGTGGCCATTTCATTCTTTGACTTAGTATATGACATGGTATCCGTCAGCAGTATGGTATCAGCCTGTGATGTTTGTGTTGTAACAAACACCCGAGAGGTCAGAGTCTCATTGAAGTCCTCTCCGTTAGTCGCTGCGCCTTCTGCTGGATGTTTCATTAGTGCCTCCACATTAAGAGGAGCCCCAGGCAGTTGCGCTTCTATGCCACATCTCGATCAATACAGTCGCTATTCTCTGGAATCTCCTTGTCTCCTCCCCTTGTGTCTCAGATGATGACACTGCTGGATGATAATGCTCTGGCACCCTCACCCTGCATGTACCTTCTGGTCATCAAAGTGTAAGTCAAGGAGGTGGTGAGAGACCCCTGGCTACCTCAACCTCCAGTACTGCAACATTCAGGTCCCTGGAATTCAACTCCATAGGTATAATACACGCTAATCGCCGAAGGGCCTAAATAAGCCCACTTGTATAGCACGTAGCCGGGAACCCATTAGCATTGAACAAAATTTCAAGATGACTCTCAGTGGCTCACTGGACGATGTTCCATCAGTGGGTAGAACCTGGCGCTATCTTATTAATCCACTCCAGCCTACCGGTTGTGTCCATCCAACATCGAAATATATGCTGCCGTGGACACTGCCAGCAGTAGGAAGAGATTTCTGGTGCCCAGTCTCCAAAGTTGTGCCTCGCGCAATTTAAGAAATTTCCTCCAGGGGGGGGGGGGGTCAAAACCTCATTGCTGATAAGTTAATCTGGTTGGTTCAGTCTTACTGGTTTAAAACCAGTGAGATATATAATGGGCTCAGCTCATGTGCACGTGACTCGAAGAGTCACGTGCACCAGCAGAGAAGTGGGCCTCTTATTTATGGGACCCACATTTACATTTAAAGCAAAGAGAAAGAGGGAATGAAATAGATAGGCATCTGCTGACAAGCACAAATGCACATATTTCGGGACAATTTAAGAAACGCGTGTCAAATTCTACACCAGATCGTGGGGAGCAAGTAGCTATACTTGAACAGAAAATTGTCGGATGATCTTCCGACTTCTGTTTTATATAAAGATGGATTCAAGGAAACAAGGATTCCCGGTGTGTCTCCATCAATGATCTTCAAAACCACTTGTGAAATCGTCTTATTTTCAAACACAGTGAGTCAACATTTTTTCCAAAAAAAAGATGCAGCTGTTTTCTTGGAAGCTCCTGATCTCAAAATTGCGGGGAGGACAATAAGAGACATGGTGTAAAACAAAATTAAAGACGCTAGGTCTCTGAAGAATTTAGCTCCTGAGATTCTCATACTTGGCACCGAATATCAGGCATGGGTTGAGAGTGATAGTAAGTTAGCCAGCACCGAATTAAGGTTTCTGATTGGCCAAAATGGTTCAATTTCATGTCAAAAAGTGTTGCATTCACAGTATTGACGTGAGCACATCCTAATGACACATTACCGGAGAGGAAATGACCTGCTATGATGAACCCAGGGGAATATGAAACAAACCTGTTGAGCATTTAGATCCAAGATGTCAAATTTTGCCCGTTTCTGGATAACATGCCGCATGTACTGGAGTGCAAGTTTGATCTGGAAAAAAGACACAGCACATGAAACGGATTTCCATAATGTATAATCATGGATTTTATTTTATCAGGGCAAGAAATTTGTCCATCAGTAGATCATCAGGTTTCTATAATTCTGCGACATAAAAAGGTTTAAAAATGTAAAAAAGACAAGAATAACGTAAGGGGCGATTTTGGTGAGTCAAGAAAATGTAACTTTAGAACCATAAAAATAGAAGTTTAAATGGCAGGCCAGAAATGATCAGAGATGGAATTGTAACACCTTTTCAAACATAGTTGGATATCTAGGAAACACAAGAGCAAACAATGGAACAATGATAAAGAAAGTTTTATTCATAAGAAATCAACAAACGAACATGATAAACCCTGGATAATTCATACAGCCCACCATAATGCAACGATAAGAAGCAAACTCGGAGAGAACATAATGGAAAAAATGCCTGGGTTGAGGACAAGAAGAATGACCGAAGCAATAAGTATACTAGAAAATGGTACCCGTAGAGACAAGAGCCTTACTGTAAATTTTGGGAGTCGAATTTTGTACACGTCAACTAGTTCCATCATAAGATTATATAAGTTGGAGAAAGCACTGTCGAGAACCATTCCAGCAATGGATGGATCCTCCGCTCCATAAAGAAGGCTGGAAAAAAATACAACGATCTAAGAATCAAAACTCCATCAAGATAAGTAGCTTCATAAGATCCGATCATTAAGGACCGCTGGAGTTAATTGGAAATTTTATCTGTCTATTATTTAAGGACGGGTTAAAAAGCAGAAGTAAAATTATAAGAAAGTTGAATAAAACAATTTCGCTAGCATCAGATGAATCATATAAATCAGGGTATCTGAACTATACACAAGATAACGACTTTATAAAATAAGGACGAAACAGCAGTGAACCATAGTAGAAAACACCAGCTATTTTTCCAAGTCCACCAGTATCCTCGTAATCTCCGATCAATCTGGGAGTCTTGTTTTGTTTAAAACAAAACAAGACTCCCAGATTAATGGCTTCAATAAATCCCTACATAATTCACAATCTTCAGCACTTATTCTCCCAGTAAAACACCAACTACTCATAATCGCACATCTCGTTTGACTGTGGAACATAATGTATGACCACTAGGCACTGGAAGACAGCAAAAATATCGGATTGCACTGGTAGCCATACTACTGCACAATATGAAGAGGGCTCAATTATTTAGCCATGGAAAAAATCTGCACCATGCACTTTTCTAAATTCATAACGTTGAAGAACCCCGTGTTCAAGACAAGATAAAATGGATAAGTGGGGGACTAATCGGGACTCGATGGTTCACAAATATATGGTGCATAACAGGAGGGCAGGCAAACCGTGGCAGCATTGGAGTGCTGCCAATGCACGGGCCCAACAAAAAGTGAAAACACATTGTCGCAACACAAAGTGAACGCTGTGCCAATCCAAAGCCGCCATTTTGGTACCAGAGGTGGTTTCATGCATATATAGGTGACTGTATCAAACTCCCCAAGCATTGCAATCCTGAAGGATGTGACAAGAGGTGTACCTTGGTCCTCAAGGTACCCAGTTTTCCAAGTTAAACCATAGCATTGACCGGACAGGACTGTGACAAGAGGCGTATCTTCGGTTTGACTACCGCATTGATCCCAAGAGGACAATGGCACTGATCTAGTGGTCAACAACAGAGTTAACCCTACTGTGGACTGGCGAGTTGACTGAAGTTTTGACCACACCAAATGCAGTAGAATTGACCATGGCATTGACCGCAACCTGCACTGCGGGTTTCGGCTGTGGATGTTACCACCATATTGATCAGAGGTGTGACTGTGGCCTTGACCACAGGTTATGACGGCAGTACTGAGCAAGGTATCCCTACAGCACGGACTGCATATGTGACAGCAGCGATGACAGGGGTGAGACCATTGCCTGACAGTGGGTGTGAACGCAGCATGGACTACGGGTGTTGATCCCAGGTGTAATCAGCATGAATACAGTGGAGGATGTGGCTCTGGCCATGGCATAGGCTGTCAGTTTGGCAATGAGTATGACTGTAGGTTTGACCACCGTTATCACTGCAGGTGGAGTGCCATGGCAATAGATAAGAGTGAAGTAATATGTAAGCCATTCTAGTCAATTTCTCGTCCTATTTCTGAACTCCCACGCTGGCAGCATCCTTTTGTTCCCTGACTCTTCTCTCTCCTCCAACCATTCAAAAGCCATCAGTAACAGCTTAAAAGAATCAGTAACAGCTGCTGACTGTCAGCAACTATTAAGCTTATATTAAGCTTAATAGTTATATTAAGCTTAATAGTTATATTAAGCTTAATATAAGCTTAATACAACTATTAATTTCATACTAAGCTTCTCATGATTGCTTTTATCATATTTCCCACTGTGTAGGCCACATGGTATAAGTGGACCCACCCATTGCTGTTCTTTTAGTAAAGTTTGATTGGCATATATAGATGACCCACATCAATAAAAGATAAAGTCCTTTATAGTCCCACTTGAGAAAAAGTGACTTAAGACAAGTGAGCCCAACCCATTTATTTGTATAGGATGACATTAAAACTAGCCATCATGATTGGATGAGTAAGTTCTTTTTTGTTTGGTAAACCCCAACCACAAGGGAGAGGACAGGAGGCATGGGATAGGGAGAAGTTGGAGTGGTTTAAGGGGAGCAAATTTCAACACAGATTCAATAATTAAATAAAATCGTCATTTGCATTTAGATTTACTAGCCACTGATATCACCACGGCTCTGTCAAAGTGAAACATGTTTTGGCTGAAATATTATGAGGCAAATTCATGGAGCTCCAACGATTAAATTGCACCAGTTAGCCAAGGCAGTTTTGCAGTGAGAAAAAATATGTCAGTTACTTATACACGAATATAGAGGAGTACCTTGTGACCGCACCCATTGATCGTCCCCACAACCCAATGCGTGAAACGAGTTTGTTATTCCGAAGAAAGTCCACAACAGCTTTGAGATCATCTTTCTGTTTCATTCAAGTTACATACATATCATATTCTCATTACATCAAAAATCAAACATATTAATCGAAATAATACCTCATGCCAGCCAAGACTGACGTAATCGCCATCGGATAGGCCAGAACCAGAAAAGTCAAGAGTGAAAACTGTAATATTTGAAGGGAGAAGAATTACAGCAGCCTCATTCGCATCAGCTCTGCAACCACTGCACAAGGCGTAAAACATCCCAGAATAGTGTCACACATTAGGTACTCCGCCAATAAATGAAGCTATTTGAGTTAAAACCTTGGCCGATAACCAAGCTAGGCTAATTAAATGCAACACATGAGCGTCTTCACCAATAGATGAAGGTGCACAAGAGAACTGCAAAGATAATTCCACTAATAATAAGCTCCTTCAGAAACAGCGGTACTTTATTATTTTACATTTTTCATTAGAACTCTATAATTGTTTATTAAAATAGAGAACATGTTACCATGATCAAATGGATCTAAATTCATTATGGAAGAAAATGAAGATTCGACACTTTATTGGTTAGTCCAGACGTCTGTGAGATGCAATCAAGAAAAGAGTGCAACTGAGATATAGTGTGAGCAGGAAAAGAAATGGTGCCTGACCTATTTCCGTGGCAATAAACAACACAAGGTAGTGAAGTTTCTTCAATATGGGTAGTAGGAACGTAATGACTGCAACGCAGAATATGTCCTCTCCCATTCGTTATCTGGATTTTTTTACCAAAATTTCAGCATCTAGCAAATAGACGAATGAAACACAAATAAAATCTGTGGCAAAAAGAGATCAATAATTAATTTTTCATACTTGCCTCAATATCCAGCCGTTTGTATTTTCTCCCTGCAAGTGTAAATTCTGATTCCCATAAATACTGATCTGGATCATACTCCGCCCTGTAGAGTCAACACACTTTTAAGTTCACGTCTCCAACCAGTTTTACACACAAGCTGTAACTACCGTGATATTTGACCTTTCAAGACCGATGGAACACCGTTGGAATGTGCTCCAGTTATTTCTCTTTAAGATCTAGTTCTACGTCATTATTATTCGTCTTCATGAAAAAAAAATTATTCATCATTATGAACTCGAAACTTTACTGCCTAGGTAATCATTTATTAGGTTGGACACGGGTAAGAGGCAACCAAGAGCCCTACTCTGGATTAAAGCGATGAGCATAGATGCAAATATTAAGGAATATCTTCCAGCAGCAATATATGACAGTAAAAATGATTGATCCAAAATAAGAATCTCTGAAGATCTATGGCATAGAATGTCAACCCCATTAACCAAAAATAGTAAAGATATACAGCGTTATCCAATCAGAGAGGCGTTTTATTCTACATTTGAAACTAAAAGAAGAATTGAAATTTCGAAGATGCTAACAGAAACATAAGCTTTTATAGCCCTAATACCAGTAACTATTCAAAAACTCTCAGCACCCACGTGAATTTACAATTCATCTTTGATATCGTAATCTTCAAATGTAGAATAAGAATGACGTTGCCATTATGATATTTGACTATAGCACTGAGATCCAACCTGTTAGAGATCGACCAGGTAGAAGTAGGAGAAGAAGAGGAGAAAAAGAAGAAGAAGGCTCCCGAACGGGATAAACGACAATCCACAAAAGTTCAAAACACCAAGTCCCCCCAGACAGACCACGACTCCAGGTCTTCCCTCTCCAGAGGGTTCCTCCTTACAAAATACTTCTCCCCTACCCTAACTCAGGGTTTCCCTTCCTTTATATTAGGTGCACCCCCTTGTCGCTTCATCTTCCTACGCGAATAGTGAATCGACACAGGGGGTTTCCTAATACAACCCTATCTACTCAAATAAAAATTTTGGTTATTTATTCAATGAATGATGCAATAATGTAAAGTTTTTTCATTCTCCTGCAGGAGCTAGGGCAACATTTGGAAGCTCAAGGCAACCATTTGTCTGATATGATCCCAGACCCTCCTGGGCGCACTCGCGTCTTTTGATCACTACGGGCCTTCATGTCTTTCCCTTCTCATATTCCATTTAAATAGGGCAGCCCTCCTTTAAGGAAGGCAGGCGGAGTTATTATAAAGTTAAGCTCGTTGTCTCTGCGTCCCTCAACGTCTCTGTCCTGCCTATCTCCTTTCTCCTGCTGTCTCACCCCCTTCTAACCCCACGGCTCTCCCACTTATAATCATAATCATGTGATAAATCAGTAGCTGAGTATTGGGGATCTCTAAGCAAGCATCTGGAGACTCTCCGAGGTCATATCTCAACGTATAAATCTAAGCCATGATTAGTAATTGCACTTGTTTCATACAAGAAAATTATTTGACCAGGCCTACAGAGCCAATTAAATCTGATGTTACTCCAAGGAGTGAAATTATTATGAGCTTACGCAATCATTTCAATTTAGTGCTTCACCGAAAGCCCCTGATTCCATGAGATGCAACAATGAGTTAACGTTACACTCGCGGGCAGGACAAAACGAATTCTTCACCATTACAAAACCCAGAGGCTGAAAGTGGTTTCTTATAATTGAGCTAAATAGGCTTCAAATATTATCATCGGACATTTTCGTAACGGGGATTGCCTCTTATTGAAGGATTAAAGAAGAACCGACAAATGACAGGTGATACCAGGTTACCAGAGCCCACAAGTTAACCAGTTACAAAAAAATACTTGCACGAAATAAACAAAAGATACTATGCCACAAAACTGAAAAGCTTCCAAAGCCGAGTAAAAACTTCAGAGATTGTACCTTGGTGGTCGGATCACAAAGTTTATAAATTGTTCGATCATATCTTCAGCAAAAGCTTGACTTTGAACCTTCCGATCGACGTCAAGCTTACAAAAATCAGGTTTATAAGATTGTGAGCTCCATCTCGACAGCTTTTAAGTTTCAGCGACGAAAAGAAGAGTCCTAACTTTAAAGGCCAGACCGCATTGTCATGAACTTACAAGTGAGGCTCTCAGTGAAAAACTTTCTGAAGCTCGTGAAGACAATACATTCCAAGGCTTGCAAAAGTCTGCCAAGAAACCTCACTCCCCATCGCTACAGCAATCAAAAAGACAAAATTCGAGGCCACAGTCAAAAAATTGGCCTTCTATTTCACATTAGGGAACGGCCTTCGGTCGTGGCCATAACGCAGAACGAAGCCCTTCTAGAGATTAGCCAAATGCTTCCGCGATTCAAGAGACTGACAAAACCCCATTTCTAGGTCCCTCCGCAAAAACCATCCCCAAGCAGAGACGGCAGAAACTCCTTCGAAGCAGGTCGAGAAAGAAGTTAAGATCATGAAAAGCCACAGTCAGAGCTCAATTTCCATAATCCGCCAGATTAACCGTACAGCGAACCTGAAAATACCCAAAATCAACACACCAAAAAAACAATAGCTAGCATACTAGCGAAATGCAGACATCAAAAGCTTGCGTAAGCGAGATTAAACAGTAGAAAAACGGAAACGAGAGCCATCGCCAAAACAGAAACCCTGATTCAAATAACGATCAAAAGAGACCAATTTCTGACCTAATTTCGACGTGGAAACCAAGCAATGTTGAAATCGAGCTTCCTGCTTCGCTCCTCGTAACCCTTTCCCTCTCCTCGGGAATGCGTCTCCCCGACCCCGACAGCGAAGAACCGGAAGACGTCAACTCCCACGATTCCACGCTAAGCCCACCATCTTATATATTTTTATTACTTTAAACGCCTCGTACCCTTTTTAACTACACGTATAGCCTCGTCGCATCCTCACCGTCCAGATAACCCCTCGTCTGATGACCGCTAAGCCGGGGCTACAAGTCTAATTTAAAAACTATTGGGGTTAAAATGCCGCCAGATCGAGAAGAAGCTGTTATTAAAAAAACATTCATTAGTCCAGCTGGCGCTTTTCTCTCTCCTCCCGCCGCGGAGGAGTATAATATTCCGGCTGCTTTAAAGTGGTCTAGCGTTGACCCATGCTCTAACGGTCAAAGCTGTGGCTTGGAAGGAGGTTATGAACTGATGGCCTTAAGGTGATCCGGGGGAGACCCTACCTTAACCGAGTGAAGTGATCTGAAAAGGAAGAAAAACAAGGAAAAATGATTAGAGAATGATTACGTGGAATCATAAGCATATTAAATAATGTGAATACGGCCACTGGACTCTCCGATGTAAATATCTTCAAGAGTGGAGGTTTTTATGGCGTAGCATAACTCGACAGCTAGTTATGGTAGTGGTATGAAATATTATAGACTTCTCTCAATATATCAAAATTCAAGAATTTTATATTAGCTCATGGGTTAAATTAAAGCGTCAGGATAGACCCAGCATAGGGAAAAAATATCATACAGAACCTGATTTTTTTTAAAAAAGGGAAAGAGGGGAAAAGATAAATTACATCAATTATATTCTGGTTTTTCGAAATGAATTTCGACATTGAAAAATTATACAGCTTTGAGCTATTCCTAACAATATATTGGGTACTGTCTCAAGCCCACTTACTCAATAATATATGGCCTATCAGTAATCTATGCCACTTAGAACATAACCCAACGAACAATGGGAATACACAACAAAATGGCTGAAATGGCATTACCATTAGAGAGAACAGCCTCCTGCCCTTGTCCATCGATCATTTTAACTATTAAGTTAACTCTTATTCACTAAGATATCAAGGTGTTACTTAGAGATACTTAAAAAACTTCCATCAACATGTAGTTTTGATAGAATTTCAACAGAGAATCTATACTACAATGCCTAATTTCTTCTGCACTTTAATGATGACTCAAGTGATATTGGTTCAATTTTAATCCAAATTGTGTTATCTGCTTTGAGTTCACTTCACTTTATTTTAACTCTAAAGACCTTGATTCTGAATTATAACTTTCCATATGAGCTTAGGCATTCTCTCTCCTTGTTCCTTTTCACTTAAGATGGATAGGACTTCAAATGGTTCTCTGTACACTAGTTCTCTAACTCAGTTCGATAATCCGATGTCTCCTTGCCTACACACTAATCTTCTATTGGGATTAAACTTAACACAGTAAACTTTATTATCTTATTAATAACATAGCTATATTATTTAAGGTGACACTGAATATCTAGTCCTTAAGGCACTCATATATTCTTGAGGACTAATACTAAATTCTGAAATAAATTATTAACAAGATTAAGGTTAGACCATACTTTAATTTTTTTCCTCAGTATTCTGAATTTATTATTCTCTTAGATTCTCCACATTTATATAGGTAATAATGTACGTGTTTTTCTTACATGAACAATGGGTTTGATAGTAAGAAATGTATGAACTATTTTTAAGAATGTCAAATGAAAATGGGTCAGTGGAATGGATTTGCCAACATGATAAACTAAGCGATTTTTTTAATTCGTTAGAGCCTTAAAATAACCAAAATATCATGGTGTACACACTGAAGTTTGTATAGCTTTAGTACATTCACTCGCAATACTTTTCCAAAACAATATTTCCCCATTTTCTTCTCAGAATTAAAATGATAAATCATCCCACATCCTTCAGATTTGTCCTTTTTTTGGGTTATTAAATAACGAGACACAGACATTGAAGTATCATATTAAGATGCTTCATTGATATCAATAGGATGATATTCATTTGAAGTCTAAAATAAGATGATCTTCATTCTCCTTCTAGCAAAAAAAGATTATATGTATGAATAGTGTTTATCCTAGATTAAGTAAAATAGTTCTAATATGTTTGAATCACTCAAATTCTCTGAAGGAACATAGAATTTTTTGAAATGACAATAATATAATATAACATAGGAATAATGAATTAATCATGATTTATTGAAGAGATATCAATTTAATAAAGATATATATAAATGCCATAATAATGCTATCGATATATTAGTACCACAGGTCCTAAATAAAAGAATATTTTGTGAAATAAAAGGGGTAAGTGAGAAGAAATCGTGGATACTATTATGATGATAGTATATGTGCTGTTATAGAATGACATTGTTCATAATTAGAGAAAAATATTTGAGTATTGGAAGAGTAAAATAGATAATAGGAATGTGACGTAGAGGGCATGAGGAAAACAGGTAGTTCTTCTTTGGTATGAAAATATAAGAAATACTATATCTAGTTGTAAGCCCCCAAAGCATGTGGCATTCTTGCGCAGAGGCATACACGCTAACTGTGCAAAGTGCGCGGGCAGACTTGCATGAAGGGAAACCCCATATACTTAGACTCGAGATAGGAAGCTGAGTTCGTTGTGTTACCACTATATGCACCATAGGTTGTGAAGCACGTCCCTGATATTGAAGGCCAACACCCACATGATGCTCATGCCCACCAGCGCACTTCCGCAATGGATCAGGGATACGCCACGCATTCAGGCTGCCGATGCCTACACCACACCCCAATAACTAATCGTGTGTGCAGAGTTGTATGCCACCACCGGCAAAGGCACGCATGTGCCATGGTGTGTGGAGCGTGGAGATGCATGCGGGACATGTGGTGTTCCTGTTGATGATGCTGCAGCCCAGAGGCGCCAATGCTTAAGGCATTGTGTATGGCGATGCCAACGAGGACCAAAGTGGAAGAGGTGTCAGCTTGACTCGTTCTCTACCCTGTTCCTATCACTCTTTGTTTCATTGTTATTTCATTCTCGCATTCACTTGACATTCTCAAACCTGAATTATCACTATCTACTAACTACTCCCCTGAACCTAATATCACTATCTTGGCTCGGATTTCCACGTCACTTGATTTCACATTTAGTACATATCACATCTCATCGCAATAGTCACCATATTAAGAATATTAAATCAATAATCGCTGTTTCCTGTGGAGATGATCCACACTTATCACTAAGGAAGATTACTAAGTGATTAAAGATTTATACT
This sequence comes from Wolffia australiana, assembly GCF_029677425.1. NCBI lineage: Eukaryota > Viridiplantae > Streptophyta > Magnoliopsida > Alismatales > Araceae > Wolffia > Wolffia australiana. The sequence continues at coordinate 8,109,574 of NC_135849.1, forward strand.
TTTTATAAAATTATCTCAAAAATACCAACGACAAATCTAAACCCTAAATTTGAGCTTATCAAAAATAAGATAGATTATTTGTATAGTTTAGTAAGAGAAAGGATAAGGTAAAAGGTAGTGATGAGTAAGAGGATAAGTAATAAGTGGAAAGAAGTAGTAAAATCTGAAAAGAAATAATGAAAGGTACAGGTAAGATATTTATAAGAGAAGATGTTAGTCATATTATTTTTAAAAGTAATGTTCTTATAAATGATACAATGAAATTAACTAATAGTATTATGTTTAAGAAGGATAGCAAGTTTAGGTGGTGAAAGATATATTTTTGGATTTTAATTAAGATGTACGAGAAATAAGGAGCAGAGAGATGGAAAAGGATACTATGGTTAATAAGTGATTTACTAAGTAGGATTATGTATTTTAATTAATAGCAGGTGATGTGTAAGATGGGTGGGTTAAATATTGTAAGTAAAAAGATATTAAGAGTTAGGTAGGTATTAAATACGAAATTACATTAGTAAGAAATAAGAGGAAGTATAAATGTGAGATATGGGGATAAGAATTGTAATGATAATCAGCAAGAGATTATTCAACTAAATATAGCTTACTGAGTGAATTGCAGATATTGGCTAGGAATTTAGGGTTAAAATATATATAGACAATACATTTGAATTTTTAAGATTTTTTGGTTAACTAGATAGATGGAGAGGCGATGAATGAAGTTAAAAGGATTAAAATGTAATTAAAAAGAATTTATATATATTATTTTAAATTTATGTGTAGCTTATAATGATATAAATATTGTTTATATAAGTAGATATATTTAATAGGTATTTTGAAATTATTTTATGTAAGGTAAAATTGGGAAAAAATTGTGTAAATATTTGATGCCCGGTATCTGTTTGTGAAAATGCCTCAAACCTTAATATTAAACTAAGATGGGATCCGATTTAACATCAAATTAAATTATAATCAATGTAAACTTAGATGTTCTTAATATAGTTTCATCTTGAGGGAATCAGAAAGGTATCAGATCAGCCCTTAATTGAATCATTGGATAGGGGATGTTGATAGCTGCCTCCTGACCTCGATGTGCAACTTTCCCTTCTCTTCTGCTCCATGCTAGGCACATATTCATCTTCAAGAACCTTCTCTAGTGCTGTTCTAAATCTCCCAAGATCCTCCAAGGCTGTCATGAAGGGGGGTGAGCTAAGATTCAAATGAAAGGGTCTCTACCGTGTGATTCTTGCGATGCAAGATGCTCAACTAGGTTTCAAAAAATGTATTTAAACGACTGAGTGATAAAATCACAAGTATGGTAAATTTTCATTTTTTTTAGATTTTAGTTTAATCGATAATAATTTATAAACCTGTACTCATAAAATAATTTGATTAGTTATTGATGAGCACAGGTCATCTGCATGGAGAATGGATATTAGGGTTTAAATACAGCTTAAATGACGATTCAAGAAGGATAACAGAAGGTACACATAAAATAAGAGATTGTGATGTGATGAGTATGAGGTGGTGAGAGGATGACTAATTATTGAATAAGGACGATGTGAATGTGAGACACACGGTGTTCCTATGGGTGGTGCTACAACCCAAGACGTTAACGATTGTGGCGTCAAGGCTGCACTGAGGAGGACCAAAGTGGAAAAGGTGTCAGCTTGGGTTATGGAGGTGTGTGGAGTGTTAAGGCTGGGCTCTTAGCATTATGGTGATGTGGATGGATGTCGGGTGTGTGGTACGACCGACATGCAGCCTAGCCAAGGGCCATGGCTCACAAGTGGGCAACACCTGGCTCGTGCCACACTTAGATCGATAGTGCTTGCAAGTGCATGCTGCATGGCTGTGAGGTGCGGACATGGAAGCACTATGATGCCAGATGTCGTCAAGACGTCGTCCCGTCGACATCGAGGGCGACGGCTCGGTATCGGATAAGGAACTCTATCGGACAACGACGATCAGCGTCGTCCGATAATGCAGATGGACAGGTATAAGTGATGACGGAAATGCGTGAAAATCTTACTGTGATACGTGCGAGTGCCAAAATGCGGTGTTGCCGTTCCAGAGATTGACGGAATCACTTCTGGTGAGGTCAAACGGACCTCCCGAACCTCAATCAAGAGGGTCGAGGGTGAGTACGTCGCCGAACGGGTATACCCCGCTAATATGCTCACACGCGTTGGGGGATCCGACTCGTACCAGGCAGGTAAGACTCTTGTGAAGATCGCCGTCGTCATTTTCTCAACCTGTCTCACTCTCACCTACCTCTAACCCGAGCGCGGAGGAGGCAATACGAAAGTGCACTGAAGTAGATAAAAGACGTAAAGAGCAATAAGGAGAGGGGTACCTTCGTCGCGTCCTGCGACGATAAAATCTCAAACACTGAGGACCGGAGGTAGCGGAATTGGTGGGGCGTCGCGATGCTGTGGGACGCGGGCGTGCCGGATGCTAGGAGGCACAGGCACAGTGGCGCGGGCGCGGCACAGGTCGCGGGCGCGGCACAGGTCGTAGGCGCGGGCTGAGCTCAGGCGCGGTGCGCACGCGATGCAGGCATGGCGCTGGGCGCAGTCTGCAGCCGGGTTCACGGCCGGCGGTGGTCGGTGCGACGCGGGCGCGGCACGGGATGTGGGCGCGGTGCAGCGACCATATGCAGCCCGGGAGCGGCACCGGCGTGGCGCATGACGCGATCCGTAGCACGGGACGCGGCTGACAGAAGTAGGCGGGGCGCGGGCGGAGCACAGTGCATCACGGGGGCGATCCGCAGCGCGGAGTGCGGCGGCGGCGTTCGGCGCGATGCAGCGCAGGCCGAGTAGGCGGGCGCCGGTGGACACGGCGCATCGCGGCGCTGCCCGCAGCACAGAGTGCGGCAGCGGCGCGTCGGCGCGGCGGGGTGCGACGCGTCGCGGGTTCTGCACGGGCGCGGGCCACGTCGACACGGCGATGGGCGGCAGCGGCTTGACCGTCCCAGCGGCGACGGCAGTTACGAGTAGGGACGGCGAGGCGACGGCAGTGCGGGCGGCGTACGATGGCGGGGAGAGTGGCAGCAGCGGCGCGCGACGACGACGGCGGTGGCAGGAACGACGACGGCGCGTGGGGCAGTGGACGGCGGCGCTCTGGAGGGAGAATAGCAGCGTCGGCGTCCTCCTCCTTCCCCTTCTCTTCTCTCCTTTCCTCTTCTTCTTCTTCCCCTTCTTGTTCCTTCTTCGTCTTCTTCTTCCTTCTTCGTCTTCTTCCTTCTTCTCCTTTCTTCTTCTTCCTCCCCTCAACGAGAATGACTCTTCAACTTCTAACGTTAAAACCTTTCAAAGTGAAATTCAAGAGTGTCTTTGGGGGGGCGCCCACCCCTCCCTTATGTAGGAAGGATGAATGGGCCCCTTAACTACAAAAAAAAGGAGAAAGAAAATAAAAGGAAAGAAAATAGAAGGGCTTATTAGGCCCACTAGGTAGATAAGGAGGGGAAGGTATCCTCATATGGGAACTTCCCCTCGCTACAACGTAGATGAAACGACTAGCGATGAAAGAGAATAAGAAACGAGTAAGTAAAACGATCCGAAGGTGGCGTGTTGTCACGACGAATATCCGAACCCGGGTGTACGCGTCGTCGCTCTGGTTTGTCGCGTCGGCTGGACGCGTGTCGGCGGCGGGCTCGATGACGGTGCAGGCTCCTCGAGCAACGGTCCTGCGGTGTCGGACGGTACCGCGCCATCACACTACTATCGATGGTGCGAGATGTGCTTGATGAACTCAAATTTAGAGTGTTAAGTTTTTGTTCATAATTGAGTTAATAGATAATGATTTAACAACCTTTACTCATAAAATAATTTGACTGATTAGTTATGAGCAAGGGTCATCTCCATGGGGAACATATATTGAATAAGGATGATATGAATAATGATATGAGTAATAGGAAAGAGGATGTGTATATATCAAATGGAAATGAGAGAGTACAATTGATCAAGTGTGTAATGATGGATGTAGAAGATGAGTAATAGGATATGATGATGAAATGGGTGAATGAATGTGGATGTATGGTGGTGAAGTAGAATGGTGGAAGAGGAAACAATAATGATATAACTAATGGATGTGATGTAAGAACAGAAGGTGGTTGTGAGATGGAGAAGAGGATGACGGACTAGATGATTTAGGATTTTTATACGATACAAAGGAGATGTGATCAAGATCAATATTAAAGATGGATGTGGCAGGGTGAGATGATGGAAGATGTTGATGAAACTGAGTTGATGAAAATAAGGATGTAGTTCTAACTAAAGGGATGTGAAGGAGAAAAACCAATGTAAGGCAAGAGACTAATTTTATATCCCTATGTTTCCTCAAGATCAAGGCATTTTCCTAATCTAGATCAGCCTCTCCACTTCTCTATCAACCTGCTCCAAGCATTCAAGACACCAAGAACACTCTTTATGGACCTTCAAAACCTCACTCTCTTTCAGTCAAAATCTCTAGAAGGAATAAAGTTTAAAGATAGTTTTTTTTTTACAAAAAATTGAGGCTCTAGTTATAGATCCAATCATATGGGTGGAAAGAGGGGGGGGGGGGGGGGGGGGGGGGGGAAAGGAAGCTTCGCTCAAAATTCAGCCCAAACCTTGTTGTGGATCGTCAGATATCACAATTTGAATTTGGATCATTCTCAACACTCTAATCTTCTCTCTCTTGTGATTTCAGGATGCTGAAAAAAGTTAAAGAGACATTATATATTTCAAAAATATATATATCAATTCATATAAATATATATTCTGAATTTTAAAAATGGTATATTTGAATATAATTCCAAATATTCAGGAAAAATGATATCTAATAATGTTTACATGTTTATTTTGACTCAAAAACTTATGTTCTTTCAAAATTTGATGTCATGAAAACCATTAAAAGTTATTAAATTTTTATTAACATTTTAGGCATTATAACACACATCTATAATCAATTTAATGCAAATATATAAGTAAATATGTTCATATTAACCTACCAAAAATGGTATATCTTTGAATATAATTCCAAAGATTCAGGAAACATGATATCTAATAATGTCTACATGTTTATTTTGACTCAAAAACGTATGTTCTTTCAGAATTTGATGTCATGAAAACCATTAAAAGTTATTAAATTTTTATTAAAATTTTAGGCATTATAACACACATCTATAATCAATTTAATGCAAATAAATAAGTAAATATGTTCAAATTAACCTACCAAAAAATGTGTATTATCTGAGAAAACCTCTTTCGACCCTTCATCAAATGAACCTTATTCTAATGTCTCTTCGATGGCTGTTGGATTGGTTTATAGTCTCTCGTCGCTGGCCTCCATTAGCCACTTGAAGGGGACAATGGCTGGGAGCTGGAGAAGAACAAGTTTTCTCCAATGGCCATCTGATCTATATGAGAATGAGTCAATGTCAATGATTAAATTACGCCTATGGATCCTCTCATTATGTTTTACCAGTTGTTCGCCTAGTCAGCTTTCCCATCAACAACTTTGTTAGTGGCTGACCTTCTGATTGTTTCTCAGGTGGCCTCATCATCATCATCAGCATTCGTCGATGAGTCATGACCCTACAAAAAGGAAATACAGTTGTCTTTTTGAATTTAAATCTCAGCATTTGATCCTCTTTATGAATATTGGATAGCTGAGATTAAGTTTTTGGACTTAGAAATAGGCTTTTTATGATGACATTTCTTTCTTCTTGTTTATTAAGATCGTCGTATCCAATTGGGTCGTGATCCTTTACTCCTCCCCTCGGCCCAAGGCTCAACATGGAGCTGAATGGAGTTTGTTAGAGGCTATCTAATATCATATACTTTGAAAAGTAAAGCTGAAATATAAATTCAGAGTTGAAAACATTGAATCAATAATATTTTCCCCTCCTACACGCTTGCTCAGGCTGCACACTATGATCTAGGCCTCTCAGATCTGGGCTGATGTGGGGTTTAGATTGGCCTTTGGGTGCTCCATGTATTATCATCAAGCACTCCCACTTGCCAGCCTACAACTGGCTTGAGTGCTGCACCACGTCGCTTAGCTACTGGTGTTGGCTATTAGAAACAAAATTTTTCATTTTACTGAAGACCTTTAAAATATATAATAAAAGAGAGAATCAAATTGGTTCGAATTAATGATATTAAATAATATTTTTTAAATGATAATTTATGAGTATGAGAATTCTGTAGAAATTTTATATAAATAATTTGGTTTAACCAAATGCCAAAATTAATGCAGGAAATGAGAATTCGTATCAAATGTGGGTACTATCAATAAAATGATGCCAAAATGGCCTCAAGATATGTATATTTCCGTGCCTCATTTTGGATTTATCCTGTATCACTTTCGATCAGTTGTGGCTGCCACGTTTATCACACTGCGGACATGCACAAACCCAAACATAAAAAATAGTTGTTCAACCACATGGCTGTTTTATATCTTTGTACCATTGATGGGTGCCCACCTCCTGTTTAATGAAATGCTCTAAAGAGTTATAGTTCATCCCTCTTTCTCAGTTTTCTCAGTTGTTGTCGGCTACATTCAAACTCAAGAATATCATTTAACCTTGAAAATATAATTAGACTCAAGCTGGTTGGCCTTGAAAAGATTAAATAACATCATATATAACGAGTACTAAAATACGCAGAAAAAAGCATTTGAAGAGAATTTCATCTATGAAAAAAGTCAGGATATCATGATAACATGCATAACAATGGCATCACTTACGCACCAAACATGGCGATTAAGTATCCAATTACACATGCAAGATGCATGTTCTTAGCCTTGGATCTCTTGTAAGAAAGCTCACTCTCACATCGGGGGCGACTACTTAGCACTAGGCCTGACTCTAACTTTCTTCCAACCTGTAAATAGGAAATAAACATTATTATCCTCTTGTAAAAGCACATAATATCAAATGTGTATTAATGAAACAAGGGTGATGCGAATCATATCTAACTATGGGTAAAAAAATAAAAAAACAGTGTATGGCTCAAAAGAAGATGTTGGGGTAGGTAACAGATAAGGAATGGAAAAATATCACTTAAATAGCTTACTCCTAATAATATATGAATAAGCACAATACATTTGACATATGGGGAGAAAGATGAGGATGTTGGATGATATAGGCACATGTCCACCTAATCAAGGGATATAAACATAATAAACAACACATCTTTCGAGAAAATAACTAAACTTTCTTCCAAAACAAAGAAACATTACATTTTTATTATTTTATTTATTTTCCCCCTTTTTCTTTTAATGGGTCAAAAACATTAAATTTCTATTGTTCAAATCCTTTTTATCTCTTATTTATATGTCAAATTGATGCAACGATGGAATACACCATATTAATCTAGCTTAATCCTCTTTCTTCTTAAGCATGAACATAAAAGAATTAATTTACTAAAAATAAAATATAATATAAATTTTCCTTAATAAATTAACAACTAGTAATTCCTTCTCTATATTTGGAAAGTGCATTTATACCTAAACCAAGGTCATACTATGATAATATTTGATCGGATGCTTCTTGTCCTTCCTCTGCATTAAGACTTCTCATACCTCAATATCATAGGCATAACACATTATTTGTAATATGAATTTGAATTACATAATACAGGTTAACTAGGGATGTCTTAAAAGAGATTTCAAAAACACAAATTTCCATAAAATCTCAAGACAGTTATTTACTAAATCACAACATATGGAGCTTATACATCTTTTGAAACTTGGCAAGAGGACTGCATAATCCAAAATGCATTCTTTTAAAAAGCATAAGTTCCTACTGATCGGGTTATAAACTCAATAACCATAACAAGAAATACATTATTCCCACAAATTTTTCCTAAAATAAATTTAATAAAAGTTTTAGGATAATGATATCTTTGTTACTAGGTTGACATTTCTATAATATATGCATACTATCTAACTTCTGGTCAACATATTTTGAACTTCTTGCCTTTGTAATTTTCTCTCTTATTATCCCATATTTCTTTGGTACAATATGAACCGGAATGACTTAGGAGTTATCTCAAAAGCTGAAATTACATCATATTTCAACCATTTAATAATTTATTATTTTAATGCTTTTAACATATGAGGATTAAAAATCCTTTGACTCTCCCTTGATGGACTATTTCATTTTTCAAAAAAAATTATGTTTTCATTTATGTTAGATGGACCTCGTCTAATATCATCAAAAATCCATCCTATGGCTGACATAAGAATTTTTTTAAAAAGTTCTTAGACCATGTTCTTGCCAAGGAGTTGAATCAGCATTAAATATAGCTACAAAATTTTATTTTAGACCAGGGATTCTTATTTCAAAGACAAAGAACGTTGAAAATATGTCTCTCGATTAAAAATGTGTTCAGGAGCTTCCTTCTGTTCTTAAATTTCCTGCAGAAGTTCTAATGATTCTCTTCCATTATATCCCACAAATGAAACTATTAATGATTCACATGATTCTACATAAGTTTTTCTATGTTTATCTCTACGTTTTCATCTCCTACATTTGATTTCACTGTTCATTATCCCAATCTGTAGTGGCTTCGCTATGGTGAGGAAAGATTGACTCAAAAAAATACAAGAGTGTCTCAAAATTTGTCTTCTTATATTTGCCACAATAGTCAATTGGAAATGTTATATTCTACTATAACAATCATATCTTTAATTTCCCCAAGGGATGAAGAGAAGTATTAGTAAATTATAAAAAATATGGGCATACATTTCTAAATATTTCAATTTTAAATTATACAAAACATATTTGGGCATAATATTTACGCTTGTATCCAAATTTTGTATGCCCATATTTTTTATAATTTACTAATACTCCTCTTCATCCCTTCTTTCTAGATTTCTAGCTCTATACCTTTCAAATTCAGAGTAATTCCTCCTTTTCATCCTGAATTTGGGGCATTTTGATCCAATAACATCTGATACATGTCATTTTCACCTAGCTTCTCTAGTAGATCAAACAGCTCATCGGCATAACTATATAGAAATGTACCTCCACAATCTAGGTCAAAGGTCAAGCCTGTTCTTAGAAAATTCATTCCAACCTTTGGTAAAAATTGCATTCATTCTGGCTTAGAACGCCCATGAGGATGGTGATCCTAGTGAGGTCTCTAAATATTTCCCATGAATTAGTAAACAAGTCATCTCCTTCTTTAAATAATCTTATAGCATGTGTTTAGAAATAGTCTTAGATAGAGAATAATTTAATCAGAAATTAATTTTCAATTTCATACCATTACTTGAGTCTCACACAAAAATTTCGAAACAATTATTTAGTCCTATCCTTTAGCATGTAAGCAAATACCTTCATCTTGATAATGTACATGTATACTCTTGTGATATGGTTGAAACAACACATTTTCCTGTCCTAAATGAGGATAGGGATCCTCAGTTGATAAAATAGGAAAAGTTAAATTAAATGAGCATAGCAGATAATAAGTTAAGGAAAACCTTATATATTTTAAGATTATTCCTTTCCTTAATGAAGCACAAATATAGGTACTAACCTTACTACATATGGGGTTCTAATGGTATCTCATTTTCAGTCATCCTTTTTTAGGACCATGACGTATGGTTCTCTTGTAACAATTCCTCCTTTCAGAATTTCACTTGAAAATAAATATTTTATTTTTATGAATCAAAATTAGGTTTATTTGAACCTAGTATTTACCATAAAATGAGCAAAAAAATAATTAAATAATTAACAAAGTGATCTAAACTTTGCCTGCAATAGAGTCGTGCGATCCACAAATATGTGAGAATGAAAATTCAATATCTCAGTTCCCATAAATTAAGCAAGTTGATAAACCAGTTGTGTGATATCAGCTTTTTATTTATTTATAATTTTTATGATGATCAAATAGAGACGAAGGATCAAATCCATAGGGAGAAAGTATTGAAAAAGTAGACTTTTAGTTTATTTCTATACTTTTAGGAACTATAATTTTTTAATAATTAAATATATTTTATATACTTATAGGAGGTGATAAAAAAATATTCTTATTAACCTATTTTTTTATTAATAGAACAAGTTCATGAATTTAACGTGTTTTCTGGAAAAATTACCTCATCTAACACATTGGCAGCCATGTGACTTGGAAACATAGTGAGTGGAGTGAGTGAAATAGAGTAATTTTGTGGCCTCACAATGTGGCGAAGATGGTGATGGATTTGTACCTGTGAGATGTGGTGTAGGAGAGTGATATGGTATCACCACTTCTATTAGAAGAGGATATGGATGCGGGTATGTGCTAGTGAGTGGAGGAGTTGATTTTGCTGTGCCAGATGGTGAAAAATTAGGCTATCCTTAATCATGTTAACCTAAAAAAAATGATAAAAAATAGCCTGAAAGACATTGAAGATTTCACTAACATTATCAACACATGTCAAATGGGTTGAGTGCTTCTTTCTCTTCATGAATCTTGATTTGATCATCACCCCTTCAATATTTTGCTATCAAAAGTAAAAATGGATCCAAAAAATATTTCAAATAAGACAATTACTCTTGCAATTGTAATTAGGAAAGAAATCCAAGGGTGAGAATTTTACAAAGAGGGAGGGATCTACTTATAGATTGGAATGGAGGGATAGAAGTGATAAATATGATATGACCTATACAATTTGGCCTGGCGCTCCTTTTGGCTTGTTAGATATCACATTTTAAAGTTGGATTTACCTAGTCCATTGATTTTTATCTCTCCTGATTCTCAGATTTTCTGAAGATTCCACATCATAATTTGTGTTTGGAAAGATGCTTCATGCATGCGCTGCAAGGTGCCCCTAGATTTTGGCACAAAGCCTTCACTGTTTTCATAAAAGCCAGAGTATATGATAAGACTGAGATATTTGTCCTTATATTTGTCAACAAGGTATGGATCGTTGGCATCAAAATTCACACATCCAATCCCATTCTTCCAGATGTACCTGAAAAGGGTAAAAGGGAAATAGAATTTGAGTGCACTGATTACGCCTTTTTTTCATCAAAGATCACTACAATGTGTACTATTCCATCTACAAAAGTAGATGCATTAATTGTTAAAAAACATGTATTTTGTTCTATTGTGTGTACACTCTTTTTATGTAAAGGGAACGCGTGGAATGATGCCCAACAGTCATTGGCTGAAACCAATGATTGACTAATGCCAATTATTTTGCACAATCAATGATTGGCCCATGGCAGTCATTGAAAACTATCAGAGCTATTCATGTTGCGATATCTGCTAGAGAGGAATAAATAAAGATAAAATTTCTTTTAAACCCCCAAAATGTTTAAATCAATTCAGAAATATGTATTTTGGACTCATAAAACATATAATCTATGAATTAGTGTCATCAAAATTTATAAAATATTAAAAACATATAATAAACTATTATTAGCTTAAATAACATTCATTTAGGACCACTTTAATGGAACTAAAGTTTTAAAATATATGAAATGAATATTAATATTAACAAGTTATTTGTATTAGCATGAATATGTTTGTTTGGGCTTCTATCACGAGTAATTCAATTATGGTGTTTTGTTTCTTCTCCATTATGCTAGTTGGGATTGCGAGTGCAGTGGAATTTAGTCCCTAATTGGATCATTTTAATAGCCTCATTAAGAAGGCTGATAAACACAAAAACCAGCTAGAGAAAAAATTTGGAAATCAACACGCAATTCAGCACAATAATCTTGACGAATATTTGTATCAAATCAACAACTATCTCTTTGCGGCAAGCCCAACAAGCAAACGGCCTGCTTTAAAGCCATGGATATAAAAATCTATTACAAAAGAAGAGAAAGAACCCCTTTTTATATAAAGAAGAGGGACATAAAAGAAAAATATCCCACGAGGATAAAACAAGTTCAATGGGGAAATAGGGCAAAAAACTACAAATCTCCAGCTTAGAATATTCTCCATCAGAAATATAAATACAAAACAAGTTCATGAAAAAGCTCAATAAAATTGAGGCAATGCTGAAATATCCATTTCTCTCTCTATATATATTTACATTATTATTATATTTAATAAAAAATGGTTTTAAGTGGGCAACTAGGGCTGAGCCGGGGCGCAGTACTGATAACATGCATTTTTAGTGCCTTATATTATTATATTTATGCGTCTTTATGCATTAAATTACTCATATTTGCATGTTATCAAGCTTAAAATGATTAAATCTATTTTTAGTACAAATTTCTGAATTTTCTATTTTTTTAGGATTTTTCTAATAGTATATTCTAAAAGAATATAATTTTTTAAGAAATAATATGATTTTCTGGAATTTTTGGATATTAAATTTGGAAAGATATGTTTTTTCTGATTCAAAATATATATTTATACGTATTTTTTGGGCTTTTATTTGATTTAATATGAAATTTTAAGTATTTTGGTTTTTTTTATGGCATAGTGTGACGTGGCGTGCGGATGCGCCGCCACGTCAGCATCGAGAAAGATATTTTTTCTTTGTTTATTATTTTTTTGTCATGTACATGTGGCATGGAATGCGAAAAGCCATGGAATACGAAAAGCCACAGAATGCGAAAAGCCACGGAATACAAAAAGCCATGGAATGTGAAAAGCCACGGAATACAAAAAGCCATGGAATACGAAAAGCCACAGAATACAAAAGCCACGGAATATGAAAAGCCACAGAACACCAAGTGCTTTGACTTCTTAACTTCCAACAGCCATAACTTTTGATCTTCCCCTCCTCTTTCTGTTCATACCCTCTCATCTATAAATATAGGCCTGGATCATTGTAAAAATCATCTTGAACTTGCTTCCTAATTTTGTTGGCTGATTGAAAGAGAGTGAGTTTTGAGATCCATCAAGAGTGGTCTTGGTGTCTTGGGTGTGTGGGAAGAGACAAAAGAGAAGAGGGGGAGCTTACAGGCACTCGCAAATCGCCGTGATCCTGGCGGAACGTAAGGATCTAAGGTAAGTGTCTTCGCCTTACGTTATTTCTCTCCCAACATCATTGTTATAATAGTTATAGGTTTTCATCAACGTTTCATTATCACTTCACTTACTTACGTCCCCATTCTCTCATCTCTCCATCCTTGCCATCGTACCACTCCATATCGAACCACTATCCTCGTTCATACCGTCGTTCATCATCATATCCATCACAATCACTTACTCTTTTCTTTAAGTGAAATTAGGTTATAATTACGTATCTTTTATCGATATCACTAGCTCACATCCTCAAATCTTGCTTTCGTCGATCCTCTCGTCCATCATCACTAGTATAAGAAAGTAATTCCTTAATCATCGTTCCCTGTGGAGACGATCCGTACTCATCACTAACTAAGTATTTTTAAGTACGGTGAAATATATTTTATTGAATAATCTCAATCACCAACGACAAATTTCAACCCTAAAATTGAGATTATCAAGTACCCAAACAAGACATTTGCTTGCGAATGCATGATGCTCAAGCCTACCTGAAGCTGACAAGCGGAGGCGGTGGGCACAAGCCCCAACAATCCGACAAAGAGCCTCCCAATGAGCCCTCCATGGAGCTCACAAGGGCCCGTGCATGCGCGAGGGGAATCTTTTATTAAGTTTGATGTTTAATATCGGACGGGATTTCTATAGCACTAAATTTACTAGAATTTTCTGATATGGGATTTTATCTGAGTATTTCTTTCAGCTCTACACATGGCCAGGCTGACAAGTGACACGATTGATTGCGACCCCACGGGCTGCAAACCTAAGATGAATAGAAAGAAATATAGACCAGACTTTGAGCCGACCCAGCCCAGCCCGAAGCCATTTCGATCATAAGTAGATTTTTTAATCATGACTGTCTGATTTCGATACAAAAGATCGGGTGGTCCACACCATAGTTTATCCTTCTTTTGTCTCTGTTTCCTTTTCTAGGGCTTTGATTGGCTGCGATAGGTGACGAGGAAGGGGGGACCCCTCAAGGGACTAATCACTTGACCATATACTGATGGGGCAGGCTGATGAATATGCTAACATGGCTTCTGGGTGTAGTAGAACTAAAAGGGTTCCATGACTATGATTAAATCGCAGCAGTTGGACTACCTGTGAAGGAGAGTGGATGGTTAGGGACAGATCTGTCCATCTCTGCCCCTGGCTGTTAGCTTCGATGGTCACATGGTGGTTGCCATCCATGGGGAACCACCAGAGATGATCCTACGGACGCTAGAGAACCCCCCTAGCCAGACAAACTAATCTACAACAAGTAGATGCCCTCTAGAGTCCTTAAAAGGGGGCTTATAACCCTTAATCCCGCATCTTCTATTCCAGATCTATAGCGACCGCGGAGGACACTTCTGGTGGTATTGCAAGCAAGAGGAAGGGTATGAAATCCTTCTGATTGATCCTCTTGCTCAGGACAGTACCAGAGGAGGCTGAAGGAGATGAATAACAGTGCCAGCATGGGAGAAAATAAAAGGCGATGTTAGGGGGCATTCCCACCCTCTGATCTTCATTTCGAGAAAGAATTGGTATGCTTATTAACTTCATCTGGATGATAAACAGTTCATAACTTCCTTATTTTTGGTGATTTTGATTCAGGCTATAGATTGATCGAGTTTCATTGAGATTTGTTACCATGGCCTCTTTGAAGCATTTTATTGAACCCGTGCCCTTCATTGAGAGATTTTCCCCAATTTTTCTGTGTTTCCTACTGATTTCACCCGAAAAAAAATATAAAAATATTTAATATATATAATATATGAAATATTACATCTATGTAAGTCATACTCTATTATTATAATCTGCCTAGAAATCATATAATATTAAAAAATATTTTCTCTTAATCAGTGTTATTAACCTGAACTATCCTTTCTGATAAATCCCTTTTATCTAATTAAAAAAAATTAAATAATTCCTTCTTCTCCCCCTATTTCTCTTAGTCTTAACCGTAAACATTTAGCTCATATCAATATTTCTCTAGCTCACTAATCTAAACCTAAATAAATAATCTCTCCCTATCTATGAAAATTATGCTCCCATCCTTCATTCTTCTTCTTACCTTATTACAATAACTATTCCTATTAATTTATTCCTTCCGTCTTACTTAGAATAAAATTACTCTTCACTATCTAGTTAAATCTTATTATACATTATTATTATACTAATCTCTTATCTCAGATATAACTTACTATCGATTAAATAAATAACCTCCTATTTTCTAGCAATAGTATTTTACTATTCTAAATATCTTATTAATCTTCTCTTCTTCTTCCTCTACCTACATTAACATCACCCATAATTATAATACCATTACTTCTTTTCAATTATCTTACTTCTTTATTATCTCTAGTATCTATAAAAAGAAATAAATAATACCTGATATTCTCTCTTTGATATCTAGTTCTCTTATCAATTTAATATTTCCTCACCTACTAATTACTTATCTTCTACTCTTCTACTGTCTTCATTACTATTATTACATATATTACTCAACTATAGCTATTTTATTTATTCACCAATATTATCATATGATTACCCTAGCTCAATTATTAAAGTAACCTCCAACGGCCAGTCCCTGTGGATACAACCTCGCTCCTACTATACATTTGAGTGAGTTTTCTATTTTTATCAAATTTATTTGATTTAGGCAAATTAAAATTACAATGACACTAAAATTTAATACATAATTTGCCATTATCAGAGTCACATAAAAAATGTTGCCATAACTTCATGTTTATTCAATTATGAAAATTACATGTGAATGTGAATGATTATGGAGTGGCCATCTCATCATATACAAAGATACCATACATTTATATGCATCCTTTTAGACAAATATTTATTCTATCAAATTTATGATATATACGTTAATAAAACGTCATTGAACAAGTAAAGTTGATAGTCATGCACAATTAGAACCTTTGGGTGTTTATATCTGAATCATTTAATTTTTTAAAATACAAAAACACTGTGCTTGTAAGAATAAATTTAATTATGAAAAAATATAAAAAATCACAAAAATTTAAACACAAATGAATGAAATGAAATTGAATAAATTGTCTGAAAAGGGCTACACCCTTATACAAAAAGGTGATGACTTGAATATTAAAGAAAAAATATAGTTTAGAAGCTGAAATAAAATAAGAAAGGTGATAGAACATAAAAATGATCCGAGTTAGTTGTAAAATTTGGGTTTCAAGCCATTAAGAAAAATGTGATGACCTTAATTTATTTATTTATTTCAGCTTCTAAACTCTATTTTTCCTTTAATGATCAAGCCATTAAAAAAGTGTGATGACCAGAATTTATTTATTTATTGTGATATTTAAATGCAGTAATATCATCCGTATACTCTCATGAGATAAGAATAATTGAAGATGCTTTAAATTTTCTGTTGAAAGTAAATGAAAACTGATATTTTATCAACATAGATACTTTTTATCTAAAAAATACACAATTTAATATGTATGAAATATATATATATATCTTTTGTTAAATATGACGGAACATATACACTCTAAAATCCCTTCTTGTAATTTCTAGTGAATAAAATAATATTGTATCTGATTTTTGCATCTTTTACTTGTGACTAACATGTTTCACTTAATGAATGATGCACTTTTCAAAGTATTACTATTCCTGAGTGCAGGTTTGGTTATTCAGGCCACATCAAATGATCGAAATATGCGATAGATGATTAAATCAATCAGTTATTCATTTTAAATTAAGTGAAACATGTTAGTCATAGGTGGATTATCTCAAATATGATCTCCATTTTAAATTGAATTTTATTTAAGGCAGATGATCTAAATCTCACTTATACATTTTCAATAACTGCTTCTTATTCCTCAATTCATGTGTCACACCTTCATTAGACCATTTTTGAGAGAGTAAGATGTTGGGCTTCTTGTTCTCTAATATTCACTGGTGCTGCCGAGTTTATTTATTTTTGTATGTAGAGGTGCATAAGAATTGGATATAAAAGTTTCAACTGTTCAAGAGTAAACTAATTTCTTACAGTATCCTAGTTTGTCAGTTGAAGATGATGCATATAAGATGACTTAATGGATGACATGATCATAGATCCTCTGAACATATTTTATTCTCTGAACGTGATTTATTGAGTGTGTTATTTGATTCATTTTAGTATGGAATGATGAATCAAATAGTAGGTGCTAAATGACATACTTGAGTGAATTGTTTAATGAGTATAAATATTTAAATTTATCATTTAAACATCATTTAGCACTTAATTTATGAAGTTGAACTAAAGTGGTAATTGAGTATTTATAGTATTCATTTAGACTAACACCACTTGACTCATAGAGTCAAGTGGAATGAATCTCACTTCTCTTTTAGAGTTTTTCACATTTTCAGGTTTAGGTATCATTTGAGGGTTTTTGGGCTAAGGAAAAGAGGTTCAAGAAGGCCCAACCACGTTCAGAGCTCCAGGCGTGTCCCAGAGTTACAACTTGCATGACTTTCACGAGCCTTTAATCTCATTAAGGCCAAATCTTCAACAAAAGGCAAGCTAAGTGAGCGACCATAATGAGGAGCAATCAGAGGACTCAAACCTGATTAGAGGGCACCTCTCCACCAGGATTGAGGCCGTAGAAAAGATCTGGACCATTTAGAGCCTTGGGAGATCCAAGGGTCATCGTTTCTCTCTTCCCTATATAAACCCCTCACAATCCAATGTAATACTTACTCTTGTTTCACTCTAAATCCAAGATTTAGTGGCATTTGTGAAATTTTTCTTGAGGCATCTTACATTTAGTGAGAGTTTGGTAGAGCAAGGGCGTTCCAAAGCAAGAGCTGTTGCAAAAGTGGAAAAGTCTTCATCACCTTGGTCCTTGGCGGGTGTGACAAAGAGGTTCGATTACTATTTCTTTCCTTTATCTCTATCTGTTCACCTTCATCTGCAAGTTCGTGGAGCAGCTAGCCAACATTCAGACGATTCCAAAGCCTCCCATATCTGGACAGTTAAATTTAATTTATTTTAAATTTAAAATGATTTTAAAAAATCCTTAAAATTTCCAAAAAATCATACTTTATCTAATTTATCCTTTTAGGATTAATTTATTATAGATAAAATTTCTTAATTATATTTTTAGTAAATCTAATTAATTTTTTAATAGGTAGTACATTATAAGTACAAATGTACCAAAAAAAATTTTAAACTGAAAATTCACTAACTATTACTTTGCTCTATGAGGATCGACCCTTACTCTCCCCACGCTAGTAAGGTTTATAAATATTGTTTTTTTAATTCAGATTACCTAAACGAATATAATTAGTGATTGTTTTATCACTAATACACCTAAAAATTTGAGTTATCATGGAAATATGGAGATCATGTAGATGAATAATTTTGACTTTATCACTCTGAAAACATAACTTAAAATAAAAATAGCATTTCATTCAGTATCAGAATCTAATTTAATGAATGCTATTTTATTCCCTAGTTCATAGAAAAATTATATATGTACTTATTTTTTATTTCTTCATATCATGCTACTATTTCTTATGAAAATTAATATCAAAAAATTTCTATTTCATGATGTTCTTCATGGTAGAAAATTAAATGAATGATATTAATTGATGATCTAAATAACCCTTTGTAATAACTATATGAAGTTGTATAATTAATGTATTTAATTTGGTATATTAAAGGTTCATCTTAATTGAGTAAAAGTTTGTGGAGGAATACAAGAAAAAAATATTTGTGAAATTACTATCAAGAATGTAACGTAATAAATACCAAATGGTAATTATTATTGATAATGACAGTTCGTCAGGCATAACTGTTGATGCCAATCCATCAATGTTATTCATATATAGATATATTTATGCACCAATGTTAGAAAGCAAGTCAACATGAATCATTTCAGAATAAAGCAAGCAAATTGATTTTACGAGATTTCCTAGCGCGAGTAAAGAGCATTAGAAATACAATCACACTAAAGAAAGTGGAACTAAAATTTTAAATTATGACAAATTTATTAAATTTTGAGGAAGAAAAATTTATGTAGAAATAGTTTCATACCCTATTTCTAATTTTATATGTTTTTCAGCAGCTCTATGCTAGCTGATTTCTAAGTGAAGCGTCCCACTTGAGTCTTATTTTGGGTTATATTGATCTTCTTCGTTAGTGGTTGATAACATGCATATTTACTACGTTAATATGATCATATTTACATGTTTATTTGCACTAAAGCACTCCTATTTGCATGTTATCAAGTTCAAAATAATTAAATCTTTTTTTAGAATGATGTTTATGAATTTTCTTCATTTTTATGCATTTTTAGAGTTTTTTATAAAATAGATTCTAAAATGATATAATTTTTGAGACAGAATACAATTTTTTTGGAATTGTTTGACATTAAATTTGGAAAGATATGATACTCTAAATCAATATTTATATATATTTATATGTATTTGGGCTTTCATTTTAATTAATATGTATTTTTCAAATATTTATTAGCCCTTTATTTTGTGCTGCCATGTGTCCACTGTTGAACGGCAACGAATTAGAGCTGATTATAATGATTGGCGTTAGGCCAATCGTATGGCTAGCATTATGGCTCGCGTGTGTACACATGGCACTCGTATCCACTGTTGAGGAAATAAAAAAGAGACAGAGAAGGAAAAAGGGTGACGTGGCATGCGCTCACACCCCGCCACGTTAGCCTCGAGAAAGAATCATCCTTTCTCGTTTTCTTTGTTTTCTTTTTTTTTGTCCTTTTACATGTACACGTGGACTCCAAAAAGCACGTGCGGAAGGCAAGGAGACACTGAATCTCAAGCGATGTGATTGTTTAACAGAAACAGAAAATGAGGAAGCGTCAGCAACGTTGACGAGGAGAGGGAAGGAAATCAAAGGCTAGGATTCGCTAAACTTCAAGCCCCTATAACTTTTGATCTACAACTTCGATTGAGCTGAAAATTTCAACATTGCTTCGTCTTCCCCTCCTCTTTCCATTCATACCCTCTGATCTATAAATAGAGGCCTGGATAAGTGTGAAATTCATCTTGAACTTGCTTCCTACTTGTGTGGGATGATTGAAAGATAATGAGTTTTGAGATCCATCAAGTGTGTTCTTGGTGTCTTGGGTGTGTGGGGAGAATCATTAGAGAAGTGGGGGAGCTTACCGGCACTCACAAATTGCGGTGATCCTGACGGAACGTAAGTATCTAAGGTAAGTGTCTTCGCCTTACGTTGTTTCTTTTCCCGACATCATAGTACACTTAATTAGGGTTTCTTATTCTCTTTTTAACTACTGTTTCACTCCCCAACGTAATCCGGATCTCGTCTCTATCCTTTCCATCAGATCGTTCTACATTCAACCACTATCGTATCGTTTGCATTCTCTATCTCAACTGCATATCATTACACAAAATTCACATTCACTTACTCTTTTCTTTACTAATTAAATTAACATATAACTTACATCCTTTTACTCGAGATCACTAGCTCACACACTCTACTCTAGTCTTTATCTCTTTTCACATCGATCATCACTATAATAACAAATTAATTCCTTAATCATCGTTCCCTAAGGAGACGATCTGTACTCCTCACTAACTAAATATTCTTAAGTACGGATGAATATATTTTTATTGAATAATCTCAATTAACCATGATGAATTAAAACCCCTAAATTTGAGGTTATCAGTGATCACATGTAGAGATCAAGGATTGAACTGATGCCATCATGACATCGAAGGGTCATGCATATGTTAACATGGCTTATTGATATCATATCCAATGTTGGGGAGCGTGATTGTCAAATAGTAAAGGCCACCAACTATCTTTTACATTCCAATATATCTCACTAAGAGGATGTTGCATTTTAGTCTTTATTACATACCAGTACACATCATGGTGTCGTAGTGGCATTAATTTTATATTGATTTTGTGAAGGAAAAATACATGTACGTTGATGACACAACTTGATACCCATAAAGTGACGTGTGAAACCAAGGTGGTGCATTGGAACATGGCATAAAGCACAGTAATGACATTGTCTATGCCCAAGGACATGCACTGAGAATGAAGCATCTACATAGACTAGCAGGTAGGTCTGTCCATACGAGATTAACCTAAAAAACAATGAGGAGTTGATGCGAGAGCCATGAAATCCTAGAGTGAGAAAGAAGGAATTGAGTTTGTGAAATGAGGCACGAGGAACCTGTTTATGACCACGGAGGGATTTTTGAAGGCAGCAAACATAGTAGGCATGAAGAGAAGAAACAAAGATAGGAGGTTGAGACGGGAGAGTTGTTTCTAGTAGATCAACATCCAAATATAGAATGATGGTGGGAATGGAGAGATGCTGATAGATGTTTTCTAAAAGGGAAAGAGAGAGATAGGTGACAAGATCATAATCCTGTTAGAGGCGAAATGAAATGGATGTGAGTGGATGATAAGGGATGATGGCAGAGGTGGATGGTGATGGATGAAGATGATGTATGGTGAAGATGAATGCACTAACTAAGTGTGTTGGAGAGAACATAATGTAAGGCAAGAGGCTGACCTTAGATCCCTATATTCCACCGGGATCATGGCATCTTCTTGATGAGAACCAACCTCCACACTTCTCTGTTGAACCTCTCCAAGTACTAGAGATACCGAGGAACACTTAATGGACCTTCAAAACATCACTTTCTTTCAATCTTCCTTTCTACGAAGAAGTGAGATTAAAGATATTTTTTTACAAAGATAGGGGGCTCAATTTGTAGATCAAACAATTTTGATGGATAGAGGACAGAAAGATAAAGCTGCCCTTAAAACGTCAGCTCAATCCAAGTTCTAGATCATCAGATATCAAGCTTGGAAGTTGGATGATTCCTAGCCGTAGATTTAATCAAAATATTTTTCTCTCCTCATCCTCGTCATTGCCATCACATCATTTTGTTAGGGTTTTGTCTCGCCAAAGCATTTAATGCGATGATTGGCTGAGATTATTCCTTGTCGTTAGTGATCAACAGCTCTTGTTGCGCCACGTTTACCTTGGGAAAAGAGAGAATAATAATAGTATATTATTTAAATATATTCTTACATATCCATGTCCAGTTGACATGGCAGTGAGTCAATGTGACCTCTTTGAAATCCATGCACATATTGAACATATGCGCCACATGTACGCATGGCGCCATGTGTCATGCGACACGTAGGCCCAGCCGCCCTTTTTGTCGGGTAAAAAAGAGAAGGGAAGTCATTCTTTTTGCCGGGTGTATTTTATTACAAAAAAAGAGTCCCTTTTTTATTCATCAGCCTCACCTTACGCGAGTAAAAATCAAAAAGAAATTTTGTAGTATTAAATGCAATTATGGCATCGCTAATCCTGATGCCATAACAGCTTAGTTAAATGATTGGTTATCGCCAATCATTAACTGGGCTTAACGATTGACTGTCACCATTCATTATCCCTAATCTGATTTGTCGTTAATTGATGAACTCATGAGCAAGACGTGACGTCACGAAGTAAAGGACTTTAAAAGAAGTTCTAAAATTCATATTTAATAAAATGAGTGCCCAAAATATAAATTAATATATACTTCGACTTAGGAAAATCATATATTTACCAATTTAATATAGACAAATTCCAGAAAAATTATATTCTTCCAAAATTTGGTGTTAGAAAAATCCCCAAAAATACATGAAAATGCCCAAAATTCAGAATATCATCTTAAAATACATATAACCATTTTAAGCTTGATACACATATTTATAATAATTAAATGCAAATAAGCATGTAAATACGCATATCTATATCAATTAAATGCAAATAGCATGGAAATTACTGACAACATTTATATGGAATAATTAAATGCAAATAAACATGTAAGTAAGGTCAGAATTAGATACTAAAAATGCATGTTCTCAGTAATTTCAACCTCTGCATGGAAAAAATGTGACTCTGCGGTGGGTGAGGATACTGGCTATCAGCTGGCTGGAAATGGGCATTGTTAGCTAGTGGAGGAAAGCCTTTTTCATTGATACCATGCTAGTATGCCAAGTAAGCACCATGTGTCTTCAGATTTGTCATGATATTATCAAATTTAAGGTGGTTTATATTAGCATTTATGCTAACTAGGAAAAGTTTATATTTAGTGCCTAGGCTCCTAAGGAATGTAAAGATCAATGAGGCTTCATTGACTAATTGGCTGACCAATTCAAGCGACTCCGGAACTGAGCAAAAGTGAACTATATATTCATCACTAGATAGGCTACCTTAATTCATGTTGTGGAGCTGTTAGAGAAGCTCCATGATTTGTGACTGACTTTGACTTGTCACGACATGGTTTGTGGGTCTACCCATTTGATATCCGTTCGATATCCAATATCACACAATCAATATCTGGTGTCTGGTAGAATCAAGGTGGTATTGACATCTACCCAGATATCAGACAAATATTGCATACCCATCTGGTACTGGATAGGGGGCACAATATTGTACACCTCATGATGTGGTAGATGTCAATACCGCATATGGAATCCAGTTTTCAATATTGAAATCTGATATCTGGATCTCAGAAATCAAAATCAGGATTCAAAATCAGCACCTAATCATTCTAATAATGATATCCAATATCCATATACCAGTTTTAAATAATTTTTTATGCATAAATTCTTAATTCTTACTTATAAGAATTTTGAAATAATAACAGAGATTAGGATGTTGTTAAAATCGTGGAATGAGGATAGGATGAGAGGAATGAATGGATGTGATGAAGAATATCCTAATTAGAGGTTTCCTATGAAACCCCTAATTAGGAATGGGTGTTATAAGCTTTTAATCCCTACTCATAGGATTTAATAACTTATAATAGAGAGTAGGAAGATAGGAAAATGTGGAATGGATGGATGGCATGAATTGGAATGAAACCCTAATTACATGTTTAGGACTTACCTCCTCCTATGGTGATGCTCCTAAGCATTAATCTCCATTCATGAACCCGTATATTGCACCCGGTGCCTTGGCATGTTGCTGCCGACATGAAGATAGAACAAGAGAGGGAAGGAATTAACCTTAGAAAGAAGAAAACACCTAAATTGGCACTCCAAAGCTTTGTTTCACAACGTCTACAAAATGGAGAAAGACAAAAAGAGTACAAAGCATTTTGAAACTTCTGCACCTCCATTTATAGGGACCACCAGTCCATTAGAAGAGTGGGAAGAGAGGAAACTGTCAAAAATTTTCAGCCACAAACTCTGGAATAAGAAGTTATGGCCCTTTGAAAATGCCTCAATTTACTAATTTTTAAGCTTTTTTTTTAATTTTATATGAATTTTTATGGCTGTTTTCTTGATTTTTGTTGATGGGAGCAATCCTCAGCTTTCAGATCATCCAATCAGCAAGATCGGGATCAGTTTCAGCTGCCAGATCCTCCTCTTCAAGTGCTGGTTCCTTTTTGACCTTCGGACTCACTTCCCTTGTGATCAGATCAGTTGTGGAGCATTTGATCAGTCTGCCTCTTTAATCTGCAGAAAAAGACAAAAGATGAGGAGGTGAGCTTACCTCCAAAATCCTGATTCAATGGCTCTCATGCTGCCATGTCATACATTGCTACAAATGGAGTTAGTGCCATATGGAAAAATTTCAAGATAGTTGTGGTTATAAAAAGAGAAACATATGTTAACTATTCGAAATATGGGCACACGTAGTCCCCCTGCTCCTGCCATATGTGCATACATGAGCGTAGACCTTGTACACACCTGTGCCCCATCACCGCCAACTGTGCTCCTTGTGCGCTTACATGGCATGCCATGTAGGTGCGCCTGCCAACTTCGGTCTTGTAGTTAATGGGCCTCCTTTTGAAAATTTAACCTGAAAAACACTTAGAAAATATTCAATAAATTCCATAGAAATCACAAAAAAATCAAAATTAAATATCTTTTGATTTACAACTCCTTACATGAAAATTTCACCAAATTAATTATTTTGAAATCTATTTTCACTAAAATCATAAAAACCTAAAAATATCATCATGTGAATGTAGAGAATGGGTATTTAGAGAATTTATATATTTTTGGTGAATATTACCAAAAAATCATGATAACATGCAAAAATTAGCTTAATTATGCTCTAAAATGCATGAAATAATCATGAATTATCAATTGCATGAATTAGCACTTTCTCTAAAATTCTTATTTGCATGTTATCACTTGGTCGAGCCTGTTCGAAAATTCATTCCAACCTTCACTAAAAGTTGTATTAGTTCTGGATTAGAATATCCATGAGGAGGGTGATCCTAGTGAGGTCTCTAAATCTTTCCCATGCTTTACTAAACCAATCATCTCCCTCTTTAATTACTCCTATATCACATGTGTAGAATTAGTCTTAGATAGAAAATAATTTCAATAGAAACTATTTTTCAATTTCATCCCATGATTTGAGTCTCACACAAAAAGTTATAAACCGTTATTTAGTTCTATCCTTTAGCGTGTAAGCAAGTACCTTCATCTTGATAATGTATATGGATACTCTTCGGATATGGTTGAAAAAACATACTTTTCCGTCCTAAATGAGCATAGGGAACTTCAGTTGATAAAAGAGGAAAAGTAGATAATAAGTTAAGAAAAACTGTATTTATTTTAAGTTCTTCCTTCCCTTAATGAATCATAAATAGATCTACAAACCTTACTATATATGGTGTTCTAATGCTCTCTCATTTTCTTCCTTCCTTTCTTAGGACCATGAGGTATGGTTCTGTCATCACAATTCCTCTTTTCAGAATTTCTCTTGAAAATAAACAAATTTATTTTCCTAAACCAAGATTAGGTTTATTGAATCTAGTATTGAACATAAAATGAGCTAAAATAGTAATTAAACAATTAACAAATTGATCAAACCTTTGTCTACACTAGAGTCGTGCAATCCACAAATATCTGAGAATGAAAATTCAATATCTCAATGAGGCCTGTGTCCATAAATTAAGCAAGTTGATAAACCAATTATGTGATTTCAGATTTTTATTTATAAAAAAATATTTATAATTTTTGTGATGATCAAATATCAAACTTTTTATACTTTTAGGAACTTTAGAACTTTTTAATGATTAAATATAATCTATATATTTTTAAAATACCAAAAATTTACTCAATATAACTATAGAAAGGTGATAAAACATGAATCTTATTAGCTAATTTTTTTATTAATATAATAATTTGAAAAATTTTATGTGTTTTTCTTGTAAAATTACCTCATCTGACGCATTGGCAAGCCACAAGACTGGGAAAAATAGTGAGTTGAGTGAGTGAAATAGAATAGTTTCTTGGTCTTAGAATGGAGTGGAGATGGTGATGGATTCATGCCTATGAGCTGTGGTGCAGGAGAGTGATATGGTATCATCACTGCAATTAGTAGAGGATATGGAGACGGGGTTGCACTAGTGAGTGGAGTTGATTTTGCTGTGCCAGATGGTGATTAATTAGGCTACCCTTAATGATGGTCACCTAAGACAAATGATAAAAAGGAGCCTGAAAGACATTGAAGATTTCACTAAAATTATTAACACATGTGAAATGGGCTGAGTGCTGCTTTCTCTTGATGAATCTTAATCTGATCATCACCCCTTCTATATTTTTTATCAAAAGTAAAAATGGATCCAAAAAATATTTAAAATAAGACAATTACTCTAGTAATTATAATTATGAAAGATATATGAGGGTGAAAATTTTACAAAGATGGAGGGATATACTCATGAAATTAGAATGAATATGAGGGGATAGAAGAGATAAATATGCAATGAACTTTAAAATTTTGGCCTGATGCTCCTTCTGGCTTGTTAGATTTTACATTTTAATGTTGGATTTACCTAGGCCATTGAATTTTCTCTCTCCTCCTGGTCCACAGATTTTCCAAAGATTCCACATAGAAAAATTGTGTTTGGAAAGATGCTCCATTCATGAACTGCAATGTGTCCCTAGATTTTTGCATAACGCCTTCACTATTTTCATAAAAGTCAGAGTATATGATAAGACTGAGATATTTGTCCTTATATTTGTCAACAAGGTATGGATCGTTGGCATCAAAATTCACACATCCAATCCCATTCTTCCAGATGTACCTGAAAAGGGTAAAAGGGAAATAGAATTTGAGTGCACTGATTACGCCTTTTTTTCATCAAAGATCACTACAATGTGTACTATTCCATCTACAAAAGTAGATGCATTAATTGTTAAAAAACATGTATTTTGTTCTATTGTGTGTACACTCTTTTTATGTAAAGGGAACGCGTGGAATGATGCCCAACAGTCATTGGCTGAAACCAATGATTGACTAATGCCAATTATTTTGCACAATCAATGATTGGCCCATGGCAGTCATTGAAAACTATCAGAGCTATTCATGTTGCGATATCTGCTAGAGAGGAATAAATAAAGATAAAATTTCTTTTAAACCCCCAAAATATTTAAATCAATTCAGAAATATGTATTTTGGACTCATAAAAAATATCATCTATGAATTAGTGTCATCAAAATTTATAAAATATTAAAAACATATACTAAACTATTATTAGCTTAAATAACATTCATTTAGGACCACTTTAATGGAACTAAAGTTGTAAAATAAATGAAATGAATATTAATATTAGCAAGTTATTTGTATTTTTTAGAGAATTATATTGTCGATAAGGGTGAAGGAGGCAGGAGCATTAATGCTGAATTCAAAGAAGAGTACTGCTTCAGTACTCAGGAACAAGAAGAAGAAAAGAATGGGACAAGTAAAGGTGACGTTCAATCTGAAGAATACCATATCTTTGGAGAGATGACTGATCTTGTGGTCATTCATGATAATGGACCAACTTCCTATAGGTTAGCTGAGTATAGGATACGTGCATTCTCCTTGAAATACTAGGGCACATGGTATGACTATGGTTCTATGTAAAGACATCACTCTGGACTTTAATATCATTATGTCGGTCCTAGTATTTGTCATGCTGATGTCGCTGAACCCATACATCTAGGTTCCTTTCTAGGGATAAGAGGTCTAGGAACTATAATTTAGAGTCAGATTTTCATAATGAATTTACCACTGCTCCCAGCCCATCTGCAAAGAAAACATGGGTCAGTGAATTTATTTAGATCTATTTTTTGTTCACTTAAGACACATGAGTGTTGGCCCATATTGGTTGACACGCATGATGGAAATGAAGGGAAAGTTTCTCTTGGAGTCGTGAGTTTGAATCGCGAGGTTTTGATAAAAAACCCCTATATGTGGACGGGCTCCATGATATAAACAATAAGTTCAATGCACAAACTCTGGAAAGAATATCTTGGTGATAGGTCCAACATGTAGACCTTGATAAGATCTACACTCCACTGATACCTTTGTGACTGCTTATCAGTAATATCTGAAAAAGAAAAATAGAATTATATATCCACTGCAAGTCATTTGGACAGACCCCAGTTCACCTCCCTTCATTTTGTTACTTAAGTTGGAAGCGAACGCTCAAACCACGTACGCCCATCATTCATGACATTCAACCTCAATCGTCAAATTTCTGACAAATTCTTGTTTTATGTGGGAAACGAAATGGATTATCAAGTTTGATGCAAAGATATCGCGATCACCCTGCATCCGACCCTGATCTCGGCTCGGACCAGAACAACAGAAAGCTGATAAGCCGAACCATCAGTCAAGTAAACCAACTGCTTTCATACAAGACAGACTCATGTACCGTCTCTCTATTGGAGTGCCGTGACCCCGTGCATGGGACGTCTGGAATGTTACATAAGACATGACTCTAGAAATAATCGTAGCCTTGTAAAAAATATTTATAGCAAAATACATTGGATTCGTTCTATCTGTCTGCTTCGTCCATACCTTCAACGGAGATGAAAGGCTGTATGGTAACAAAGCTCACATTTTTTAGCAATATTGCGTATGAAGCAGAAATATGAAATTGCAGATGAAATCGGGAAAGTAACGACAACTAATAAATAGATAGTTAATGAGGAAGGTATTTAGGGCAATCCGGCGCCAGCTGGTTCGGATAGGATTTCTAAAGCTTTTCCTGATTAAGAACTAAAGATGGCGCCTCTCGGAAGTTTCATCGTCATCTGTAACGCTAACATTCCACCCCCATCCTACAAATACTGGGCTACTCTCCATGTCTGTGCCAGATAACCATAGCCCTGCAATGGCTACTTCCTCGTCACTGTTCCATCTCATCCTCTTCCTAGTTTTTTTTTCCTTCTGCCTCGCAACCAAAGATAGAGACATCTACCATGAAATCGACGTCGCCAAGCTTCTGCCGACGGGAAACTGTTCACAAACGAAGGGTAAGACTCAGAGCCTGTGCTCTTCTAAGATTTATTCAGCTACTAATTTGACCCTTCTCAACTCCAGCCGTAGCAGGAAACAGTTTGAAGGTGACCCATCGTCACGGTCCTTGCTCTCCACTAAGCGTCGGAAAATTAAGCCTTTCTCAAAGACTAACCTTGGAGTCTCGAAGAGTGTCTGCTTTACAAATGCAAGTGAAAGTAGGCGCGTCCTTTGAAGCGCTAGACTTCGCCATTCCGGCGGTCTCCGGAGATGCCATCGGCAGCGCTGATTACGTCGTCACGGTAAGCATCGGAACGCCGAAGAAGGCACAAACCGTCATCCTAGACACCGGAAGCAGCGTCAGCTGGTTTCAATGCCAGCCATGTTTGGGATACTGCTACAAACAACGGCAGCCCATTTTCAACCCCTCCGCCTCGTCCTCCTACCGCAACGTCTCTTGCGAGACGAAAACCTGCCGCTCCCTCTCAGCCAAAGCTTGCTCAGGCGAAACATGTCTCTACTTCGTCCGTTACGGCGATAACTCCTTGACTGTCGGATTTCTCGGCACCGAAGTTCTAACGATAACGCCATCTTTCGTCTTCAAGAGCTTCATCTTCGGTTGCGGCGAGCGCAACCAGGGGCTCTTCTCCGGTGTCGCAGGATTACTAGGACTGGGCAGAGGGCCAGTTTCGCTGGTTTCTCAAGTAGCTCGCAGGGTGGGTAGCGTCTTCTCTTACTGTCTTCCAGGGCAGGAAAGCTCTCTTGGGCATCTCACGATTGGTAACTCCAACAAGGTTACGCTCCCCAAGGCGGTGTACACGCCGATGCTTACTCACTCCCAGGAGACGAGCCTCTACTACGTAAACTTGACGGGGATCAGTGTAGCCGGGCATCTCATACCGATGAGTCCGACGACCTTCAAGTCTGGCACCATTATTGACTCAGGAACGGTAATCACGCGTCTGCCGCATCCAGTATACATCGCTCTTCGCCGAGTATTTCGTAATGCTATGTTGAAGTTCACTCTCGCTGATCCGGTTGAGTTGTTTGATACTTGTTACGATCTGAGCAAAGTGAAACGCGTCTCGTGTCCGGCTGTTGTTCTTCACTATGAGGGCGCCAATGTCTCCTTGGACGCCTCGGGGGTGCTACTTGCGATGAAGGACTCGCAGTTTTGTCTAGCATTCGCTGCTAACAAGGACCCTAACGACGTGGCTATCATCGGGAACGTGCAGCAGCGCGGGATGGAGGTTATCTATGATCTCGGGGCGAAGCGGGTCGGATTCGCTCCGGGGAGATGCGGCTAAACTCGAAGATTATCTGCCATGGGTTATGTGCGTTCATGATATCTACTTTTCGTGGACTGAAGAAATAATGAACTGGGTTTTTCTACCGTTTAGTATGAAAAATGTGCGAGGAAGTACTTTGAATAGGAAAGTCACTGCGTTTTTTAAGTTCTCCCTATTTCGTAATCCAAATTCATGAACAAAATAGTACACTGCTTGGCGATGCCGTAAAATAATGTCAGTGCAGTAGTGATGGCCAATGCCCTAAAGGCCAATGTAATGAAGCACTCCTTATTTCATGTCTCTGGTTTCTGTTTGAACGGATACTACAGTATATATTCCAGAGTATAGTATAAATAATCAAAATCGGAAAAAACTTCTGGAGTATACAAGTGTTATTCTCTAGACCGTGAATATCTTCGTTTGGGCTTCTCTCACGAGTAATTCAATTATAGTGTTTTGTTTCTTCTCCATTATTCTAGTTGGGCTTGCCAGTGCGGTGGAATTTAGTCTCTAATTGGATCATTTTAATAGCCTCATTAAGAAGGCTGATAAACAGAAAAAGCCAGCTAGAGAACAAATTTGGAAATCAACACGCAATTATGCACAATAGTCTTCAAGAAGATTTGTATGAAATCAACAACTATCTCTTTGAGGCAAGGCCCGCTTTAAAGCCATGCATATAAAAGCTATTACAAAAGAAGAGAAAAAGCCTCCTCCTATAAAAAGAAGAGGGACAGAAGAAAAATATCCCACGCTGATAAAACGAGTTCAATGGGAAAATAGGGCGAAAAACTACAAATCTCCAGCTTAGAATATTCCCCATCAGAATTAGAAAAACAAAACAAGTTAATGGAAAAAGCTCAATGAAATTGATGCAATGCTGATATCTCCTTCTCTCTCTCTCTCTATAAATATTTACATTATTATTATTGTTTATATTTAATGAAAAAGTGGTTTTAAGTGGGCAGCTAGGGTTGAGCCTGGCGGGCACAGGATGCTCAAGCCTACCCGCTGCAGGCAAGCGGTAGCGGCTGGCACAAGCCCCAACAATTCGACAAAGAGCCTCCCAACGAGCCCTCCAAGGAGCCCACAGGGGCCCGTGCATGCGCAAAAGAAGAGAATCTTTTATTAAGTTTGTTTTTTAATATCGGACGACATTTATATAGCAGTAAATGTCCTAGAATTTTTTGATACAGGATTTTATCTGAGAATTTCTTTCAGCTCTGCATTGGGCCGAGCTGACAAGTGACAAGATAGATCGCGGCCCAAGGGGCTGCAAACTTAAGACGAATACAAAGAAATATTGACCAAATTTTGAGCCGACCCAGCCCGAAGCCCACGTCATAACTGGTCGATCCATAAGTAGATTTTTAATCACAAGTGTCTGATCTCCTTACAGAAGATCGGGCAGTCCACACCATAGTTAATCCTTCGTTTGTCTCTATTTCTTTTTCCAGGGCTCTGATTGGCTGCAGTAGGTGATGAGGATGGGGGGATCTCTCAAGGGACGAATCACTTGGCCATATACTGATGGGGCAGGCTGATGAAGATGCTAACATGGCTTGTGGGTGCACTAAAAGGGTTCCACGACTGTGATTAAATCCCAGCCTCTAGACTGCCTATGAAGGATATCAGATGCTTAGGGGCAGATCTGTCCATCGCCGCCCTTGGCCGCCAGCTCCGATGTTCACATGGTGGTTTCCAGCCACGGGGAACCACATGAGATGATCCTACGGCCCCTAGAGAACCCCCCTAACTAACCTAACTCATCTACAACTGGTAGATCCCCTCTATAGTCCTTAAAAAGGGGCTTAAAACCCCTAATTCAAGATCTTATGATCCAGATCTACGACAGCTAAGGATGCTTCCGGTGGCGGTGCGAGCAAGGGGAGGGGCGTGACACCTCCGACTGCTCGGAGTGCTCAGGAAAGTGGCAAAGGAGGCTGAAGAAGACGAAGAACTGTGCCAGTACGAGAGAGAATAAAGGGAGAAACTGCAAACCGATGTTAGGGGGGGTGATTGGCGTTCCCATCCCCTGAGCTTCGATTCTGGGCAGAACTGGTATGCTTCTAAACTTCATATGGATGATAAATAATTCATAACTTCCTTATTTTTGATGATTTTGATTCAGCTTAGAGATTTATTGAGTTTCATTGAGATTTGTTACCATGGCCTCCTTGAGGCATTTTATTGAACACCTGCCTTACATGGAGAGATTTTCCACAATTTTTCTAAGTTTCCTACTGATTTCACCCAAGAAAAATATATAAAAATAGTTAATATATATAACATATGATAAATACATGAAATATTAAATCTATATAGTTCGTTATCTGTTATTATAATCTGCCTATAAATCATATAATATTAAAAATATTCACTCTTAATCAGTGTCATCAAACTTAACTATCCTTTCTGATCACCCACTTTTATCAATTTAAATAAATTTAATAATTCCTTCCTCTCCCCCTATTTCTCTTTGTTTTAATCTTAAACATTTAGCTCATACCAATATTTCTCTAGCTCACTAATCCAAACCTAAATAAATAATCTCTCCCTAGGTATGAAAATTCTACTCCTATCCTTCATTCTTCTTCTTACCTCATTACAATAACTATTCCTATTAATTTACTCCATCCTTCTTACTAAGAATAAAATTACTCTTCACTACCTAGTTAAATCTTATTATACAATATTATTATACCTATCTCCTATCTAATATATAACTTACAATTAATAAATAACCTCCTATCTTCGACCAGTAGTATTTTACTATTCTAAATATCTTATTAATCTTCTATTCTTCTTCCTCTTGTACATTAACATCACCCATAATTATAATACATTGCTTCTGTTCAATTATCTTACTTCTTTATTATCTCTAGTATCTATAAAAGGAAATAAATAATACCTGATATTCTCTCTTTGATATCTAGTTCTCTTATCAATTTAATATTTCCTCACCTACTAATTAATTATCTTCTACTCTTCTTCTGTATTCACTACTATGATTACTTCTATTACTCAACTGTAGCAAATTTATTTATCCACCAATATTATCATATGATCACCCTAGCTCAACTATTAAAGTAACCTCTAAAGGCCAGTCCCTGTGGATGCAACCTTGCGCTCATATACATTTGAGTGAGTCTTCTATTTTTATAAAATTTATATTATTTGGGCAAATTAAAATTACAATGACACTAAAATTTAATACATAATTTGCCATTATCAGAGTCACATAAAAAAATGTTGCCATAACTTCATGTTTATTCAATTATGAATATTAGACGTGAATGTGAATGATTATGGAGTGGCCATCTCATCATATACAAAGATGCCAGACATCTATATGCATCCTTCCATTTTATGATATTTATTCCATCAGTTTTATGATATAAATGTGTATCAAACATCATTGAACCAGACACCGTTCATAGTCATACACAATTAGAACCTTCGGATGTTTATATCTGAATCATTTTTTTTAAATACAAAAAAATAACTGTGCTTCCAAGAATAAATTTAATAATTAAAAACGATAAATCAAAAAAATCATAAACTCAAATAAATGAAATGAAATGAAATTGAATGACATGTATGAAAAGGGGATAGCTCTTACATGAAAAGGTAATGACTTGATTGTTAAAGAAAACCTAGAGTTTAGAAGCTGAAATTAAATAAGAAACGCGATAGAACGTAAAAATGATCTGAGTTAGTTCTAAAATATGGATTTCAAGCCATTAAAAAAATGTGATGACCAGAATTGTGATATTTAAATGCAATAATATCATTAATATACTCTCATGAAATTGGAATAGTTGAAGACGTATTAATTTTTCTGTTGAAAGTAAATGAAAACTGATATTTTTTCAACATGGAAACTGTTTTATCAAAATTAATACACAATTTAATATGTATGAAATATATATATTTTTTAAATATGACGAAACATATACATTGTAAAATTCCTTCTACTAATTTGCAGTGAATAAAATAATATAGTATATGATTTTTGCATCTTTTTCTTATCACTAACATGTTTCGCTGAATAAATGATGTGATGGATATTATGTGGTCGTCAAGCCAATCACACTACCATATTTATTTAAGTTCATTGAATAAAATATTTACATTCATTATTATTCTGTGTGATGTTTATAATAAAGTCCATGAATACGTGTAATGACTTTGTGAATTATGATGAGATCATAATATATTGATCATTAGTCTTTAAAAGTTTATTCTAAATATTCCCATTCAATGGATAGTTGAGACAGACATCAAAATATCCGGATAGAATTACACTATCTGATCATACTTATATGATAAGTATAGTTGATCATGTGGCTATTAGTGTGGTGACACTAACGATAGATAGTGGATGCTCTTTGGAGAAAGAGTCCATTGAATTGATCCGTATGAATTCCTTAATTGGTTTCATGCCTAAACTTCAATAAGGTTGATTCATGTCACGATTGTATTAGTGATTCATTGACCTGAGATACCAATGATATCTCATGAGTAGAGGGCTGTGTTTTCACTACGACTTACACGCCTCTAATCATGGGATTCAAACAAGTTATAGATCGGATGTAGTAAGAAGCTTACGTAGATGATTGAGTGGTCAAGACGGGATCATCTGCCCTTGGTATAAGAGGAAATTGACTCAAGAAGACGATGCAGAAAAATCCCTAGCCAGGGTAGTGAGGATATTGGAGAAGGCATTCTCAAATGATCTCCATTACGCATTAATACTAATTGAATGACAGATTAGGGTTTGACGGTAATCTATACCCTAAGTCGTTTAAGAGTCTCGCGCGGATGATAGATTATACATATACGGTAATCGATGATAGTAAAGGTTCCATGAGAGAGTTTGAGACTACTCGGTAACTTCTAAAGCATGAGGTGTAGCTTGGCACCCCACGGGCTGAAAATGTAACCTATTGATTGGGTTGAATCGATCCTTATTTAATAAATCTATATGTTGATATAGTTATTTAATAAGGTTGGATAATAAATGTTATTTGGCCATTAAAGTTATTAACTAGAATGATACATGGGCCTAGAGGGTCACACGCACAATGTTATAAGGGCATTGGTGGATATATTTGACTTTGTAGGGTTTTTGAGAAAAACCTTAAGTGAAATATAAAGAGGGAAAGGGGTCTCATTTTAAGCACCCATGCAAGCCTGATTTGAGTGCCTCTCCCTTTTCTCCACTCTCTTCTCCACTCATCCAAGGAATAGTGTCTTCATGGTGAGGAGATCGTCTAGATTTTCAAGAAGAATCGGAGAAGAAGATGTGGAGATCCAAGCGCCAAGTGATCGCATGGATACATCTAGAGGCCATACGCTTGAACGACTTTAGAACTGTCTCGGGGGGGCAAAGTCAAGGGTGGAACGAGTTTCCCACAAGGTACATTCAATGTTCAATTTTAAAGATCAATTGTGAATTGATCAACACGCTTTCACATCCATGGAAATGTGTTTTCCATGGATGAACCAAGGCACAGAACCTAACATGATGCACTTTTCAAAGTATTACTATTCCTGAGTGCAAGTTTGGTTATTCAGGCTGCATCGAATGATCAAAATATGTGGTAGATGATGAACATAATCAGTTATTCATGCCTCATTTATTTTCCACTGATGCCCATAGGTGGATTATCTCAAATATGATAGCCATTTTAAATTTAATTTATTGCAGGCAAATGATCTAAATCTCACTTTTACATTTTCAAGAACTGCTTCTTACTGCGCAATTCATGTGTCACACCTTCACTAGACCATTTTTGAGAGAGTACGATGTTGGGCGTCTTGTTGTCTAATCTTCACTAGTGCTGCCAAGTTTTTTCATTTCTGCATGCATAGATGTATAAGAATTGTATATAAAAAGTTGCAAGTGTTCAAGAGTAAACTAATTTCTTACAGTATCCTATTTTTTTAGTTGAAGATAGTGGATATAAGATGACTTAATGGATGACGTGATCATAGATCCTCTGACCGTATTTTCTTCTGTGAACGTGATTTATTCAGTGTGATATTTTGATTTATTTTAGAATGAAAATATGGAGATTGTGCGTATGAATAGTTTTGACTTTATCACTCTAAAGCCATACCTTAAAATGAAAATAGCATTTCATTCAATATCAGAATCTAATTTAATGAATGCTATTTTTATTCCCTAGTTCATAAAAAATTATATATGTGTTTATTTTTTATTTTTTCAAATCACGCTACCATTTCTTATGAAAATTAATAACATAGAAATTCTATTTCGTGATGTTCTTCATGGTAGAAAAGTAAATGAATGATCTTAATTGATGATCTAAATAACCCTTTGTAATAACTATATGAAGTTATATATCTAATGTACTTAATTTGGTATATTAGAGGCTCATAGGAATGATACATACATACATTTCAATGAGTAAAAGTTTTTGGAGGAAGAAATCAAAAAATGTCTGTGCAATTACTATAAACAATGTAATGTAATAAATACCAAATGGTCATTATTAGTTTGTTAGGCATAACTGGTGATACCAATCCATCAATGTTATTAATTTATAAATATGTTTATGCACCAATGTTAGAACACACATCAACATGAATCATTTCAGAATTAATCAGGCAATTTGATTTTGTGAGATTTCCTAGCACAAGTAAAAAGCAGTAGAAATTCAATCACCCTGAAGAAAGTGGGACTAATTTTTTAAATTATGACAAAATTAATTAAATTTTGAGGAAAACAATTGATGTATAAATAGTTTCATACCATAGTTCTAATTTTATATGTTTTCAGCTGCTCTATGCTAGCTGATTTCTAAGTGAAGCATCCCACTTGAGTCCTATTTTGGGTTATATTGACATTCTTCATTAGTGATTGTATCTAGAGATTAGAAATTAAACTAATGCCACGATGACATCGAAGTGTCATGCATATGTTGACACGGCTTATTGATATCATATCCAATGTTGGGGAGCATGATTGTCATATAGTGAAGGCCACCAACTTTTTTTTACATTGCAATAGATCTCACTGAGAGGATGTTGCAGTTTAGTCTTTATAAGATGCCAGTACACATCATGGTGTCCTAGTGGCATTAATGTTGTATCGATTTGTGAAGGAAAAGTACCTCCACATTGATGACACAACTTGATATCCATATAGTGATGTGTGAAACCAAGGTGGTGCATCGGAACATGGCAACGAGTGCAGTAATGACATTGTCTATGCCCCAGGGACATGCACCGAGGATGAAGCATCAACATACACTAGCAGATGGATCAGTCCAGATGAGATTATCCTTAAAAAATGAGGAGTTGATGCGAGAGCCAAAAAATGAGGCACGACAAACCTGTTTATGACCATAGAGGGATTTTTGAAGGCAACCAACGTAGTAAGAATGAAGAGAATAAAAAAAGACAAGAAGTTGAGACAGGAGAGTTGTTTCTAGGAAATCAACGTCCAAAGCTAGAATGATGGTAGGTGATAAGTTCAAAAAGTACGTGTGTGTAGGTCGTTCTTTAAGGGTTTTTGAACAAAATCAATAAAAATTATTTATCCCTTACTATTTAAGGGGTCGAACCCTAGGGAGGCAATGGTGAAATTCAACTTTTATCGAAGTAGGAATTAGCACTCAAAATTTAACGAATAGAAATTCTTTTTACTCAAGTGATAGAATAGGCATGTAACTTGTAACTGTCCTTAAAACTTTTGCAATTCAAATTATCTCAATTAATCATAGATTTAATTTCTAAAGTTTTTAATATCAATGAGAGTCAGATTTATGATTATTTAGCAATTCTTGATAAGAATTACTAATTAATCCCCTAACTTGATTGTGTATGTGTCTAGTTGATCTTAGATTTTTAGGATGTTAGCATTACTAAAATATAGATCAGAAGTTGCTCCTTGATCCTGCTTCATTTATTTTACCCAAAAACTTAATTCATTTTTAATTATGTTTTTAGGTTATTTAGTGAATTGGAAATGGTTAGGGAAGTTATTAATCCTAATTTATTGATTAAAATTTTTGCAAACCGAATCTTGCTTTCTCACGATTGGAAATGATAAGAAGGTTTTTATGGAATTTTTATTTCATACTAATTTATTTCAAAATGACAAAGATATCTTAAACTAGCAAATTGTGATTATGATTTGCTAATTTAAGAAATAAAGGTCTAAAATGAGTGATTTAAAGGTCAAATGTCATTCAAAACGGCTAAACTAATACTTAAGGAATATTAATTGATTCAGACACAAGGTAAATTTCAGAATTAGAAGGATTAAAATCATAATTTAGGAAGAAACTTCGAACATGAATGAAACTATAAAATTGCTAAAATTAAGTACAAAATCAAGAGTAAAATTGATTCAGAATAACCCGAGAAGTATCAGGAGCAACTCTGAGTCAATGGGGGAGAATTCCGCGCAATGAGCTATCCAATTTCCCACAAATTGATGCTTGATTTTGGGGAAGAATGCACCACCGGATCGCCCAAAATCCTGTCCCGATTGAGCTCTGAATGCACTCCAAGCTGCTCTTGAGTCTGAGAGGGAGCTCGGGGACTTCTCCTCTTGCTTCCAGATCAAGAACAATTTCTCAAATTTTCTTTTCCCCCCTTTATCGCCATAAGATCAAAAGAATAGGTTCATCACGATCTGTTATTAACTCCGTTGTTTTCGCTTTGTACTCAGGTGGCATGGAGCGTCGCGATTGGTCCACGTATACATTGTCCTTCGTATGCACGGCGCTGCGTGCATGCGATTTGCACAGACGAGACTTCACGGTCAGCCTGAGATCTGCAATCTGCGTGGTACACATAATGCTGTGCACAAGCTTAACTTACTGCATCGCACGCAGCGAGTTCACTGGCACAGGATTGGTCCACGCAAGGCTTCGTGTGGTGCGTGACACGCACGGCGTTGCGTACATGCTTGTCACACACCCAAGGTGCGATCATGCCTTCTGATTGGATTGCGCCATTCGCTTGTGCTCTACGCCACTTACCAACGCCATTAGCGCTTAAACTGGCCCAATAAGGGCCAGTTTATAAGAAAAATGATTTTTATTAAAATTAAATTGAAATAAATCGTAAAAGCTCTATATTAGTACGGAGAAAAATGCTTTATTAATTTATAAAATAAGTTTTATTTTTTATTTTTTTTATTTACAGATATAGGTCAATTAAAAGCATTCAATTTCTTACAAAATTCAATTTTAAGACATTTAAAATGTATTAATTAACCTCATTATGTGTCAAAAGTTTTGTTTCTCTTGCAAATTAAGAAAACTCATGTTTTAACATAAAATCATGATAACATGCACTAGAATTTGATGTTTTTAAACATTAAAAGCCGACAAATATGATAAATTTAGCATTTTATTAGCTCTTATTTGCATGTTATCAGTAGGAATGGAGAGATGGTGATTTATGTTTACTAGAAGGGAAAGAGAGAAATAGGTGACGAGATCATAATGGTGTAAAAGGCAATGTGAAATGGATGTGAGTGGATGATAAGGGATGATGGCAGAGGTGGATGGTGAAGGATGAAAATGATGTATGGTGAAGATGAATGCATTAACTAAGTGTGTTGAAGATATCTCAATATAAGGCAAGAGGCTAACTTTATATCCCTATTTTCCGCTGGCATCATGGCATCTTCCTAGTGCAAATCAACCTCCGCACTTGTCTGTTGAACCTCTTCAAGCACTAGAGACACCAAGGAACACTTGATGGACCTTCAAAACTTCACTTTCTTTCAATATGGCTCTCTAGGAGGAAGTGAGCTTAAAGATATTTTCTTACAAAGATTGGGGCTCAATTTGTAGATCACAAATTGATCGATAGAGGACAGAATTATGAAGCAGCCATTAAAACTTCAGCTCAATCCGAGTTATGAATCATCAAATATCAAGCTTGGAAGTTGGATGATTCCTTGCCGTTGATTTATTCAAAATATTTCTTTCTCCTCATCCTCGTCAACACCGTCACATCATGCGATTAAGGTTTTGTCTCATCAAAGTATTTAATGTGATGATTAGCTGAGATTCTTCCTCGTCATCAGCGATCAACGGTTCTTGTCGCGCAACATGTCACCTTGGGAAACAGACAAAGATAATAATAATAGCATATTATTTAAGTATATTCTCACATTTATTGCAAAGAAAAGAGTGCCTTTTATTTGTCCGCCTCACCGTAAGGGAGTAAGAATCAAAACTCAATTTTTTTAATATTAAATGCAATTATAACATATCTAATTCCTGATCCCTTAACGGCTTAGTTAAATGGGGTTAATGATTGGTTGTCGCCATTCGTTACCCCTAATTCTGATTCATCATAGTTTGATGAATCGATCAGCAAGGCATGGCATCACGAAATAAAGGACTTAAAAAGTAGTTCTAAAGCTCATATTAAATAAAATTATCGCCCAATATATAAATTAAAATATACTTCGACAAAGAAAAATCATATATTTACCAATTTAATGTCGGTAAACTCCAAAAAATTAACATAAAAATGTACAAAAATACAAAAAATGCCAAAAATTTAGAATATCATCTTAAAAATAAATATAATCATTTTAAGCTTGATACAAATATTTAAATATTTAATAATTAAATGCAAATAAGCATGTAAATAAGCATATCTATATTATTTAAATGCAAATAGCATGGAAATTACTGATAACATTTATTTGTAATAATTAAATGCAAATAAGAATGTAAATAAGGTCAGATTAAGCTACTAAAAATGCATGTTCTCAGTAATTTCAACCTCTACATGGAAAAATGTGAATTTGCGGTGGGCGAGGATACTGGCTATCAGCTGGCTGGAAATGGGCATTGTTAGCTAGTGGAGGAAAGCCTTGTCCATTGATACCATGCTAGTACGCCAAGTAGGCACCATGTGTCTTCATATTTGTCATGATATCATCGAATTTGTGGTGATTTATATTAGCATCTTGTCCATTGATACCATGCTAGTACGCCAAGTAGGCACCATGTGTCTTCATATTTGTCATGATATCATCAAATTTGTGGTGATTTATATTAGCATTTATGCTAACTAGGAATAGTGCATATTTAATGCTTAGGCTCCTTAGGAATGTAAAGATCAATGAGGCTTCATTGACTAATTGGCTGACCAATTCAAGCGACTCCGGAACTGAGCAAAAGTGAACTATATATTCATCACTGGATAACTTAAGTCATGTTGTGGAGGTGTTAGAGAAGCTCCATGACTTGTGACTGACTTTAACTTTTCATGACACAATTATTATGGACGTGGGTAGCGATTAGGGTCTACCTGTTCGATATCCATCTGATATCCAATAGCATACACTAAATATTCTTTCTGGTAGAATCAATGTGGTTTTTGATACCATATATAAGATGAATTTTTCATACCCATCTGATACTGGATATTGGGCACAATATCATACACCTCTGGACGTAGCAGATGTCAATGCCGGATATGGATCCCAATATTCGGTATTGAAATCTGATATTTGGATATCAGAAATCAAAATTAGAAACCAAAAGTTGGTTTACGGATAGCGATATCCGATACCCATATACCGGTTTCAAAATGAGCATGTAGACTAGTATAAATAAGACTAGTATAAATATCC
Source organism: Wolffia australiana (assembly GCF_029677425.1). Taxonomy (NCBI): domain Eukaryota; kingdom Viridiplantae; phylum Streptophyta; class Magnoliopsida; order Alismatales; family Araceae; genus Wolffia; species Wolffia australiana. The sequence goes on from NC_135849.1 coordinate 8,151,734, forward strand.
TTATGGAAAAATGTTGACTGTAGACTAGTATAAATATCTTGGATCATATGCAAAATAAAACCTTGAGCTCTGCCCATTGTAATCCATGAGTGTGAGATGGGGTCATATTGGACCTCATGGTGATAGAAACCAGACCCATTTTTTTCTGAGCCAGGCAGAGCTAATGAATAAGTGAAATAATAATTACAAACATTTAAGATCCGAAAAAATGTTCAAATTAACATCATCTATGGCTTCCAACAGCATATTTACACATTATAATTCATTGTAAAATATATTAGTTTTGATCTGTCAAATATCAAAAATACCAATATCTCCATACAACCTTTGAGGCGAGGATAGGTGCTGACATCGGGACGGATAGCAGTATCGGATATTGGTACTGTAACAGACGATATCCGATATCATCATATGGTATCCAGATATTGGTATAGATGGATGTCGGATGACCCGTTTCTGAGATCCGGTTCAACATACATCCTGATATCTTCATCTGAGCATGGGGCTTGGGATGATTGAACACTAGCGGCAATGCTACCCTTTAGCGTAATGACGGGTATTTTATCAAGTCATATCGCTTCATTATGCTTAACACCCTCTCACTCTCTCTCTTGCTTGTTTGTTTGCTCTCTTTCTCTCCTGCTCATTTGCTTGATCCCTCTTTTGCTCACCCATTTGCTTGCTCTCTCTTGTCTATTTCTTTCTTGCTTTCTCTCCCTTTGTGACTCTCTCTCTTTCTGGATTGCTCTCTCTCATTGGTTTACACATTATTTTGTTAATTTATAACAACCATTCAATCCAATTGAATCTGAATTGTACAGTTCGAACCAAATATTGGGACAGATAATTTAATACAATTAGACCCTATGGATGGATCAAGCCCAAATTGGGTGGATCGACCCAAGTGATCCAGATTCGGGTATCGATTGATCCAATGCTCTATCAAATCAAATTTTGGGACGATCAGATAAAACATTCAGACGATCAGACTGAACATTTGGTTGATCAGATCAAATCCCTCACCGTTCATCACGTTGAGAAGCTTGGTCTTTAAGAGATTGAATGAGGTTTTCAATGGGATTTACAGAAAATGAGCGGGGAAAGCACCAGGTCTAGCAATGAGCTTTCAGTCCCATGTATGTCCCATAATTTCTAAAATTCTCCCTCCGACAATAAGATTGAAGGGAGAATAAAGAAGCTATATTTTGCCAAACTGATCCCAGCAGTCCATGTATGCAAACTAAACTTGACCTAGCTAGGGCAAATTCTCGCCACTAAATATCTTTACTTCAAATATTTATATCCATACTACAGAGGATATCACAATTCATCCATATAAATCATATCCAGGATCTAAATTCATACAATTCATTTACATGATCTTCATCACATGTCCCATTGGAACACCCATTGCATTGACTAGCTACTCCCGTCAGTGCATTGTTACCCCAAGTCTAAATGAATGGACCAAGTAGTGTTCGCCCGTCCCGATACCGGTACCAGATGCCGGTATCGGGACGGATGCTGTACCGGATACCGAAAAGGCAATTTCTGGTATCCGGTTTTTTTGATATCCGGATACCGGATATCAGTATCGGATATTGGCTGCTATAGTGTCGATATCCGATACCGATATCCGTCCCAATTCAGCATCCGTCTCCATCTCAAGGGGACAGATGCCGGTATCGGATATCGGATGTGGATATCAAAAACTGATATCCACATCGGATCTAACCTATTTCGTAATTTTCGTTAGGTTGACCATGTATTTTCGATTCAAAATTCTTGAATGAAAATACACGGTCATTCGGTCAAAGACTCAGAGCTTGGACGAAGGTGGACGGCGGAGGACGGCAGAGGACGACGGAGGCGGACGGCAGAGGTGGACGGTGGTGACTGACGGCGTCGGCTACAGAGGTATGTCTTCTTATCTCTCTGATTTTTAATTTTATCTTTTGATTTTCTTGCTTTTCTTGTCTCTCAGATGTCGCTTTTATTGCTTTTGATTTTTCTGTCTCCGCTTTTGCTATTGAATGTATACCATGGCAAATGCATACCAATCTCTCTGATTCTTCTGCACTGTTGAGTGTTGAGCGTTGATCTTCTAAGTCTCCCTCTCTCTTCTCATTCTCTTGTACTCTCCACTCTCCTTTCTTCACTCTCCAGTCTCCAGTTTCCAATTCTCCCTCGCCCCTCTCTTCTCTCTTGATCATTCTCATTTCTCACTTACCAGATAATTCTCCCTTTCCCTCCCCCAGTCGATGTTACAATCTAATTCTCCCTCTATCCCTCGTTCTTTATTTTTCTCAGTGTTATCTTGTTCACCCTCTCTCTTTATTGTTCTCAGTGTTTCTCTAAATCTCCCTCTCTCCAGCAATTATCTCACTCTCCGGTTCCTTTTATCTTTTTATCTCTGATTCTTAGTCTCTCTCAGTCTCTCTTACTCTCTGATTGTTTCTCTAATTCCTTCTCTCCTTTTTATCTCGTTCACACCCTCTCTCACTCTGTCACTTTCCCAGTCTCCCTTTCTCTCATTACATTTCAGTGGAATTACTTTTTTAGTTCTCCCTTTCTCCTTTAATTCTAACTCACTCTCCGATTCTTTTTATGTTTTTAGTTCAAACTCTTCCTTTTCTTTCCTTATTCTCTCTTACTCTCTCCTTCTTTCTCTCCTTTTTTCTCTCGTTCACCCTCTCACTCACTTTGTCACCCTCCCTTCTCATATTCCATTTCACTGGAATTCTTTCTGTAACACTCCTCTTCTCTCATTCCATCTCAATCTCTGTTTCTATTTATCTTCTAATCTCTAACTCTTCCTTTCTTCTCTCATTCTCTCCTACTCTCTGATTAATTCTTTAATTATTTCTCTCAATTTTCTTTCTTGTTCTTTTTTCTCATCTTCGTCTTCTTCGTCTTCTTCTTTATTTTCTTCCTCTACCTTTTTTTCTCTTCTTTTTTCTCTTCCTCTTTATTCTGTTCTTCTTTAATTTCTGCCTCTACCCTTTTCTTCTCTTCTTTTTTCTCCTCTTCTTCTTCTCTCTATTCATCTATAAATTATTCAGTTTCTTCTCTTATTATGCCTATTGATTTTATCCTTCTTGTCTACTTTATCTTCTTCCTCTTTTTTTTTTATTTTTTTCTTCTCTCATTCATTCCTTCTTTTCTGTCCCTATCATTTTTGCTATAAATTATTCAGTTTTTTGTTCATTTTTCTTCTTTTTTCATTTCATTTATCATCATCTTCTCTTTTTCTTCTTCTGCCATTTTATTTTCTTCTCTTCTTCTATTTTCCATCTTCTTTTCATTTGATTTTTCTTCTTCTTCTTCATTTCTTCTTCTGCCATTTTATTTTCTTCCTCTACTTGTTTCTTATATTCTTTTTTATCTTCTTTTTCTAATTTTCTGTTTCTTCTCCTTTTTAAAAATCTTTTCTTCTAGTTCTTCTCTCTATTCCTTGTTTTCTTGTTTTTTTTCTCTTCTTCTTCTTCTTTTCTTTCTTATTCACCCTTTTTATTCTCTTCCTCATTTTTCTCTTCTTCTTCTTCTTTAATTTATTCCTCTACCCTTTTCTTCTCTTCTTCTCTGTATTCTTCTTCTTCTTGTTTCATCTCTTATGCCTATTAATTCTATCCTTCATGTCACTTTATCTTCTTCCTCTTCTTTTTTCTTAGATTTTTCTTCCTTCTTTTCTTCTTATTTATTTTCTTCTCACATCCATTCCTTTTTTCTGTCCCTATCATTTTTTCTTGTACGGCTATAAAGTCTTCAATTCTTTGTTCATTTTTCTTCTTCTTTGTTTCATTTATCTTCTTCTTCTTTTCTTCTTCTTCTGCCATTTAATTTCTTCTCCTCTTCTTTTAATTTCCTTATTCTTTCCATTTTAGTTTTCTTCTTCTTCTTCTTTTCTTCTTCAGCCATTTTGTTTTCCTCCACCTGTTTCGTCTCTTCCTTTTTCTCATTCTCCAGTTCTTTGTTCATTTTTCTTCTTTCCCATTTCATTTGTCTTCTTCTTCCGCCATTTAATTTAATTCTTTTTTTCTGTTGATTTCCTTCTTTCCGTTTCATTTTTCTTCTTCTTCTTCTTTTCTTCTTCAGCCTTCTTATTTTTCTCTACCTGTTTCTCTCTTCTTTTTTCTCCAGCCTAATTATTTCTCTCAGTTTGCTGTCAATTTTTACCCTACATCTATCTCGCTCTCTAATTAGTGGTTTCAACCTCCAACTCTCCCTCTCTCTTTTCTCACCATCTATAACTCTCTACCTCTACATCTCCCATCTCTTCTCTCCCTTCATTCAAACGTACAGTATGATTCTCACCCTCCCTCGCTCAGCATCTCTTACATTCTGATTTTATCCCTCTCTCTGATTCTCTCACACGCTCTGATGATTTTTTTTAACTTCCACCTCTATCCATCACCCTCTTTTTCTCCCCCCCTCTTTAATTCTCTAATTCTGCATTCTTCCTCTCGCCTCAATCTCATTCTCCCTGACCCAGTAATTCTAGCTTGTATATCTATCATTCTTCTTTTATCTATATATTCCATTCTCCTTTGGTTCACTATTTATTTAATTGTCTTATTCATTGCATCCTTGGCTTAATTCAGAGTTTAAATCTCAGTTTGGCATCATGTGATGCCATTGTATTGAATTTTAGCTTACCAAATTATGACTTCAGAAACATGAACCCACCCGGAGGCAATGACCCAACCCAAGAAAGATCTGGATCAGGAGCTGTTGGCCCTCAACATACGGACGTGGGAACTTCTCGTGCCGTACAGAGTCAGCCTCGTTCGAATCGTTCAGTCATCATTGACTACTTCGAACAAATGGAAAATGGATACTATGCATGCTTATTGTGCCGGGAGTTGAACCTGCACACTAAGAGGAAATCAATAAAGAGGCAAGCCGACAAAAGCACCAACGTATTTTGGCGACATTTCAAATCCTGCCATCCAACTCGTCACGCAGAACTAAAGAGCGAAGCCCTGGAAGACCGTGATTAGGCACGCATCATTGATAGAATGCAAACCAAACAATAGGGAGAGCCTAGCCGATGGGGGCCGACTAGAGGGCACACTCCAGATAAGACGAAGAATTTCATTGCACAATTCGTATGCTTGACTGATTCACCTTGGAGCATTGTTGACAATGTTGCCTTCAAGGATATGTGGTGTTACACGACGTTTATCGACTTGGATCCTCCAAGTGCGAAGGTCATAAAGAAGTGGACCATCCAAATGCACGGCCGAATGAAACATAATGTGAGGAAGCTCTGGGAGAATGTGGCCTGAGTGTCACTCACCATAGATGCATGGACTGCGGAGAACGGAACTGGATTGCTAGGCATCATCGTCCACTAGGTGGACGATACATGGGCATATAGAGAGCGGGTACTTGCCATCCGAGAAATCGTCGGCAAGCACGATGGGGAGAACATGGCGTCCATTGTTCTCCAAGCACTAGACGAATTTCATATGTGGACGAAGGTCAGCACTCAACGTCTATCTCATTTTATTAGTTGAACTTGTGCCCTTAAATGTGGAACATAATTATGCAGGTCTACGCCGTGACTACTGACAATGCCACGCCGAATAAAAGGATGTTGGCATTGATGGCGAGAAAGATGAAGAGCGTTAACCAGGCATTTAGTGCCAAGAGGCACGTCCCATGGGTGGCAGACATTTTGAACATTGTCGTGCACGCGACAATAAAAAGCTTCGATATTCCTTCGGGCCAAGTTGTGGAATCCGAAGAAGGCGACGTGACAAGGACAACAGAGCACTACGACAGCGACCAGGACAACGAACTCGGTGATATATTCTTGGCATCCGATGACAATGAGGGACCATGCAAGCCGTTATGTTTGGGTGATGTAGTTGCAAAGGTGCGCACACTAGTGCGGAGTATTCGGAGCTCTACGCAACGGAGAGAACTTTATACAAAGGCATGTGAAGATGACCCCGAAGTCGAGGACTCCAACATGGTCGTATTAGACTGTCCAACTCGATGGAACAGCACGCACACTATGTTGACGGCCGCCGTGAAGAAGTGTGATGTAATTAACGAAGTGTCGAAGGCTTTTGGTTGGAAGGCGACGTTGCCGAAGTTATCGAAGGAAGAGTGGGAGTTGGTAAAAGAGTTCTGCCGCATCCTTGGCCGTTTCGCCGTATCAACTGATCATGTTTGCAAGACAGTGATGCCGGCGATTTGCGCTTTCCGGTATCTCATAGACGCCCTTAAGGTTCACATGGAGGAAGTGGTCCAGCAAATCGAAGATGGCAGATCCGTACGACGGTTGCATGAAGGAGATCGTTCGAACATGGCGCAAGCATGTAAAGCGATGCATTACAAGCTTTCACAGTATGCGGAGATATTGTGGGCGAATGAGGCGATCACTACCGCGGCATTGATGGATCCATTCCACAAAGGGTCAATGCTCCGCCCGGATGTCCGAGAAGCAACCATCGCATACGTACTGTCGTTGTTACCAGGTGACTCGTTTAGCCGTGGACTGAGAGGGGCCGCTGAGGAGGGGCAGACAAGAGGTAAAGAGTTGGACGCTTGACTAAAGAGCACTATGCGGCATGTGCAACCGGCAACTGCGACAACAAGGTCGGCGTTGGACGAATTCAACCAATTCCTTGCGGAGATTGTGCCTAATGAGGGTGTGTTCACTCCACTATCTTGGTGGGCCAGCACGAGGGCGAAGCGTTTCCCCTTACTTGTGGCCGTTGCAAGGGACCTATTATCCGTATGTGCGACGAGCGCCCCTGCCGAGCGCATGTTCTCGGTTGGCAATGCTATTGTCACGTACAAGCGATCGCGTCTGTCGCCAATAAGCATCGAAACACTAATCACTATGAAGTGTTGGCTCCGTGCGGACAACAAACGGTGGTAGAATGACGTTGACCTAGATCCGGATGCTGACGACGGAGAAGATGGTGTGGTCGCATGTGCTCAAGGTACACATCACATAAATAAACTACAATTTCTTATTTTTACGTAATGATCGTTACTTATTTCTTATCTTCTGCAACACAGGTGATGATCAAGTAAGCACAAATCTCTGACAGAGCCGTTGGGAAATTTCTACGGGAATTGCGTGTTTTTGATAGAGCCATAGTCATATGTAGTTAGTGAATTTTGCTGCAAATGTCGAGTTAATGCCGTGTATAGATTCTTTTGAATATCCCTACATTTTGATACATTTTCCAAAAATTCCTGTGAATATCCCTAAATTACTATGAAGATTCAAATGAAAGTAAAATACTAAAATTTATATCAAATTTAATATACCCTTTCAACTCTTGTTACATATTTATATCCGGCATTACTATATTCCTCCAACTATCCAATAAATAATCTTAGTATCAATCAAAAGAATTAATCCCTATAATTAAATATCATGCCAAGAAGTTTACTTACTCCTCTATTACTCCTGTCACTAACTATTTCGAGTACATATAGCAAATATAAATTATATCATGCACCTTTGTTCTCCTATACATTTGCCATGGTATGCATTTCATCCTCTCATATATTTTTAGTTCTATTCAAACCTTACATTACTATAAAGACTCAGATTAAAAATTCCACTAGTATCTTACACTCTACCCTTACTAACTGTTTAAAATATTCCTCTCACTAACTGTTTCACTTATCTATTCAAGATGTTCAATAAATTATGTAAATTTATTTTCTTAAAATTACGTTATATTAACTTCGGTAAAAAATTATTTGTAACTCTAAAATAACCATTCCACCAATATCTTATACTCTACCCTTATTATTAATTCGTCAGTTTTATTATTCCTCTTACCAACTATTTCACTTATCTATTAAAGTTGTTCAATATATTATGTAATTTTATTTTCTTAAAATTACATTATATTAAATTCGTCCAAAATTTTTTTGTAAGTTTAAAATCACCATTCCACTAATATCTTACAAATTGTTATTTTACGTCTGGACAGTGATCACTATGGTTTGACTAAAATTACCATTCCACTAATATTATTTAATCGTCAGTCTTCTTATTCCTCTTACTAACTGTTTCACTTATCTATTTAAGGTGTTCAATATATTATGTAAATTTATTTTCTTAAAAATAAGTTATATTAACTTTGTTAAAAAATTATTTGTAATTCTAAAATAACCATTCCACTAATATCTTACACTATACCCTTATTATTAAATCGTCAGTTTTGCAATTCCTCTTTCTATTTATTTCACTTACCTATTAAAGGTGTTCAATATATTAAGTAATTTTATTTTCTTAAAATTACATTATATTAAATTCGTACAAAAAATTGTTGTAAGTCTGAAATAACCATCCCACTAATATCTTACGCTCTACCCTTATTATTAAACCCTCATATTTATTATTCCTCTTACTAACTATTTCACTTATCTATTAAAGGTGTTAAATATATTGTGTAATTTTATTTTCTTAAATTACATTATATTAAATTCATTCAAAAATTTGTTGTAAGTCTAAAATAACCACCCGACTACCCTTATTATTAAACCATCATATTCATTATTCCTCTTACTAACTACTACTACTATCTAGTAAAGGTATTATATATTTTCTGCAATTTTATTCTCATAAAAATACAGTGTACTAATTTCGTTAAAACATTAGTTGTCACTTGTGAGTCATTCTCATAACCATTCCATTAATATATTACACTCTACCCTAGAACACTTATTACCCTCATATTTATTATTAAATTTATTAAATATATTACGCAATTTTATTTTCTTAAAATAAAAATATATTAATTTCGTAATAACATTAGTTGTAAGTTAAAAAAACAATTCTACAATATGCAATTTTACCTTCATTATTATGAAGTTTTAGATTTTTTAGATTACATTAAATTAATTTCGGTCCAACAAATTGTTCAGGACTTCAGGCCCACATAACTGTTGCATTTTTCACATATGAAATTCGACATAGGACAACATTATGAGAAAATGCCAAACTTATTTTTTCATAACGTAGCATCTGTGGGCGGCGAGCCGGCGATGATGAGATTCAACTATAAGATGGCTGTGGCAAATATAAAGTCCCAAAAAAATTAGAATTTTTCCATATGGAATTGCAGACTGACTGAAAAAAATATCCGGATACCGGTTTTCGATATCCGGATATCGAAAACCGATATCCGGATATCGAAAACCGGTATCCGGCATCCGATATCCGCCTCGTCCCTCCCCCTTCGATATCCGGTACCGATATCCGGCTAACCCCTGATAGACGGATATCGCCCGATATCCGATATCCGGAACCGTCCCATTTTTTTCCGGATATCGGACGTATATCGGGACGGGCGAACCCTAGGACCAAGATTAGGGAAATAATAAAGTATACGTGCTTCGGTTTTTTCCTGTCAAGTGAATGTTTACTTGCACCTTTGTTCAAACATCCGGGGAAAATGTTCTCATATCTGATCGACTTTCGTTGTCACATAAATTTTCCCATGATTCAAATGGAAATAACTAAATTGAAGGCCAATGACCAGGATGTTTTTTTACGTGGACACCAAAAACACACAGCTATAGAGCATGAATATAGCGACAAAAATAATTCATCCCATTAGAAACAATCAGGAATGTGGAATCCAACATAAAGTCGAAGACATAATTACTTAAAAAAATACAGATACGAAAAATGAGGGAAATCGGCGGAGCGAGGCACTGACGAGATGAGGTGGGATAACAGAGCCAAATTTTTATCAAGTCAATTTTGGAAAAGAAAAAAATTCAAAGATGGATTGAAGATATTTACGTAAGTACGTTAACAAACGATAGCACAGACTTATTAAAAATCTGTTAATTACTTCCCCAGGAATTCGCCTTATCTGGAATCAGCTGCAGCCGCCAGCCCCAAGCCCAATCGCTCCCCTGGCCAAGTCATAGACGACTTGATACGTCTTCTGCTGTGCATTCCCAATAATAGCAACACTGGAGGGGTTTTCATTCCCAGCAAAGGCCAGGCAAGCCTGCGAGATCTTAGCCACGTAGAGAATTCCGGAGACGTGGACATCCAATGAAACATTTCCCCGGAAGTTAAACGAAATTTTAGGGATGGAGACGATGTCATAACCAGTGAAATTGTAACACGTATCCAGTATAGATAGCGCCGGCGCTGTCGGGTACATGGTCAGCTGCTCTCTAAACGCTGTTCTCATGGCTGCATAAGCCGCCGGAGGAAGCCGAGTTATAACAGTGCCTGAGTCGAAAATAGCACCAGCTGTGCTAAAAACGCTCCCTGGAATACTTAGTTTCTGCCCCCCAACTGTTATCCCGACAATCTCGACGAAGTAGAAAGACGGCAAACTGGCGTCGGTAAGCATCGGTGTATACCCAATACGAGAAATGCGGGGAGTTGAGCCCAATCTTAGATAACCCAAGTTGCTCGGATTTGAAGGAAGGCAGTAGGAGAAGACTCTTTTGTACTTAGACGCGGTCTGCGAAACGAGAGACACTTCGGCTCGGCCGAGCCCGAGTAGCCCTGCGGATAGCCCGAAAAGACCCTTGTTGTGTGTGCCGCATCCTATCTTAACACCCGCGAGGATTTCTGTGCCCTGGAGAGTGATAGTTTCCTGAGCGTAGAATCCAACCGAGAACGAGCCGTCGCCGTAGAGAACGCCGTAAACGCAGCTCCCGGAAGAGCATCCGGAGTTGTGGCCAGTAGCCGGTATCAGATCAGAGCATTCGGGGGAGTCGCAGCTGATATTTTTGTAGGAAGTTGAGTTGCGAGGATCGAAGATTGGCCCCTGCTGTGCGTAACAGGAGCCTATGCAGGGTTCGCATTGGACCCAAGTGAGATCGCTGCCGGTGTCAAACACAACAGTAACGTCCTTTTTTGGCGTGCCGATCCCCAAAGTTACCACGTAGTTTCCTGTTCCGAGAGCGATCCCCGAGCGTGCTGGAATAACCACAGGCCTTGCCGAACGCTGTGTTCTCGGAACGGCAGCGTTCCGCCGTTGCCGAAGCGACTCTGCTCGATGCTCGTCACGGGTGAGAAATTCTAAGTGGGAACTCTCTGATTTCTGCTCTCCGAAGGTACGCTCCGCGCAGGGACCTTCACTGTGGAAGACCTTCAGCGACTGGTGAGCCACTTCTGTTGTCCACAAACATTACAATATTGAATAAAATATGCGACAAAGAATTATTCGGATAGTTTGAATATGTTACGAACCTTCCGATGAACATGCGCTTGAAGGAATAAGAGTCTGAACGGTGATGGTGTGGTGAGAGCAGTGGCAGCCACCAAACAAGAGAATGGTCAGTGCAACGATGGAGAAGGGCAGCAGAGGCGAAGAAGACATCTTGCCGGAATTTCTCTAGAACGACTGTGTCGCGCCACAGCAGAATTCGGTAGGCGGTCTAATGTTATCTTCTATATGCGCGTGCGGTGTCTGGAAGCTTTGGTTGGCAACTGTCATTCTAGCCATGAGCTACTCTGCGGCCAACAGTATGTAGAATAGTCCTCCAATTCACCACCACCGCCCGTGCCGAACCCCACCCGTTGTATTATTGAGGCCATGTGAGAGAAGAATAAAACAGAAGAAATCATGGCGTTCTTCAGGATTGCACGAAAAAGAAGGGGATATTGCGACGTAGCTGTTGTTCGGAGCGGTAGCGGACCACCCTATCCTATTAGTCTCGTCGTTATTTCCTTGTCTTGGCGAAAGGAGGCCTCGCTGAGATATCAAGTCCTTGTGAATCAGCCCGGACAAACCAAAAGGTAGAATAACGCAGGGAAAAATATTCCTTTACAGATGTGCATGCAAAAACATCTTAAGGGGGAAATGTCACCTATGGTTAAATGAATCTGCCATTGTAGAATACTTTTCACCTATTGTCTATTGATAATATACATGCCTATTCTGTCGCCAGAAGAACCTACACAATACGAAGAAAGTGATCAAAGCAGCAGGGGTACATGAGCGCCAACTACTTTTGGAGACATTTCAAGGCTTTTCATCCCTTAAAACATGATGACCTAGGTTATCACCAAGGCTTGTCTCCTCAAAAAGAAGCACACATGTATCCCCTAGGCCACATTAGTGAATCATACTCCATATGAAAACAAAGTTTAAATTCCAAGTTTCATTTGTTTAAGTGATACACCTTGAAGCATCATTGTGCACCACATTTGAGGAGCTATTATGCTATGGAATGCAGGTTGACTTACAACCGCCAACATAAAGGTCCTAACTATTGGGTGATCCAAATGCACAAGTTCATGGAGATGCAAAAATTGTTATGATAACAACCAACAAGTGTCACTCACTACATATGCATGTACCACACATGATAATATCAAATTAGAATAATAGTCTTTTTTACCATTTATTTTTAGATTTCCACTTGCATTATTCACCATTTAAAGATAAAATGAAAAAAATTATGATTTACTTTTCTAAGCTCGATTTTGATATATTTTATAGATTTTTGAGACTAATCCTACTTGAATTCTTACAGTCAAGTGGATTTCTCACATCTTCTTGGAGTTTTATTACAAATTCCTGACTTAGGTAAATGAAATGGTGAATTTGGGATACAAATGGGAGGAAAGGAGAAACCCAAGGTATGTCCTCTGTCATAAGAAAAAGCCCAATACACAATAAACCAAATCAAGAAGCCCATTCTAACTTCTTCAAAAATTGGTTCAACTAAAGGTAAGAATTGTGGTACTACCCCATAATTTGAATTTGAAAGACCTATTTCAAATCTCGAAAGGATGAAACAGGAATCCACACTAGAAATCAAATAATCCTAACCCTCCAAAGCCTTGGAATTCAAACCTTGGAGTTAGGACACTTTTATTTAATCTCTTCTCTCCTCTCCTTGTATCTCACCTTATATTTTGGCTCCCAACTTATCGTTGGAGGCCTAGTGCATCCAATTTATTTAATCCATTCTTGCTCTACAATAGTGTGGGAGAGAGAGACACAGGGTAATTGAAAATTCTAGATTATTATTTATCTCCGGAAATTTTGTGAGATCTCCTGAATTTTCAATATTGTTTTTCTTAACATTTTCTCTAGACACAGATTCCTTAGACTACGAGCATGAAATTTAGTCCACTTATTATTGGTATCCCATTCTTTCTCATGGTGACACACACATTACATTGCAGGAAGTTTGGCCAAAGGTTCTCTTTAATCTTCGAATTTCGTTCTTGCCCAAAAATATCCTTAAAAATTACATTACATTATTCGAACGTATTTTTTACACAAAATAAATATTTATTATACTTTAAAAAAAAATTTCACTTGTTTTCCCTCATTTTATTCATTCTCCTCTTTATAAAATAGTTAGCAATCCAGAAAAATATAAAACCACCTAAAAAATAATTTTAAAATATATTTGGATCGCAATTTTATTCACTCATTATCTTCTCCTTGTGGTTTTTAGCCTTACCCTATTCTAGATAAGGAAAATTTTACAAATATTATTGCATAAATTAAAGCCTTAAAATGAATTTCTGAACCCAAATTCTGGTTTGTTAGCAGACATGGGTACAAGCCTATTAAGCATCCCTGTTTATTTGTGGGCGATCAAGTGGGTGAAGTGGGAGTAAGTATAGACCAGTCAAGAGCTCATAGGCAAGCATTATTGTCAGAATATGGCAACACTCATTGTCCACATTATTTTAGATCTAGACTATGTGAAAAGGTTTACGTCTTTAGAAAATTTCTTAGACATTCTCGCCGGATGTAAAAATTCATACTTAACATATATTTTGGTATGTCTATACCATGATGTCTAACAACACCACTACAAATACAAGGATGTTTGGTGTTATCACAAGGAAGACAATGACATTATGTTAGAGTTAGACTATTTGACAAGGTCTATATCTTTAGAAAAATTCTTAGACATTCTCGCTAGATGTAAAATTCATACCTAACATATCTTTTGGCATGCATGTACCATGATTGCTAACAACACTACTACAAATACAAGGATGTTTGCTGTCATCACAAAGAAGATTGATTGAGCACGCCCAAATGACATCGATGAATCATCATCGGCGCCATCTTCGTCGACAACAGCATGACCGCCGGTCTGCGTCCAACCCGACCGGCACACCAAAGCATCGGTGAAGATGCCCGGGTTTAAGTAACCTGGCGGGAGCACGTGTTCGCATTTTCCATTAGCTATTTTCGTTGGTTTAATCTCTGTTTTGTGTTCGTCACAACGAGTTCTCCTACTCGTCGTGACGTGTCCGTATCACCGTGTTTTTGTATCCATTCGTTCTGTTTTCCTTTTCACGTCATTTTATTTTGTTATTTTCTTAATTATGTTGTAAATGGGGGGGAGGTTCTTATTGGACTCCCCTTTCTGGACTCCTTGTAAGGGCCCATCATGGCCCTATATAAGGCCATGATGGGACCACATTCTATGGTGGATCTGGATTTCTAGTTTGGTAGTTACCGTCGCTCAGATCTCACCCCCAAGAAGACGAAGGAGAAGAGGAGAGGGAGGAGAAAACAAAGAGGAAAGAAGGCTTGGCGTGACCTCTTCTTCGGTCACTCCCCTAGGCTGTTATTGCCACCATCCAGACTCGTACGTCCGACAGGTTTCCACGCGCGAAGTTCCCTGGTGGAGGTGTCTGTACCGTTCCAACCAGCCCTAGCGAACTTTGTGTCCCTAGCGGTTGTTCAGACATTCATCGCGACCCTCACTTCGACAACTGCGCGCCCATGCATTGGCCATCAGACGTTGTTGCCGGCGACAAGTTTTTGCCCACGACCGTGTACTTGTCGACCAGTCGCCCCGATGGTCGCAGGCGCGAATCTTCCTGGTTGATGATCATGCCTAGTCTGCCGAATAACAACCCTAGATCGCCCAGGTTGTCGTGGCTGACTTCTTGAGTGCCTCGGTCTTGCAGCTGTTGAGCGCATCATGCACCGTCCTAGTCGCACATCCAACTGCATGGTCAAGACAAAAGAAAAAGATTGCCACGCTGGTCGCTAAACATCGTTTGAGCTGTCGTGTGCTTCATACACCGACCACGTGTGCCCTCCTTACCCCTCGAGTCGTCCGGTGAATTGCAAAGGTCAGTGACACAAGCTTGTGATTTACTACTATGACTGTCGGCTCAAGCCCTCTACGGCCATTAGGACTGTTGAAGATTAATGTGGTTGTCAACAAGTCCCTGACGCAGTTCGCCAAGCCCTGCCATTCTGTGCAGCTCCTGATTTGTGAGCCTTTTGCACTACTGATCAAGGTGATCCACGATCGACAACCCTTGCATCACACGTCGACAAGCCCGCAGTCTATCGAGCCTCCGAGCTTCGATTTTGCATGAATCACCTCGGTGCTGCACCTCCGGCTTCTCCTCACCTCCAATCGCCCACGTCATGCTCCTACACCGCATCTACGCAATCAGCCGAGCCCGTCTACGACACATCTCCATCTACATGCCAGCATTAACTCGTGCAACCGAAGAAGAATCTGCCCAACGGAAGCCACCACCGACGAGGTACGTCATTCCCCTTGCTCGTCCGTTATATTACTTTCTTCAGTATATTTTTGATTACAGTCCACCGTGCTCGGGTCAGATTAGGTGAGAGAAAATTATTGAGAAAACTATAATTTGAGCATCTTCCTAGATTTGGGTTGAGCCCGCTTGTCACGTGCGAGCCCCTATGAAATTATTCCATTCGGCGTTCTTGTCACCATCGTCGCTCCGATGAGGGTCAGAAGGTCATCGTCATTGTCATCATCATCGTCATCGAACGCCTGTCCCAGAGCTCGGAACTCTGCGAATTCCCACTCGTTGGCCCTAGCCGTACACTTCACCTAGGTCATTTTGCTTCACGTAGTTACATTTACTTAGTGAATTTACCCGTTGGACGATGCCATCGATGACGTACGACATCAAAGATAAAGAGCATCAACCCAATGTTTACCACCAAGTGACATGGGTCATGTGTCTGACATATCCTCCACCTCATTATCAAAGGAGGATTGAAAATTTTGTCATTCCTTTTGCTCTTAAAAAGTGACCAAATAAGGGGATGTGATGGGGAAAGGTGATCACTTCAACAACAATTAGGATTGCTTCCATGGAGACCACATTTGATATATAGGGAAATGTAGTGGCAAAGATGCAGATGTTAGTGTGTAGAATCTGAAACTCCATCCAGTAGTGTTAGAATAATGACAAGGTCTGTAAAGAGGATCCAACTCTCAAGTATAGTAACATGGTCGCCTTCGATATGTGTGGAAATTTAATCATGTTAGTAAGAGAGATTCACTAGTCACATGTGATATGATATTCATCATTTTAGGTCTCAAATAATAATCAGTTATGTGGTTAGCCAAATTGAGGGAACAATTTTCCCTTTCATATGAGATATTCACAAATATGATATACTGAACAAGGTTCTTGCATTCATGGAGATGAAGTGCAATATGGCACAATATGCGAACCTTTTGTGGGTAAATAAAGCCATCACTACAGGAGCATTAATGGACCACTTCCATAAAACTTCAACATTGGTGAGAGGGTAAAGTAGATACAATTGCCTATATTTGATTTAAGCAAAAAACTCCCTAACAAGTGAATTGGACTCTTGGCTGCGGATCACTCGATGAAAAGCCCCTCATTTCTCACCTTATTCAAGCTCAGTAATGGACAAGTTCAATGCATATTTTGCCAAATTTTTGCTTGAATAGGGAGTTCAAACACCCATTTCATGGTTGCTGGCACATGAGAAAAATGCTTCCCCTTTCACATGTCACAAGACAATTATGTATGTTTTTGCAATGAGTGCTTCGATAGAAAATCTACAAACCCATGTCCATTGTTCATAAGCATTGAAATGCTCACCTTGGTGAAGTGTTGGCTCCCTGTCAACAATAAACTATAGTATAATGATGTTGACATGCCAGATGGTAAAGATGTGGACATTGAATCATTCAGAGGTTTGATCCATAATAGCCATAGTGTTGTATTGTAATTTTTTTTTATAATTGTTACCTTTTTTGTTGTCCTTCATTGTATAGGTGATGACCCAGCCATTAGAAACCGCTAATATACAAGTCTCACATTCATTATAAAAATGCATTGGCAATAGAGAGTGTAATGGTCAATAGTTGAAAGATTGAACAATGAATTATTTCAATCCGATAAATATTTGTCAAACTTCATAAATACCATGAAAGTATATACATTTGTTTTACCTGTATGGCATTCACATTTAATATACATATATCAATTATGTAATGGGGATTTGATTTTTGCCATTTTGACCGAGATGAAGGTAGATATGCAACCACAAGTAGTAGAGTTGGAGGTGGCATGTTTGATGGTGAAAATCTAGACAATAACCTTGGAAAATGGATGAAGATGTGAGTTTGTGAAACACAAATATCACACTAACCTTGTTCTCTCTTGCCCAATTGGCCATGTGGTGATTTTTCTTCATGTGTCATGATCTGAATGGCACTCCATCCATCATTATTTTTTTGATGTACAAGGATGGCCTAAACCAGATTTTGAATAAGAAAATCACTTCACTAATCATAATTAGGAACAAAATCTAAGGGTGCCTTTGATGGAAATATATGGCAGCAAGCCAATCACACATTCCATATTTCGTTCCATGTTCACTAATAAAGCATATTCCTTATAGTGCATGTGTGATGCTTTTAATGGAGTTCATGAATACATGATCAGACTTGGTGAATTATGATGCGATCGTAATATGGAAACCACTAGTCTTTAAGCATGTGGTCTAAATATTGGTGTTCAAAGGATACTCAAGAAGGACATCGAATTCTCCGGATAGAATATCACTATCTACCCTTACTCATATGATGAGTATGGTCCTTCCCATAGTCATTAGTGTGGAGACACTAAGGATAGATATTGGGTGTTCTTTAGTAAAAAGAGTTCACTGAATTGATCCGTACGAATCCCTTAATGGTATTATATCAAACTGTCATTCAGGTTGATTCATGCCATGGTTGTGTAAGTGGTACTTTGACCAAAGACACCAAAAACATCTTGTGGATACATTGCTTTTACCTAGAAAATGATATACGAGTCTCTAGTCATGTGATTCTAAACGGTCTTAGTTCGGGTGCATCAAGAAGTTCACAGAGATGATTGAGTTGTCAAGATGGAATTGTCCACCCTCAATATAAGAGGTGACAACACAAGGAAGACGACGCGGTGAAAAACCTTGGCCGATGTAGTAAAATATCAGAGAAGAATTCTCTTATGAATTTCAAACGCATCAGTAATAACTTAGATGAACGATTACGAATTGATAGTTGACCATACCCTAAGTCATCTGAGAAGCGTCAAGTGGATGAGGGACTTTACGTACATGATAACTGATGACGAACATGTTTTGATGGAGGACGCTAGTCCACTCCATCATAGACATCTTCAGATCTGCCATCATTGTCATTGATGGCCCGCTGGTTCGCGTCCTTCTTGATCGGCATGCCAAGGCGATAGTGAAGACACCCGGGTTTAATACACTGGGTGAAAGCACGACTACGCCATCGAGTCTTTTGATTTTTGCCAGTTCATGCTCCTTGTATTCATCATTTTACCATGTTCATGTTTTCACTTTTGTTGTGTCAGTATCCTTTGTGTCGTGTTCGTATTGTTGCATGTTGTCGACTCGTGTCGTCAAATACGCGTCAAACAGTTTGTATTTTGTGTTACAGAGGGGGTCCTATGTATAAGGGCCCCCCTTAGTAAGGGCACTTGGGTGCCCTTAATAAGGGCTCCCTTGCCCTTAATAAGGGCCATCTTGCCCCTATATAATGGTGCCCTAGCCAATCAGACCAGGTTTATCATTGTTGAAATTATTGTGCAACCTAGGTCTCACGAGAGAAGAAGAGAGGAGAGGAGGAAGAGGGGAGGGAAGAGAGAATAGAAGGGAAGGAAAGAGAGAGAGAACGCCGCTCTAGAGGTGATCTCTTCAACCGCTCAACGCGCGCCCTGTACAGCTTGTAGTCCACGACTGTGCGGTCACCGCACCGCATCACCGCGCATGTATGAGGAAAGGGGGGGGGGAATGATTGCACCCTTGCTGTGCGCTCCGCCATGCGCTTCAGTGCATTGTTCGTGCCGCAAATTTGCACGCGCGCGAAACACTTCTTGGCGCTCAAAGTCGAGCGCTCTGCATTACGGTCAATGATCTGTGACGTATGCTCCACGATCCAATAGGCATTAAAGCTGGCCTTTGCACCATACGATGACTACCCTTCACGATCACTGACAACTCCGCATCCGAGCGCGGTCACACCGCAACATCAAGTGACCCACAGCTGCCCAGGTGTCAACGCCGACCATTCACCTATATGCTCGCCCGCCATCATGTTGGTCACGTGATAGGAGTACTGAATCTGACGTCGACTGACACGATGACACCAGCGTAGTTGTGACCTTGCAATCACTGAGGACATCGCAGGGATTCTACCAAGCTTTGCCACCCGCCTTCTCTAGTTGCCACTATGTCATTGATCGTGTACTCCCCCCCCTTGTGGTCGCACATTGCTCACATTGTACGCATTACATGACTACATGACGCTATTGGCACCGTTGTGGACTGCACGAGCGCCGTGATACACCACACGGTGTTGACTACCTCGCACTCCAAGTTACTATGGGATTGCCTGAGTCACCGTCTACTGCCATTGCATGCCTGCCCCGCCTTGCTCAAGAATGTGTGACTAGAGTGTTGTGTTTCCTTGACGGGTGGTGCCTTCCTCCCGTCTTCGCGCCGTCACACCTCCTGTTGTCACCCAGGTGTTCACACTGCCTACATGCCAATGATTGCCACTCGCATTCGCCGCGTGAGCTTGCTGGTGCAAACCCATCTTAAGGTTTCTCCACCGAACTCAACCAAACGCTTAAGCCGATTCGCCGTCGCATGTCTCTTTTCCTTGCCCTCACCTACTCTCCACCATCACACTCTAGTGCCATGACTCTGCTGCCTGTCGAGCAACGATGTGCTCACCTCCGCCATGCCTCCACCGCACTTTCCCGTACCGGTTTTTGCCAAAGAAGACATCAACGACAAGAGACACCACCGACGAGGTACATCGTTCCCCTCTGCTCGTCAATTATATTAACTCTTCCAATATCTTTTTGGTTGCACTCTACTGCACTCGGGTTAGCTTAGGTGGGAGTCTAAACACTGAAAACTACGAGTTGATTGAATTTGCAGGTATGGGTTGAGCCCATCCGTTATGTGTGAGCGTTAATGGAGTTATCTTGGTTGACGCCGTAGATGCCGTCGTCAATCTGACAAGGATCAGAAGGTCACCAACATCATCACTGGTCACCTGCCCTTGGAGCTTGGAGCTCGATGAAACCCCACGAGTCAAGGCCTGCACGTACATCTGCCTAGGAGTCATCGCATCACGTAGTTACATTTCCCCTTAGGGAATTACCTATTGGACGACGTCCCCGATGACATTCAACATCATCTTGGCATTAAAGCATCATCTTGGTACTGCCCGAACGACATCCCCGACGACGTCCGACATCAAGTTTCATGAGTGAGTTAATACACACTCATTTGTATCTTCTAGAGCATGAGGCGTCACATGGCACCCCACATGTTGGAGACTCAACCTATCGATTATGTTAAATTGATCTGAATTTAATTAGTCTATATGATGGTATAGTATTCATTTGGAAGGCCAATAAATATTATTGGGTCACTGAAGTCATTAACTAGACTGATACATGGGCCTACAGGGTCACATGCAAATGGTCTTTGGACATCAGAAGATATACTTAAGTTGGGGTTTATTATGAAAAATACTCACTTAGTATAAAGAGGGGAAGGCCTTGAACGAAATGCACCCACGCCAAAATTATTCAGGGGACTCCCTTCTTCTCTCTTAGAATTCAAATTATGTGTCTTCCGCTGCGTGGAATACTCGTCTTCATCTAGATCAAGGCCCATAGAACCCGACAACCTTTTCACAAGGATGGGGAGTTCCATTTATTTATACAATATGGTGGATGGATATAAGAGGGAAAGATAGAAACACACTCAAAATTTCAGCCTAAATATATTTCTAGATCATTAGATATCTTCGTTTGAATTTGGAGCAATCTGAACCATCCAATTTTTTGTGTCCTTCAATTTATGTGGCCGATTGTCACCATGGCACCAAATTCTAATAGTAGAAAAGTCAATAAAGCATCTTTAATTTTTTTAAAAATTATCACAATTATATTTCCTCACATAAAAAATTTTTCTTCATGAATTAATCATTAATAAATTCTATTAAAATATTCATAAATCTAGAAAAATCCAAATATCATTTTAAAAATAAAATAAACCCTGAAAACATTTAAGTGAGTCTTACTGAATATTTTATGTCCTCTAATACTATTGTATTCATGATGTTAATGTCATAAAATTATGTTAAAACGCAATGAAATCAAGAAAAATTAAAAATTCATTCAATAAATCTTTTTAGCAATAAATAACATGTATTTATCATGATTTCAATGAAAATAAGCATATAAAATGCATAAAAATATTACTAACAAACATGATTTTTTCAGCCTTCTGAATTTGTTTTTATTTTCAATTAAATCTATCAATACTTATCTCACATAAGAATCTTTTAATTTATAAAACCTTTCCAATTGATACTTTCTTCATTGGTTTATATTATATACATAAAAGGTTTATTTTATATGAATTACTAGTTTAACTTGAATGTGAAACGAGATCAATTTTGAAAGTTGAGTTTCATTCCTCTAATCTTGTTCTTTTTCTCTTTGCATCCTTGTTCCTCTGATTATGTTCTGAATAAGCTATACTCAATAAATGTGATTAATGTCAAACAGTGTGACCCTCAGAAAGGTCACACATGAAAAATTTTACTCTTGCATAATGTAAAAAATAAGTCTCAAAGGAATGGCATGTTACTTTTAACACATAATCATGAGAATTATGTGTTAAAAGTAATGAATACAAAAATGCGTTTCATGAGCCACATATATGCATATGGGGCACCCTTCTTCCCAAAGGTTCACACCAAAAGTGAATATCATGTAGATGAAAATAAATAATCATTTACATTGAGGGCATCAACACAATGACATTATCATGTGAAGACCCTTGAGGATCATATAGGCCGTGTCCCCACGTCCATAACTAGGCGTTGGACCTAGGGAGTAGGGAACACTCCATTGGTATGTACATGGTTATATCCACGACGTTGAGAAGCCAAGGTATGGTAGTGGGAAATTCATTTCCATGTCTTGTATGCATAGATGAGAAAGTCAATGTCTATAATGGGCATCTTTTGACTTGCACTGTCTCTTAAAAACTGATGTGGATTACTAATCAAATTAAAGATTAAGCTTTAAGGTCATTTTAGTAAAATGCTTTAATATGTGTTTTGATGATATGTTGAAAGTAATGTATGCCTCAATATCAGTTGTGATCAAGCACAATAGGTCATCAGTCAACTAGTTGATTAATTGTAAGTGAAGAGAAAATAACACCCTTAGTTATATTAAAAGACTACTTAGTTTGACTATATGGTCCAGATATCAAATCATGTATTTAGGACTTGTATTTTCTATGACATGACGTTAGGCCCCTACCTAGGTGACTTCCCTTCCCAAAGGCTTGTGTGCTTATTGGGAGGGCATGTTCGCGTTTTGACTCATGATGTCTAATTACTGAGTCCTATCTTGTGTGACTGTGCAATGCACTAGGGGTGGTGGCACCCAACCCTGATCTTTTAGGCCATCGCCCTTGTAGTGGTAACACCCTATGGATGGTGCGTGTGCCCGTCAGTTCTCTATGCGGAAGATCAGGGTGACCTGCATGCGCTGGAGTGCTCAGGTTGGGAAGATCGTGTGGATTGGCAAGAGCACGCGTGCGAGTGCACCAAGCATTGCGGGGGTGCAAGACGTGCAAGCTGGGCGGCAGTGCTGTAGTGTGGTGCATTGAGTTGTGCGGGGAACCACGTGGCTGTGCACGGGCATCGAGTGTGTGCACAGAATGGGGCGGTAGAGATCTTGCCAAGAGACTAAGGACATTGGCGCACAGTGGGAGCCGCGACGGCTTGGGGCGCGTGGCGCCCCCACGGGTAGTGCTGGGCGCACCATGCGCAGCATGAGGCGCCGAGCAGATAGAGCAAAAGGTGTCAATGCGAGTGATGTGGCGTGTGTGATTGTCCAAGGGTGGGGTGGTGGTGTGTGATCGCCCAAGGCTGGGGTGGTGTGTGTGATTGCCACACCCACGGGCGCGTGGTGCCTGGCCTAGGGGGGCGCGTGTTGCGACATTGCCGCCGGGCGCGCGCACGGGGCAGGGGCCTCAAGGCGCAGAAGCGCCCCTACCAAGGCGTGTGATGCCTCGTCTCTTTACTTCGGTATCAACCCTGATCTTCCCCCGTGTAATGATTGTGACGATAATGTAACCCTTTTATGATATCAATGCAATGACCTTATTCCCTGACAAGGCTACGTCCCCGCCCTCTCCTCTAACCCCTTCAATGTGATCTAAAGCAATTGCAAAAGACTTCCGCTAAAAGAGATCAAGGCTGCTCAGTGTTTTGCTCCAAGCACTAAGGCCGGCACTCGCCAGATTTGAGAGATTGTTTTAGCTCAGAATTTGACCACTTGACACATGAAGGTACACATATTCTCTAAAATTGTTCAAATATTTGTCCAAATTCGACTTCATTTGATTGGTTTAATAACTTCTTCAAATTCCTAATTAACACCTTCCACTGTTTATGGCCGAATTTATTGAGGATTTACTGAAAATTACTTACTCGAAGATATTACTATCCAATGGTGATATGTTGATTAAAATGATGTAGTAAAACACCTGAACTTTCAGATTATTTTAAAGCTGAAATCCTTGCCATAATGGCTACAAAATATAAAATTCAAAACTAAAATGATTACTGTTTGATATAGTCTAATCATAATCAATACATATAACTGTTGGACTGTTGAAAAATTATCATTATGCCCTTCGTAATTTCTAAGTCCATATAATCAGTTTCCATCTCTAATTTCAAACCCCCTTCTCCTCGCCCTTTGAAAATTGTACTCCAAAAGTTAGATAGATCTTTCCATCCCTCAAGTAATTTTCAAGAATTTTTTGAGCATTATTTCAAGAGGATATTTGTTGCTAACATCAATCCAAGTCCATAAAATTCAGAATCGTGGTTTTTGGCACAAGGTGATTCAAGATTCAAAGGAAGAAGGCTGGCTTGTGAAATTTACACATCCTCAATTTGTGATAACTTTGACTTCTTTAACATTTTTTATATTGATTTTGAGATTATTTTCTATTATGAATAGTTGATAACATCCATATGAATCCATAGAACTTAGAATCACATATTTTGGTTGAGTTTTGAAAGAGTTATTGGGCTTTGAACTTGGACGCAAAGGAATCGGGAATCGACTAAGAATTAGGCCTTCGTAATTTCTAAGTCCATCTAAACATATTCATGTTGAAATACATGAAATTAGGCCTTCGTAATTTCTAAGTCCATCTAAGCATATTCATGTTGAAATACATGAAATTAGGCCTTGTCTTGAACACCACTTAAGGAGTTCTACTAACTGTTGTTGAGGATAATATATTGTTCTTGCTAGATCTTTGAACTTGGACGCGAAGGATACAGGAAGTCGACTAAGAATATGGAAAGATTGAATAGTGGATATTTATTTGATTCAATTTTGAACATTGTGTGAAGTGACAGTTGTGAGTAGTTGTGTTACAAAACCTTTCCGGATAGAATCATCTCATTTGGTGTAAGAATGAAGAAGATATTTTAGTTTGAAGCATCAAAGGCCAAACACAAATCAGTGAATTTCATCCAAAGAGAAATATGAAGGAGAAGAGGAATATGGAGATATTGCTGCAAGGAAGTCATAATTACATTTAATTTTTTTTATCTCTAAAGTAACACATTTCTGATTTAAACATATTCCTGTTGAAACACATGAAATTACTCCTTGTCTTGAACACTAATTAAGGAGTTGTACTAATTGTTGTTGAGGATAATATATTGTTCTTGATAGATATTTGTGGTCAGTTAGGTTAAGGCTTTGGGGGCCATAACAAGAAGGCTTTGGGAGCCAAGTTGAAATAGGTCAAGCGATGTCATTCTGTGGAAGACTTAGGGGGTTGAGGACGATACAGCCTCATTAATTTTTTTCCTTTTTTTGGTATCCTTGTTCAACCCTATTTTTAAATTATTTACTTGAGGAGCATTCACTTAAACACGATTAGGGCACATTATCACCTTGGGATGGATACCCCGGAACAACATTAAGGATTAGCCTAAGCTGTCTAAAGAAAAATAATTGTGTCTCCCATTTCCTCTACCTCATTTCCTACATAGAAAATCCTTGGTTAATTAAAAAATAATATAGCAAGAGAACCTAATTCACCCCCTCCCTCTAAGGTTATTCCTTGGCCACTTAAACTAACACAAACTTATAAGTTAAATAGCCCCCTCACTACTCTAGTAGTGGGCACAGTTCTGACAGTCACACATAAAATGATAATAGTGAAAAAATGGATTCATCACACAAGGATCATTTTGGGACTATCCTTTTGAGGATTATGTCTTTCGTCTGCCTGCATTTATGGACTTCCGTGGTAGAATTTACCGCTCAGGTATTTTGCATTTTCATGAGCGCGATCTATCTAGAGCTTTAATAGTCTTAAAAAATACACCTCTCACTTATGGTTCTCTTTAGGCGAAAATAAATAATTTAATAGTCTATGAAGTGTATTTTTTGGAAGTTTAACAAGTTTAGCCACAGATTCATTTTTTTGGAAATTTCAAAAGTGTGATGTTTACCATTTTGGTACACGATAGAGATTTTTTTACATATGAAATAGGTTTAAGAATTTTGTATCTTTAAGATCGACTGAAGATTATTTAAACACCTATACAGGTTCATGATCCTTGTTGCCTCATGAATATGCCATGTTGGGGCTGACATGGAATTCAAAGGTTGGCTGACTGTCCCTTTTTGGGATGTTCATATGAGCCAAATATGCATCCATAGGGTCTAGTTCAATTGGCTTTCAAATGATTCTCTAACTAGCTAAATTCAATGATTGGAGGGCATTATCTCACGTAATCTTGAGACATTAGTTGACATGATGTATTGACTGCGCACATCGGAATATGGTTCGAGATGGTAAAAAATGTCAAATATATTTCATCACCCAAATTCGATTAAGTCAACTCCAATCATTCAAACACTTGGGAAAAATTGGGAGAACATCTTATCAATCGAATCTATTTTTTTTATAAAAGCTACAATAAATAGTAGATGATTACTTCTATTAATGAGGATCTTATGTGATTTTATGTATTTGAATGATTTATGAAGCTAAATTTATACAATAACGAGGCATGAATCACATGTTGTCAAGTACTTGAATTATAGATACTTCTCTTAGTCTCATAAAATTTGTATGGGACCCTCCCTTATAGGGACTTCCTTAATTTGGATACTTGGAAAGTCTACCATACTTCGTGAAACTATTTTTTTATCACATGAGTTTTAACCAAAATTTCAAGAGAGATTTAAGATACTGGATGGTACTTTTGTAGTTATATCTGATAGTACAGTACAAAGCAACAAACCACTATTTTATTTTATGATTGAATTAATCCTTGTTTCCATTCATCTTCATCATCTAAAGGGATAAATAACTTTCCACTCATAAGAAATTTGGACTTCTGAAAGAAACATTGATGGTTCTATTTTGATAATAAATATGTACATTTGTTTAAAAATATATATAGAATGTTCAATACATTTCAGTTGACGCAGTCCAAGATGACCCTCTTACGAAGGGTACTTTAACTTTGAACCCAAAGTGGACATGTTCCTTAAATGGTTTGTTCGTTTCATTGGAATAATCCAGTGTGAGGTTTCACTAGACATTGGCACATTTTGTGATATCAATCTCAGTTTCATCTCTGTTTATCTATTCTTCATGGAACTCAAGCCCTTTCCACCATTCAATCATTAATTGATTGAATTAACATATTGCGACATAAAATTTTTATTTTAATGTTTATCATTGATATATTAGTCAATGGAAAGCAAATATCTTTATCAGAAATGTCTTTCTCAAATAAAACTTATCATTTTTAGAAGCTTAAACTATTTGTCACACCAAATGACTAAAGACACAAGAGAAACCGTTGGGAGTGAAACAGAAAATAAAGTGTGACTTCACTAACTAACTAGACTAAGTTTTGACTAAAAATATCGTGTGGTATTTTGGGTGAGATAACATTGTTATGATTTGATGGTTGTTATAACTGTGTGGAAATATCCAATTGCAGCGAAGTAATAGCTGATTTCAGAATGATAGTTATAGTGCAGGGACGCGGATGGAACAATTTTTTCGTCTCGGGACAAAAAATCATCCTGTCCAAGGGTATGGAGGAATTTGCGACGAAAATTCGTCCCGGGTACCACCGGACGGGACAATTTTCGTTCCGTGGGATGAAAAAACCGTTCGGAGGTCTGGGACGATGGACATACGAATCTGGACGAAAAACTGCTGGATTCACATCCGACAGTGGAGATGTAGCCACGTGGCATCGCTATGATAATTTGCATCAAAGTCCCTGTATTTTTATGTGCTTGCAAACTGACACCACTCCGAAATAATTGTACATATGTCCCTTCACATTCTCTCTCCTCTATATTTCCCTAAAAAACTTAGAAAAATCTATATTAATATATTAAAAATATAAAATGGATTTTTTCGTCTAGGACGAGGGACGTGACGGTTTTCTCCCCGGACGGGATGAAAATTTGTCCTGTCCTTCGTCCCTGCACTGAATTCATCCCATCCCGTCCATCGTCCACGTCTGGGAGGATAGTTTTGCCGAATGACAAGTAGGGAACGGCACGTCCCGGACGTGACGCCTCAGACGTGACGGGACAGATGACGAGCCGTGACGAACAGTGATGTGACAAAATGTTCGTCACGTCACTGTCACGTCACGCCTCCGAGGATTTTGAAAAAAACCGTCACGTACCCATCACGCGTCCATGCATCCGTCTTCTCTTTGATCTGATCGATCGCCATCACCAATGATCTTCCGTGTTCTTCTCAGGAGCTTCTCTACGCCGACTGCATGTCCGCCGACGAGTACCACGCCACGAAGCAGCCGCTGCTCCGGAGACTCACCGCGCAGGGCGCAGAAGTCGATTGTAGGGACGTGATTGTCCGCCCGCGCGGTCCGACGGCGGAGTGGTCAGAGATCGATCTTAGCGATCGGATGGTGTGTATGGAGTTCAAGAAGGATCGGATGGTGGTCGGAGATCGATCTTCGCGATCGATCGTCACGTACCCACGCCTCGCGCCGTCTCCTTCAAGAAGAAGTTCAAGGGCCTTGTCGCTTTGCATCTGTTCGATTAAAAACCCAGGAGCTGCTTTGCATACAACCCCTTCTGACTATTAAGTCAGAAGGAGTTCTGAGTAAGGTCTACTAAGTTGTATTAAAATTCCGTCACGGACGTCATCAGTGACGGACTTTTCGTCACGTCACGTGTCCAGACTACCCCGTCACCGTCACGGGCAATACGTCACCGTCACCGTCACTGTCACGTCATCCGTCACAAGTCCGTCACGGTGATGCGTGACGTGACGGATGACGTTTGGCAATCCCTAAATTATTTGACAAGAAGTTAACGGTTGAGTTGTTTATTATGTCTTTTTAGAATTTTGAAATAAATATCTGGGGATGGAAAAGAAACTATAAATACTTCGGCCTAACAGATCAGGAAGTTATCCTTCTCTTTCTCTCCAATCGTCTGGCGAGCTCGCGGGGAGCTCAGCAGTGGAGATGGCGCGCACCTTCGGATCTGTCCTCCACTTTCGATCGCTCTCCGCTGCGACAGCTCCTACGGAGTTCTTACTCCCTGCGAAGCCGCTCGCTGGATCGTTCAAGCTCTCTTCTTCTCGCGAATTGTCTTCATCCTTGGTGTATTTGCGCCATCTGAATGCTTGCCGTTCTCCAGTCGTCCAGCGAGCTGTCGCTGTGAATCAGGAGCAGACGGAACGGCTTCAGTCGGATGTTGTAGTCACAGAGACAAAATTGCCGCGCTCGAGTGTGAGTATGCTGATGAACACCGGTTCTACGCTCGAATTCCGCGGTTTTGCATGGATTTTGCGAAATTCCATGAGCTGAGCGTGTGTCGTTTGAAGGCTAGCGATTCTTCTCTGTTGTACAGGTCGACATTGATTGTTTTTCTGGTCGACGGTACTTTTGCTCAATTTTCGACTTCGATAGTGGATGTAACGAAGTACTGCTTTTCTCTGATTGTGGATTACGTTTTATTTTAGTCCTTTCATGATCGCCATTGTTCTTTTCCTTTTTGATGTCTCTAAAAAAACTTGCATTTTTGCTTTAACCGACAATTGTGTGATTTTGAGTCAGCTGACTACATAATTTTTCTGGTTATTTCAATTCAATAAGCTGTTGAACGCATTAGAGCGTGCAACTCATATTCCGCTCATTATAAATTTCCAGTAATGTTTTTAATTGATTATCGCTCTGACATAATCTATTTTCTTCTTTCTCTCTATAGGTTAGGCTAAATGTAGAGGTTCCGACTTCTATTTCTGAGCAATGTTACAAAGAGGTCTTGCTGGAGATTTCGAAACGCGCAAAGGTGTTTTCCAGCTCCAAGTATAAATGCATTATCTCATTTTTACCAAGATTTCAGAAAACCATTTATGTTTATAGAAGCACGCTGAAATTTCTTTTATTCATCTTTATACTTTACTTAAGACCTTTTGGGTAGAGTTACAGAAAGCTAAATCCTTAGATTTTCATGTATTTATTGCCAAAGTGGATTATTATGAATGGTGTGGTGGCATGTGCTTTTACCAACCTGATATTTTGTCTTTTCTCTCTCTTCAGTTTATTCATCATGGTAAAGTGGCTGTACCAAAGATACTTCATTATATCCCTATTTATTTCAGTTTCCAAAGGCAGTATTAGTACCAAAATGTGTTCTCTAGCTATTCAAGTCTTAGCGTTCATTCATTTCTTTTGTTTCTGTGTTGGACCTTAAATGTTACTCAATCCATCCTTTCAGATTCCTGGTTTCCGTCCTGGAAAGAAAATTCCAGAAAACATTCTTGTCAATTACGTTGGAAAGCAGCAAGTCCAAAATGCAACAATTGAAGCAATTCTCAAGAAGACCCTTCCCAATGCCACTTCCACGGTGTGTATTAATTAATTATAATTTCTAGAGCTAATGTGCTCCTGTAACTTCAGGGCTTTATGTTTTCCATTCAGGCGACCACTAATTTATACGTTTTAATTCACCTGGGAGGAATGAAGAGAAGCGGGCACATCTTAATACAGATATATCTTGTGTTATTTTATTCTGATTTTAGGCTCCTCCAGGAACATACATAAATTTTTTTGATGGCCCTCATCATAGTTGTTTTACAAAAGAATTTGTCAGATTTTCGGTTTGATGACTTTCACAGTTATTCCAGTTATAAAAAAATATGACATTTGTTTTCTGTTGGAAATTGTTATTCCCATTCCTCCAGGTAGAAGGAAGAGCATTGAAGGACACCATTCGAATTGATACTAAATTTTCAGAGATGGATGAGAGATTTTCGCTCAATGATATTTTCAGGTGAATCTTCTCGTTTTCCTTTTTTTCTCTCCTGGCTGACAGCTAAGAACAAACGGGTTAAGTCACCATGTAATGTTGCTAATCCTGTTTTTCTTCCCAGTCTATCACTTAGTTTTTCTTTCCCCAAAGCAAAAGGGATCATTTATTTCTTGAGCCAGATCCAATTTCGTTGCTGATTGTACACAGACAAATCTTATGTCACAAAGCACCGTTTCCAATTAGATTTCTGCAAACATATTGGTCGTTTCGGTCACTTTCGTATTATTTTCCATGAGTTTTTATGATTTTTAATGGTCTAACTCCTTTTTATTGCAGATACGATGTTCTCGTTGATATTGCTCCGGAGGTCAAATGGATAAAAGAGAGCGGTTATAAGGGCTTGAAAGTTGTTGTAGCAATAGACAACGAGATATTGGCTGAAACTGCAGCTGAGTTGGAGTTGAAACGACGACATAAGTCTTTAGGAGCCCTTAAGATAGTGACAGATAGAGGACTCGAGGTATATTATTATTCTTCAGTGTTGAAGTAATCCTCTAGCACGCCTTTGCTGGCTTCAATTTCAGGTTTTTGAAGGAATAATTTCACTCTTACAAATCTGAGCATAAATCGAAATTGAAAAAACTCAGGATGGCGATCTTGCGGTTATTGATATTTTTGCTACAACAATCAATGAAGATCAATCTGATGGCGAGAAGATTCCTTCTGCAGAAACTAAAGGTCCTGCTGTCCATATTCTAATCTTAATATTTAAGAGTTTATTGCATCACTTGGTTTTGATATTTAATTTTTCCATATGTTTCTTGTAGTAATTGACTTTTCGATTGTAATTATAATAAATTATTTCTTTTCTAGTTTGAATGACCGTCAATGGCTAGTCTTTCCTTCGTCCTTATATGCGGCTGCTCACTACCCTCATTCTTCTGTCTTCTTTTCATGTAGGAAATAAGTTTTTCGGTTTTTAAATTATAAACAAATGAGACTAAAAGGTCTCTGGCGCCCTGGGTTTTATAAATTGCTAAGTTTGGAGATTGGTTGAAAATGCAGAAGAAGTCATTGGATTTTCTTTGCTCGGCAATCTCTCTTTCTGGTTTCCATTCAATTCTCATTGGATGGAACATCCAGATAATTGTCTTTAGTTTTGTTTAACTTTGAAGAGGTATCATGTCCACTAGAGAGTTGGGGTAATTATTTATTGTTAATGATAGACTATCCCTCATGGGCTAATGGGCCCTATTCTATAAGCCCATTAGCCCTATTATCCTCTCTCCCTCTTAGGGTACATATACCCTTACATGTACTCTGTTCAAGTTATGTCATTATCTTCTTCTTCTCTTCCCCAACATGGTATCAGAGCTCCAGAGCTCCTTCCCTAGGGTTTGACATCGCCCACCTACAGCCGCGCAAGACGACAGCAGCCGCAGCCCGCAGCCGCCAGCGCACGCACAGCAGCCGCAGCCCGCAGCCGCCGCGCACGCACAGCAGCCGCAGCCCGCAGCCGCCGCGCACGCACAGCAGCCGCAGCCCGCAGCCGCCGCGCACGCACAGCAGCCGCAGCCCGAAGCCGTCGCGCACGCACAGCAGCCGCAGCCGCAGCACTACCGTAGCAGCGCCGTAACAGCACCATGCCGTTCACCGAGACCGACTTCCTGGAGAAGCCACTGTCCTACAAGGTGGCTCATCCGCTTCCGTCGGTCCCCGAGACGACACTCTTACGGGGCCCGAATCTACTCCCGTGGATGCGCTTCGTCGAGACCACCTTGAAGGCGCGCCAGCTCTTCAAGCATTGCACTGAAGACCCCCTTACCATCGACCACCCACATTATGCAGCGTGGGACGTTGAGGACCAGTTCATCCTCGGCTGGATGTATGCGTACACCCTGGCTCCAGATTTCCGCGACCGTCTTCCGCATCAGAAAACGGTGAAAGGCTTCTGGGATCAGGTGCGCTCTTTCTGTGGCCGGGAAAGCGACTGGTGGCGTCTTTATTCCCTTGCAAGTCAGGCCAGCAATCTCCGTCAGGGGTCGTTGACGATCTCTGAATATGCACTTGCCCACAAGAAGATGTGGGATGAAGTGGATTACTACCTACCGCCCGACGATCCGACGTCCAAGACGTTCCAGAATGTGCTTCTTCTGCGGATCATGGGCTTCCTCAATGGCCTGAACCGCGAGTATGATGACGTACGTCGTCGTGCCTTGCACCGCAAGGAAGGTCCTCCTGCCCTCGAGGAGTTGGTGAAGGAGCTTCAAGAAGAGGAAAGCCACTTCCTCCTCCATGGGACTCCCTCGTCCGGCCCCCCGGGTGAGTCGACCGCACTACTTTCTGCCCTCCCTTCAGGCGGCAAGGCACCGTCGATCCTCCCTACGCCCACCTCCGCCGCTCCTCCAGCTGGGACGACGATTTGCTCGTATTGCGGCAAACCGGGCCACGGGAAGAACAAGTGCAAGAAGCGCCTGAATGACTGGCGAAAGAAGAAAGAGGCCGCAGAAGGCAAGGCCATGGTGGCCCATTCTGATTCCTCCTCCACTAGCCCCTCCGCAGTGACTATGGACCAGCTTCAGGCAGATTTGGCCCGCCTCCGTGACCAGATGGCTGCCCTGCAGAATCCGTCCACGGCCTACTTCGGCGGCTTTGGTGCATCTTCCCTTCCTTCATCTTCAGATGCATGGTAATGTGGCCATACGGCCTTCCACTCACCTGTCGTCTCCGATACGACTTGGGTCCTTGATTCGGGGGCTACCGAACACATGACCCCGAGCAATGCCCGGTTTGTATCATATGAGCGGCATCGTGGTGGCCGCACTGTCCTCATGGCCGGGGGTGGTCCACAACGTTCTCCATGTCCCTGACCTGCGGGCCGTGCTTATGTCTCCGCAGCGCTTAGTTGATGCTATCTCCTGCTCCTTCCACCTACAACCTGACGGCATGTTTCTGTCTGACAAGGTGGGCCGGACTACACCGATTAGGCGGGAGAACGGACTGCTGATGCTGGACGATGGAGGCCGCTCCCAGTGCTTCATGGTGCACCGGACTCTTCTCTCGGTGGCTGAGCAGCGTCGGGGATGCCTTCTAATGGAGCATCAGCGACTTGGACACCCACCTTTCTCCACTTTATAGCGTCTTTTTCCCTCGTTGTGTTCGTGCGTGGACCTTAAGACTATGCTTTGTGAACCTTGTCAGTTAGCCAAGCACCGCAGATCCTCCTTTACTTCATCCTCGTCTCACACATCGACCCCGCTGTTCCGAGTCCACAGTGATGTTTGGGGGCCGGCACCGCAGATCAGTCTGAAAGGGCACCGCTACTTTCTACTCTTTGTGGACGAAGCTACCCGCTATACGTGGGTCTACCTCCTGACTGCGAAGTTGGAGGTTGCGCAGAATGTTCGACACTTTTGCGCCATGGTACAGACACAGTTTGGTCGAGGCATCCAGCGTTTTCGTTCCGACAATGCTCGGGACTTCTTCAACGCTGACCTCGCCTCCTTCTTTGCCGACCGGGGCATCCTCCACGAGTCCTCTTGTGTGGCCCCGCCCGAGCAGAATAGCATGGCTGAACGTCGCATCGGCTATGTTACCTCGACGGCGCAGACATTACTGTTGGACTCCAAGGCGCCGGGGCGTTATTGGGGAGAGGCGGTTTTGACAAGTACTCACCTCGTTAACCGTATCCCCACCCCACTCCTGGAGTTCTCCAGCCCCTTGGACCGGATGACTGTGGCATTCCCGAATGCTTCTTTGCGGACGGGACTCTTGCCTCGTATCTTCGGCTACACCACCTACGTCCATGATACTTCTCCCACACGCAAGAAGTTTGATGCACGCGCACTCCGGTGTGTGTTTGTGGGTTACTCTTCCCTCCAAAAAGGGTACCGGTGCTATCATCCGCCTTCTCGGCGGTTCTTCATCTCGGCAAACGTCACCTTTGCCGAGCATGAACCCTATTTTGGGGACTACTCTACCTCATCACGCCTTCCGCTGGATGAGGCTCCCTCGGCCCCCCCCTTGGGGCCAAGTCCGATCGTGGAGTCCACCACTCCCACTCCACCCTCCTCACTTCCGGATCTTTCTCCCCTTGATTCCTCTTCCTCACTTCCTCCTGCGGGGTCCTTGGACGTGTCCTCTACCTCTTCTTCGTTACCTACCCTTCCCCTTTCGGCTGCTCTCCCTCTCCCATTGGTCTCCGTTCCTCCTTCCGGCCCCCATCCTTGTCAAACCCCGGTGCGTCACCCTCCTCCTCTCTCGGTGACCAACCCTCGTCAACCCCCCTTCCGGTCTACCCTCGCCCTCCGGTGAGTCTCCTACGACTCCCGGTGTGTCGTCTACTGCTCCTCCCGGGGAGTCCTCCATTGCTTCCGCTCCTTCTCCTATCGATGGTGACGATCAGTTGGGGTGGCCTATTGCTCTACGGAAAGGGGTCCGTCAGTGCACTAAGGCCCCCCTCTATCCTCTCTCTCATTACCTCTCCTTTGACCGGCTGAGTCCTCCCTACCGGTTGTTCCTCACCCGCATCGAGTCGGATCCCGTTCCTCGACGCTTAGCCGATGCTATCGCTTCTCCCCATTGGAAAGCGGCGATGGACGAGGAGATGCAGTCTCTCCTCAAGAACCACACGTGGGACGTCGTTCCACTACCTCCGGGCAAGAGGGTAGTGGACTGCAAGTGGATTCATGCCAAGAAGCATCATGCGGACGGTACTCTCGAACGCCTCAAGTCTCGGCTTGTGGCTCGGGGGTTCACTCAGTCCTATGGCGTGGACTACTTCGAGACGTTCTCTCCCGTGGCGAAGATGGAGACTGTCCGGCTTCTTCTGGCGCTTGCAGCGCACTTCCACTAGGCCATCCGCCAGTTCGACGTCAAGAACGCCTTCTTGCACGGCGACTTGACGGAGGAGGTGTACATGCAGCAACCCCCGGGCTACTCACTCGGCCCCCCCGGTCACGTGTGCCGACTGCGGAAGTCCCTCTATGGACTCAAGCAGTCCCCGCGCATGTGGTTTGGGAGGTTCTCCTCTGTTCTGAAGACCGAAGGGTACACTCAGAGCAATGGAGATGCCTCTCTCTTCTTCCGTCACCGCCCGAACGGTGTCTCCATTCTTGCCGTGTACGTCGACGACATCCTTATCACGGGATCTGATGCTGCCGAAGCTGTCCGCCTCAGCACTGCCTTGGCTAAGGAGTTTGAGATCAAGGCCCTAGGCCTTCTTCGCTACTTCCTTGGTCTTGAGGTAGCCTACTCCCCCTGTGGGATCTTCGTCTCGCAGCAGAAATACGCCGTCGACTAACTGGCACTGACAGGGATGACCGATTGTGCGCCGGTGAGCACTCTCATTGATCCCAACGTGAAGTTGGGCAAAGGGGAGGATTCGCCGCTGACGAATTCCCACCGGTATCAGCAGCTGGTGGGGAAGCTCCTCTCTTGACGCACACTCGGCCCGACATCGCCTTCGCCGTCAACCTGCTCAGTCAGTTTATGCACTCCCCACGGGAGATTCACCATCAGGCCGCCCACCGGGTCCTTGCGTACCTGAAGGGCTGCCCCGGAAAGGGCCTGCTCTTCCCTCGCAGCACTGACCAGACAGTGAAAGTCTACACTGATGCTGACTTTGCCGGCTCCGTTGTGGATCATCGGTCTACCACGGGCTACTGCACGTTTGTTTTTGGCAGTCTCGTCAGCTGGAAAAGTAGCAAGCAGGACAAAGTCTCCCGCTCTAGCGCCGAAGCTGAGTACCGCGCACTCGCCGATGGGGCCTCTGAGGGCCAGTGGATTTACGGCATCCTTCACGATCTTCGCGTGGAGTATGCTGGCCCGATTCACTTCTTCTGCGACAACAAGTCGACGATCGCGTTGGCCAAGAACCCTGGACAACAGGGCCGCATCAAGCACATGGAGCGCAACCGCTACTTCTTCAAGGAGCGAGTTGACGAAGGATCTTTGACCTGGACTTTGTTGCATCCGCGACCAGGCAGCGGACGCGTCCTTACCAAGGGACTCTCCGCCTCTTCTTCAACGTGCCGCCTCCAAGCTCGGTATGGAAGATATCCATACTTCTCTTGCGGGGGGGTGTTAGTGATAGACTATCCCTCATGGGCTAATGGGCCCTATTCTATAAGCCCATTAGCCCTATTATCCTCTCTCCCTCTTAGGGTACATATACCCTTACATGTACTCTGTTCAAGTTATGTCATTATCTTCTTCTTCTCTTCCCCAACATTTATAATGATGAGTTATGCTTTCAGATTCAATAAATTAAGTCATTTTTTCCCTCAGATGAAAGAAAAGTATCTTAATTTGTCTCTTTAGGGCTCACATATTTATAGTGTGTTTTAGTTAGTATTTCTTTCTTCCACAAAATTTCCTTTATACTCTTTTCACGATGAACGGCTGATGTAATACTGTTCTAATAAGTTTATAAAAAAAATTCTGTTTATCAGGTTTCCACTTGGACACAGACGAATGCAGCAATCTTTTACCCGGATTTCTTGACTCACTGAAGGGGATAAGACAGGGCGAAACTAAGTCATTTCTTCTAACATTCCCAGAGTCATGGGAGCAAGAAAACCTCCGAGGCATTTGTGCTCGTTTCACTGTAAGTTTTCTATGATAATTTCCTATAAATTTTCTCCTATGCTTTTATTAAGAAATTAGTATCGCACCCTAGAGGCCATGCTAGAATCCCATCATACTGTCTCAGATGTATCATAGGGTGGGGAAATCTGAGCGCTGATTGGTGTGGTTGGATCAGCCAAACTGCGCATCGATCTCTAAAGTCAAGACAATCAGATGATTGAACGTCAAGTTTTCATCAGTTAGGTTTGTGTTACGATCCCCATGGAGATCTAAAAAAATCAAGAAACAGGACGAGGGATAGAGAGGAGAATAGAGTGATGGAAGAGGCAAGAGAAAAGAAGAGAGAGCGATAGGAGAACAAACTCTCAAGAACCTCCAAATCGGGAGTTCTTGCCCTCACGAAAGCCGGATACAGCTACTCGTGCCAAGAAACCACAGGGTAATCATTCATCAAAAGTCCGTCTAATGACCTTACAAGGGGGTATTTATAACCCTACGATTTCAAGAATCGGTTATTTCATGAGGACTCTAACAGTTTGCTGATTGGATCGGGCTTCTCGATGATCATTAAGGGTAAAAGCTAATCTGATCTATTTCTGATTGCTTATTAGATCAGGGGGACTAAGAATTTCTGAGTTTACTATCAGGATAACTTGTTCCCCTTCCCCTTTCAAAACACTGAGACCATAGGCGCCCTCTGGAAACGCGCAGCTTGCACGGAGTGTCTGTATTCAGTCTGAAATCTGCGGGCAGCAAGCTGAGCAGTCAGCGGATATGATATCCTGGGGGGTTTACATGAAACTCCAGCCTGGTAAGGACTCATATTTAGGACATTGGCGTTATGCAGAGAAGCCTAGCCAAGACTGATTGTGAGTTCTGTTGCTTTCTCTCTCCCTTCATGGCATGACCAATACCCTTTAATAAGTTCCAAACATTCTTACCTGTATGTCAGTGGCATTCATCTGGAGCTTCATGAAGATCTACCTGCGGGCTCCTCCCTCTATTATTTCCCTCTAGTTCCAGTCTTGTACTTGTTCGGCCCGTTAAGATTATCATTGGAGATTTTGGAATTGAAGTTGAATCGAGTTTTTATTCATAAAAAAATTTCACACTACAATTTGGATTACACCGTTACAACCCAGGTCATATCATCCAAATGGGAGAGGCATTTAGCTTGGAACATTCATGGGCAGTGAGCATTGAGCATGTGGCATGGCGATCAGGTGATTGATCAGATCCGGGTTGATTGATACGCTACCTTTGATCTGCGATCCACAATCAGATCTTGATATGATCATGGCCCCTCATTACCTATCTGATCCAATCACGGGACTGATTGGCAGAAGTCCAATCAGATCACAAACTTCTCACTGTGATCATCAAATTTCTCAATCAAAGGATGTCTTTCAAAATTTAAACGATCAGATCTTTTCTCTTATCCCTACTTGACGGTGGAAATGCTCTGCCCACAAAAGGATATCTACCCAATTTCGGAACGAGGAGAGGTTATATCACAAATAAAACTATCTCAAGGATATTTACCTGACTGTCCAGAGTTGGTATCTAGTGTAGCTGTATGTGTCACAGGTCAAAGTGTCCCATGTACACCCTGGGGTGTTTTAACCTGTTATGCAGAATTTTGAACTGTAGGTGTGGCTGAACCATCAGAGGTCAGACTGAGATGACTTGGGAAATTTCGAATCTGAATCTGGACAACCATACATTCAAAATTCAGTTTATGCTGAGGTTTGAACAGTTGAACTCCGGGAATTTCAAATTCTGGTTGAAGTCCCAGGAGCTACTGATAGACTTGATCACAGAGATCATAGTCCGTTGGGTAATCGCTCAGTTTGCTAACGAGATCACAGGAACTGCGGTAACATGCAGGCTGGGGAATAGTGGCTAAGGAGATTGTCATCCGTCAGCGTGCAGGCCAGAAAGGCACCGGTGTTGGCAGAGCATCGTCCATTGACAAGATAATTGCAGTGGGGAATGCCTTCTAGGCAAAGCATTGTCCATTGATGGATATTGGCCAGAAAGCCACAGGGCAGGCAAGGCATCATCCAAACAGTTTCATCCGCCCACAAGATCAGTCCTGAGCTCTGATAAAGTGATAGTTGAGAAGGCAGAGAGAAATGAAGAGAAGAGAGAGAAGATGGAACTCCGATTGAATAGACAACTAGGGCAAATCGATATAACTTATCTACTCATTATAAGTGATAAATTCATGATTGTATTGGGCGGGACTATGCATGGCCCAGGAGAAATTACAATTGGACGATAATGGTCGTATTTGCCTCAACTGTGTAGCATGTGAGGGTCACATGCCATATAATAATGGCATAACGCATTTTTAACCATACGATACATCGCTGAAGTTTGTTTTCTGCTGTTGCAGATTTTGTCTCGTAAATAGTTTGATTTTTTTTAAGAGAAGCTTCCTAGAGATTTTGAATAAACTTCCTGATTTATCTGTTAACTTTCTTTAGGCTGTATGCAAAGAGCACTTTTACCGGGATTTGCCTGCCCTGGATGATTCCATTGCTGAAAAGCTACTCCCGGGATGCAGCACAATCGAACAGGTTCCTAAATTTTTTTAATTCCTGTGGACTATTGAAAGATACTTGTAAGATGCATAATTTTTTAAGGGAGTATGAGAAATACAATTGTTTTTCTTCTCAGGTCAAAGAATCACTTTTGCAAAGGTGCAGTGAAATAGAACAGAATGCTAAGGAGCAAGCTACAGATAACGCTATTTTGGACCAGCTTTGCAAGGTGATTAGCAGTTCAAGATATTTACATATGAATTACCGCACATTGATGTGGCTTACAATCTCTCTCAAATTTGGTTTCCAATGCCATTTACGAAGAGTACACCCTATGTTTAATAATTCATCATATTGGTGGAAAATCTTACAATAAATAATTTCCGATCACGTTTCTCATTTTCTGACTAATCTTTACCTTAAATACATAGTATTGTCTGTCATCCCGGCCCATTTTTAATTTTGACAACACCATTGAATCTTTCAGTTGATTGAGGTTGATATACCAAAGTCCTTATTTGAAGAACAAGGTAGGGAGCTGTACGGGGCGCAGCTGCTAGAACTACAGGTATGTGATTTTGGGCATGGTCTTTGTATGAAAGGCCAGTATTCATGTACAAATGTCACTTTCATGCAGGCTCGACGGGCAATTGATGAGAACCAGCTGTCTTATCTTTCAAGTGAAAAGGCTGTGCAGGAGTTTTTAGAAATCCAAAAAGAAAAGATCGAAAATGTTGTGAAACAGATGCTGGCCATTGGAGAGATATTTAGACGAGAAAATCTTCAGGTTAGTCTAGTTATTTTTTATTTATACTTAATACTTTCTCATTTTCTGTATTCAATTTCTAGTGTTGATAAAAGTATGACTAGATTTTTTTCTCTATAGAATTTATTTCTATTTTTTTCTATGCATTAGCTGATACAAAGTCGAGATAAGTCACACAATGCGACTAACTTTAGATCACTCTCGATTTTATTTTCCAATCAATCACTTTTGTTACCAAGTTCAATATCTTATTTTGATGCGTAAACTTTAATTTTTGAAGGATTGAAACAGTTTAGGCGGTTATTCATTCTTTTTAAAAAGGTCAACTTCAATATTCAAAGTCAGATTACAGCTTACAACTTGTAAATAAAAGATATATCATAAATACTTGAACCTTAGATTGAGAGTTGTTTTATGACCTTAGGCAGACACAAAGTGTCAACATTGCATTTTATCCTTGAAATATTAATATGAAGTGAGATCTCTAGAAAGTGAATGGATATAACCTTTCTTAATTTTTTTGGTTTCAAATATATATCTGTCATATTTGCCACTAAAGGTTGATAATCTTAATTAACCACGTCGGTTACAGCTTTTAACTGAAGACCTGGTGAGGGAGGTTGAGAACTCTATTGAAGAGTTCAAACGACAAAACCAGGAGTACGACGAGGAGCGAATCAAGCAGCAGGTTCCTTAATTTTTTATTCATCAAGAAATCACTAAATAGTATAAATGCCTCTTAACATTTAAGATCCCAACTAGTAGACTATTCTTGACGTTTAACACCTCATTTTACTTTCCAGGTGCAGGAAGTTCTAGAGGGTGCAAAGGTTTTGGAATGGCTCAGAGAAAATTCAGACATTGAATATGTCTACCGCTAATTTTTGAGATGATCTACCCACCATCAGGTTTGAGATGATAAATCCTTATTTATGCAGAGATTTGCAAGGTTTGAAGAAAAAAGAATCTTCAGTTCCGAGAAATGGCATTATGTAATCCAAGTTTAATCTAGAATATTATGATTAATGTCAGATTGTGGCTTTGTTGTGGGAGCTTGTATGAGATGAGAAAATATGAAAATTGATGGGATCAGATCCAGATAGTGCACATTTACAACTGATTTATTTGTTATTTATGACTAAGAGCGGACATCTTGGTAAGATATGCATTCAAGAACATTTATCCTTTGATTTGCAATAC
This sequence comes from Wolffia australiana, assembly GCF_029677425.1. NCBI lineage: Eukaryota > Viridiplantae > Streptophyta > Magnoliopsida > Alismatales > Araceae > Wolffia > Wolffia australiana. The sequence goes on from NC_135849.1 coordinate 8,193,513, forward strand.
AATTACTAGAGAAAATATAATAATTTCAAAAGGCAATGATAATAACTTTTTGTATTAGGTCTATATATAAATGTTTTGGAAATATTTTTTCGATGTACTTCTATACAGATCAACACTGAACATCCTTCATGTACTATGTGATACTAGCTAATCAAGTTGGTTGTGTTTGTGTAAACCATTGGAATTCATGACTGAGAGCAAAGGATCCTACTAATGACACCTTGGTGTTTGATTGGAACCAAATTTAATACTTATCATAAATTCAATAAATATGAGCAAAAGTAACATGAATGAAGTTATAACAAAATGGCTAATAAAAACACTTCTTGCTACCTTTCCAAACAATCAGAAAAATGATTTTACTCATTAATAAGGGGTTGGCGACTTTACCATCTGGTAATAAAATGGATTGAGATGTTTGATCAGATAACAGATTGTACCGGAGAGTTGGTAAATAAATGTGGACCATTAATTGACATAACAGTAAAATAACTAAGCTGACTTCTAAGATACCAAAAAGGTATCAATAGGCAATATATCATTAAGTTAGTTAAGTGCATGACATGATGCAATCAGTTCCTTTTCTACAACATCCACAGACCAGATGCGAGGAAAAATTGATGAGATTTTAAATCTGTAACATGTTTTATTTGTATATGCACAATGTATGAATAGTTTAACTATGTACTTCTCAATGACAATAATAGCTTGACACATATATGGAGATTTCCCACACATATTAACAACCAAGAGGTTTATTTGTAATGTTTTCTCCTTTATGATGGGATAAAGGATAGTTTATTTCAATCGAGAGTTTTCACTTGCAAGGTCCAGAAACTCATTTCACATTTTCATATCGACTCATAGTTTGATCAATTGTCGTTGTTTCACCATTTCAATCGCATCAAGAGGGGAGGGCACCCAAGGAGATAAGAAAGAAGAAGGTTGGACTAATGAAATTTTTGTTCTTGGTAAAACTTCTTTAGGGACTTATTCTATTTATACTTGGATTTTTAGAAAAACTCTTTAACTTAAATTTTCATTACATGTGACCCTCAAGGCCCATCCATCACTCTGGTTAATGACTCAAATAGCCCAATAAACTTTATTGACCAACCTTATTAACTATCTATATCAACATATATATTAATTAATCAATGATCCATTTAACCCAACCAATAGTTACTATAGACATAGACTCCATCATCCATTTATCATTCCTTAGATGACTCACCGCATGGTCAACTATCAAACATTAATTATTCCTCCTATCCAGTTGATGCATTGAGAAATAATTGTAGTACTTTTCTCTAATATTCTTTTGTCTTGGCCAAGAATTTTATCGCATCATTTTGACTTTTCTCTTCTTGTACCAAGGGTTGACAATCCCACCATGACCGTTCAAATCTTCTTGGTGGACCTCTTGCTAAATTTAAGCTAAGATGGTTTGGAATCCCTTCAATAGAAAATTAGAAATAAATCTTTAGCCCTTCTCAAGTACTCCATAATTTAGAAATTAAGTGTATGTGGATGCATTTCACTGCTACCTAGTGTTCTTCTCTTGAGTATCCATCAAATAGGAATATTTGGATACTTGCAACACTCATCGCAAAGCAACATCAGGCATAGTACATAGTATTTCTTACATAACTGACCTGATAGCCAAAGCATATGAACATTTTCCACCATCGCTTTATCTTAAGGAGTCTTGGGCGAGTGTTTCTTGGATACTTGAATGGTCCCAATTTTGTCTATTACTGAATTTCAAATTCTCCAAAACTAGGGTTATTTTGTCCCTCGTCAAAAGCCTATAAATTGGACATTCCTATATTGAAAAAGGGGGTTGTTTTATGTGAGAATTTTATCTCAAGAATTACCTTGAACCCCTCTCTATTTCTGCCCCCAGTGCTTGCTGCCATTGCGTAGAAGGGAGGGGGACTTATCATATGTGTTGCGGTCGTCCCATGCAGCCATCACATGTGTCGCCATCACCTGCAATGTCATCATCCGTGTCCAGCCATGTTGAAGCAGGCATCATCAGCTTCAGCCACCAAACACTTCTCTGACTCTCCGCATCACCTTATCACACAACTCAAGTGCCAAAGGTCCACTCCCCCCTCTTTCCCTCCGCAGTCAGACTGAGTACAGTAGGTTAATTTAATAGCTTTATGCCCTCTCATGTCCAACCATTTGACACTTGGATTTGGAGCTTTTATTACACCATGACGGTCATAAGACAGTCTTCCCAGTATACGAAGGGAAGGGGCTGCACAATCATCATCATCTCTGGCTTTAAATGTTTGAATTGATCGTGTTGATTTGTAGTTTGTTTTATCCCTCCTTTGGTGGCCTTTATGATGGATATTATGTGGTCTTCAAGCCAATCACACTGACATGTTTATTTAAGTTCATTGAATAAAATATTTGCATTCATTATTATTCGGTGTGATGTTTATAATGAAGTCCATGAATACGTGCAATGGCGTATTGAATTATGATGAGATTATAATACAATGATCACTAGTATTTAAACATGTATTATAAATATTCCTATTTGATGGATAGTCAAGACAGACATTGAATTATCCAGATAGAATAGCACTAGTTGATCCTACTTATACGATAAGTATAGCTTATCTTGTGGTTATTAGTGTGGCGACACCAAGGACAGATAGTGAGTGCTCTTTGGAGAAAGAGTTCATTGAATTGATCCATACGAATCCCTGAATGATATTATACGTAAATGTCAATCAGGTTGATTTAAGTCACGGTTGTATAAGTGATCCACTGACATGAGACACCAAGGACATCTCGTGAGTGAACGACTATGTTTTGACTATGACTTACGAGCCTCTAATCATGGGATTCAAACAAGTTATAGATCGGATGTAGTAAGAAGCTTACGTAGATGATTGAGTGGTCAAGACGGGATCATCTGCCCTTGGTATAAGAGGAAATTGACTCAAGGAAGATGATGTAGAAAAATCCCTAGCCAGGGTGGTGAGGATATTGGAGAAGGCATTCTCAAATGATCTCCATTACGCATTAGTACTAATTGAATGACAGATTAGGGTTTGACAGTAATCTATACCCTAAGTCGTTTAAGAGTCTCGCGCGGATGATAGATTATACATATATGGTAATCGATGATAGTAAAGGTTCCATGAGAGAGTTTAAGACTACTCGGTATCTTCTAGAGCACGAGGTGTAGCTTGGCACCCCACGGGCTGAAAATGTAACCTATCGATTGGGTTAGATCTATCCTTATTTAATTAATCTATATATTGATATAGTTAATAAATAAGGTTGTCAATAAATATTATTGGACCACAAAAGTTATTAACCAGAATGATACATGGGCCTAGAGGGTCACACACACAAGGTCATAAGGGCTTTGGTGGATATATTTTACATTGTAGGGTTTTTGAGAAAAACCTTTGAGTGAAATATAAAGAGGGGAATGGGTCTCATTTTAAGCACACATGCAAGCCTGATTTGATAGCCCCTCCCTTTCTTCATTCTCTACATCAACCAAGGAGAGAATCTCCAAGAAGAGTTGAAGAGGAAGAGATGGAGATGCAAGTGTCAAGAGATCACATGGATTCTTCTAGAGGCCGGACACGTGAACGGCTTCAGAACGATCTCAAAGTGAGCATGTCAAGGGTGGAATAAGTTCCCCAAAAAGGTACATTCAATGTGTGTTTTAAAGATCAATTTTGAATCGATCAACACACTTCTGCATCCATGGAAACGTGTTTTCCATGGACAAACCAAGGCACCAAACCCAACACTTTAGTCATCCCCACCAATGTTAGTCCTAGTCATCCTGCATCAAATATGTCAGAATCTAACTTGTCTCTAGCCCAGATCCCGCACCTCCTCCTGCACTTTCTCAACCACATAATGATGTATGTCGCATTTTAGAGATTGTCCAAAATGTTTTCCATTACATTAGCAGCCGCAAACCAATCTGTAACCAATTCTAACGAAGCAGTTAATGAGTGAACTCACCTGTTAGAGACTCGAGGATGTTTAATGATTCACCATGATCGTGGTGATTTGTATCCACACAAGGAACAGGTTCAACCTCGCGTTAAACATCTTTATGAACATGACAGACCTCCACTTGAGTATAGAACCAAAGGGCATGATAAGAATCATTCTGATTATGAGTCTCCATATCCAGCTGAGGACATACCTTGAGGTTGTGATGGGATTCGTCATGAACATAATAATCCTCCTCCACCCGAAAATAGAACCAGATGGCATGATAGGAATCATCCTGATTATGATGGTCCATGTCCACTTGAGGATAGACCCCACTGTCCTGATAGAAAACATCACACTCATGATTAGTTTATCAACTTGAGGATAGACCCCAAGGTCATGATAGGAAATTTCCCAATCATGACGATTTTATCCACCTGAGGATAGAGCCTGAGGTTGTGATAGAAATCATGCTGATCATGACAATCCTTATCCAGCGAAGGGTGGATAGCACGCTCATAATTGCGGTCTTCCTCATCTAGATCATGACAACCAATGGTAGAAGATCCAAAAGATTGTCCAGTTCAATGTTTCATACTATGATTACCTTGACTGGGAGTCTAAATTAAAAAGATAGTTCAAATGGTATGATATACTTTAGTGACAAAAGGTCCAGTATGCTGAATTGAGGTTGGGTGGTCATGCAAATATTTTTCTGGGAGAACCTTGATTTTTTTATCTATAACCAAGGTGATGATCCTATAGAGGGTTGGCCACAAATAAAGGATCAAAGTGTGAAAAGTACATGCCCATTTCATATTTGAATAACTATTAGATCAGCCACATAAGTTGCAGTAGGGAAACACCGAGTGACCAAGTATATTACATAGTTTGAATAGTACAATATGAGATGTAAAGTAGAAGATAACCCACATGTTTTCATCTCATGCTTTCGGATCAGCCTTAGTCCATATCTTGAGACTGAGTTTCTTGTCCAAAATGATGAGATACTTGATCATGCCTATCATATTCTAGAAGATCTGGCCTGATGTCTGAGTCTTCATAATAATGCATATTCTTCAAACTCTACAGACAATAACATGTCTCTGCGGGCAATAACATTCATATATATTCTCAATGAGTATAAAGTCACCGACATACATAATCACGAATGTGATTGCGCTACTACTGGTCTTCTTCTATACACATGTCCATCTTCATTCTTAATGAAGTCATAGGGTAATGATAGCCTCATCAAATCCAATATATCAACTTCTCAAAGATTACTTTAATCCATAAGAGATATTTGCAAACTCTTTGGATGCATAACCCTCGGGTTGTGTCAGATACACTTCTTCCTCAAGTTTTCATTAGGGAAAGTAGCATTAATATCCATTTGCTAGATCTCATAGTCATTGCATGTAGCTGTAGGCAATAAGTTAAATATTTCAACATAGTCACCTCCTTGCCTTTGACAAGAACCTTTCATAACTAGTGATGCATTGTATGCATCAAGTTATCCATCTGTTCTGACATTTTTTCGTAGAGATCCACTTACACCCCATAGGTACTATACCTCTAGGAAGGTCAACCAATTACTATACTTTGTTTTATTTATGGACTGATTCAAAATATATTTCACCTCATCATTTCATAGCCCTCCAAGTCTAAGGAAAAAACATAATCCATATATCAAGGTGACTTTCATTATTTCTTATTTATGTATATCCAGATTTGTTGAAATAAAAAAAAGAATTGGAATATTTTTGGTAAATCTCAATTCATGTAACATCGTAATGACTTCCAAAAAATCTTGCATTTTATTTGAATCCTTAATTCTCGACTACTTCATTCATTTTAAAAAAGAGATTACATAAAAAAGGATGATATATTCAAGAGTCTAATACACCAAATTGGTCGTACGAGATGATAGAAGGATTGTGTTCTTGGTGAATTTTACACGATAACATGGATAATTATATAAAAGTATATTCTTAGAATGGCTCAAAGATATAACATTAAATTAAAAAAATTTAATGACATATTTATAGCTGATTGTTGACAGCATTTACATATATCTTAAGCTTCAAAGGAATATTTATGTTTGTCTCTTGTCATAATGCATCATTTTTTCTTGAGAATGCATGAATCATCAAATAATGGTTGAACTGAATGTTAGGAGGCTACAAATATTTTACGTTGGTTGTGGTGAAAAATTGTGAGCAAGGTACTTTAGTGCAATGAAGTTCATATTTCTATGTAGGACTTATTGTTATAAAACAGAATAAAACATTTTTTATATTCAACCAAATTTTAGTTATGCCTTTAATGCACGAAAATTCTTAATATCCATTTGATGTGTTTTTCATGATGAGTTAATAATGAATTTAACTACTCATACACTACGTATGAATTTTTGAGGTAACTTGTGCTTTTATGTAAAAAATTATTTTCTCTATTTGACCTTCAAATTATAGAAATCAGTTTATTTTCATAGACTTATATGTTGTTACATGTGTGTTGATGGGCTAGGCTATGATCGAGAATTTGCAACAGTGGATAAAAATCAAATGGAACATTTCAAACAAAAGCTAAAACTTTTTTGTGATCAAATCACTCACTGTGTGGCCAAAATACACTTTGGAAAAGTTTTCTGATGCTGCATATACTTTATGCTTCTATATGTATCGCTTAAGTTTTCCATCCCTCAGATCTCATGTCTTAGACTCGACTATCAAGGATAGAGAGCGAGGTAAATAAATTGCACTATTTTACTTGCAACAGAGGAGAGAAAAATTAAGATAGATAAAGGGGATGCCTACTGACAAAATTACATGGTGGTTTCTCAATTAGGACTTTGATTCACTTGACAAAATTGCATGGAGGAGGTAGATATATTAGGCGCACAAGTATATGTGTGATTAGCTTGAAATCATATTATTCCATAAATCTTCCTGATGTAACACGATGAGCTTGCCGGGATCGGTCGGCTCGTGTTACAACACAGGTGAGACGACAAATGAAATGCAAGTGATACAATGTATGCAAAAGTATGGTGAAAAACTAATGAGAAAAACATGGCAATTGCTGATTAGATCTACAATTGACTAAAGATTCGAGAGTGGACCATTCACGGTGAGACTCCCAATGACTCCGTCTGACCAACTAGATGTACCAAGTGGTGAGGGACACGAGATGTTCAGCGGCATCCACTTCGTTGCTAGTGAACTTAATTGCTACCTCAAGAAATCCCTACCTCTTGACAAGTATGTGGCTAGTCTTATATGTTAATATTAGTACTAGGCAAAGGAGCATGTAGTGGAAGACGACACTGAAAGAAGTAATAATAACGCAAATTAATGGGGAAACGGTGGTACATGATGGTTCAAGGCCCGGAAGTCAGTGGCGAGGAGTCGTTTCATGGAAGATGATGAAAGTCGTGGGCGGGCAGCGCACGTGCATGGCGACGCGTAGGCACGCAGCAAGAGCGTTCAAGCGGGGACTCGGCATAGTTGATGCTTCGGGAGGAGTGATCTTGGCAGTGAGAGAAATGAAGAAGCCCCTGTCGAATTGTTCTTGAATCTGATCCAAGAAACTCCATGAAGTAGTTTCTTGGAAGGTCGTCAACCCACGAAGGGTTCTTGGAGGCAAGGAGGAGACACGATCGTCTAGAACGGAGCCAGGACGATGACGAGCAGTAGGAGGCCGGCATACTTCTTGTAGGCCGTCCGTTCTTGGAGATTCAACTTCTTCAATTTGCTCCAAGAAGCTCCAAGAGTTGGTTTCTTGAAGGTCATCAAGCCACGAAGGGTTCTTGGCGGCGAGGTGGAGGGGAAATCGTCCAGATTAGAGCCAGGACGATGACGAGTAGTGATAAGGTCAGTGTGCTTCTTGCAAGCCGTGCGTTCTTGGAGAGGTAACTTCTTGATTGGGCTCAAAGAAGCTCCAAGAAAGCTCCAATAAGTGGTTACGTTGTTCAAGAAGTGACGATGGTGAACTCAGGTTAGGTGTCATCGTCAACGCAGGCCTGAACCCAAAAAAACAAGAATGGACATCCAAGAATAGACGCTCTTGGAATTGATCTCCAAGAGAACTCTTCTTGCACCAGCTTCTTGAATGTTAGCTTTCAGAAGTCTCCAAGAAAGAGGTCTTGGCACTATGGTGGTGCACGTAAGCGGTGACAGCGTGGTTCTTCCTCGGAGGCGTGGCTCGACAAGGTGAAGATGATGGCAGCAACATGCGCTCCCAGAATCTACTCTCTAGAAAAACTGTAAAGATAACTCTCAATGGGAGGAGGCGAGAGCCTAGATGATGAATTTTCTCTCAATTTCAAATGAACTCCAAGCTTCCTTGGGCATGCCATCCCTTTATATAGGGGAGGGAGGATGCCCAATTGGGTCGGACAAGGGGAAACCGTCTCGTGAAGAGGGATTTCCCCTTAAACGTACATCAAAACAAACAAAACAAAAAACAACGGATGATTCCCAAACACAATGGCCCATCCGATCGTTTAAAAATCAAAATACAAGAAAATAAAATAAAATAAATCAACGCTCACGACTGTGAGTACTTGAAGTCAGCGTCGTGGGCGTCAGCTCGGGCTGCACAGTGAGGTTGTTGGTGTCCCATGGTTCGGCTAGTGAGATGGTCACCCATCACTTCCACTTAAATAAAGCTAATCACTTTAAGAGAATATCATTGTGGCTTTCAAGTGATGTTCAAAAAACATATTGGGCCAATGACTTTGTCAGTATATCTGCTATATAGTGTGTTGATATCATCATGATATCTCCACCAGCAATGTCCTACCGAATCAAGTGAAAATGTCATAGAATTTATTTTTATTCTTATGAGACTGGCTCTTTTGTTTCTGTAACAACACCATTAGTCTCTCACTATATTGAATCAGATAATGACTAAGATCAAAGATGACTAACACCTTGTGGCGTTGAGCTATAACAATGCACTTAGCCTCAACCACTATTTTTTCCATGGTGATCTTCTTTAAAACTTTAACAAACAAGATCTCCATTTAGTGTATGTAAGCAAAAAACTGGATGTAGACTGGTCATCATTTGTATCCAATTTATCATTGGAATCTGAGTAATCGTGTAGTTTGAATATTCCTCCATAAACCAGATATATATTTGTAGTGTTTCTCAGTGTCTATAAATACATACCTCATCCTTCAAGTTTTTCTTAAATAGATCTATTTTGAATATTCATATAACATAGAGTGTTGGCCACATCAACCCTTGAATATAAAAAATAACATAAGATAAGAGTCTTGGCCAGGATATTCACTGTTAGAATATGTATAGGTATTGATTTCATTCAAGGTCAATTTCATGGATTTATTGTTCTAGGAGATTTTGTGCCTGCTGGATTGTGCAAGTTGCAGAGGAGCCCCATCCATATCCACCATCTTTCTACCTTAAATTATGTCACAGAAGACCTTTCAATTTTGTGAATCTGATGGAATTTATGAATTCCTTGATAAAATATCTCTTAGATCTTAGATTGCTCAATAGAATGAATTATGTTCTAAGCAATCAATTAAGCAAGATGATACTTTCAATATCTGGAACTGTTCATACATGGAGCTTAATTTTGTCTGGCTTTGGACATAGGATTCACCTGTGTTACTGGGACCATGATCAGACTTGTCCAGAACCGGACTACGACAGGATCAAATTCAAACTTGAACAATATCTACTAGGAAAATTATGGAACTGTTACTTCCATTTGAGGCCTGATTAGTTGTCCCTGTTATCTTTAGTCACCAGGGTAAACAATCATGATTCAAAATTATACTAGACATTTGAATTTTTGTAGAAAAAGAAAAACAAAGACCGAAACTTTGAGACCGGTGATCGTTGCCTGCCAGACCACCAGCTACTGATGAAGAGATTGGAAGACTGCTTTTGTTGCATCATAAAACCACCTGAAAATGAATGAAAATAGGAAAGATTAAGCAAAAAAACCTAAAAGCCTAATACAATCAGGAGGGGGGGTCTATGATCTGATCCAAATCTTTATTAGATTGATACAATCAAATGATCTTATAAACTGATTGATCTAGCTGTCTGGATAAAACAAATTGATCAGGTAATGATCGGAATGGCCATTCCTGGTAATTTCAATATGATAATGGAGGGAGCATTTTGGTCCTTTGTGGCCAACTTTTTTCCCAAGTGTCACATACTCATTTATTTTAAAAAAAAAATTATCTATCAAATCGTTTGGTCAGATGGGTTGATCACTGTTACGAGGGTCAAGATTAATTGATCAAATACCCATTTTTAAGTGGATCTGGTTCATCTGACGATCCAATCAAGATCCGCTAAGCTCAACAATCGGAATAAATTCAAGATTTTCATCAGAAATTGAACTTAGAATTGAATAAATGAGATTTAAGGAACGGTTCAAAATATAGAGGTAGAGGACAAGAAACGGAGTGAAATATGCTCACCTGTACAAAAAAAGGGGATTCGATCCAGCAATCGAGTTATCTTCTTGACTCTTCTCTATTCTAATGTCACATACTCCACTGAGCAAATCCACTCTGATGATTTGTACAACGTTGGTATCGTATACCTGAAATTTGACAATTCACAGAATTTTCAAGACATTCGCAACACTTAGATTCGCATAGCTTTTCGAAGTGAAAACATAACTTTTTTGTTAGAAGGACCTTTCATGTAATTTTCCGACGGTTCTGATAAGATCCCCATCGTATCAATGACATTTTCGTCATTTAAATCCATAGGGGTATTTCGGTACTTATTTTTGCTCCGTATTTTTTCCATTTAAATAGGTCGGCCCTCCAATAGAATCCTTCCAAGTATTTATCAAACAAGGAGATTAGGTGGAAGAAAATCTAAGAACATGCGAGACATGCTGCAATGCAAATAAGAAGGGAGGGTTATTTATAGGAATCAAGAAGTCTGTTACCGAATTTGGAAAGGGAGCAGAGATTCTCACGCTCGATGTGAAAGGTGTTCCGATCCGGCTCTACCTTGACATCAACACTGAGAATTGCCGATTCAGTATTCTGTCCACTAAATCATCATCAGAGATCTCACGATAAGTGAATTCCTTCTAGTGAAGTTCTGGTATTGTTCGCTACTGGACATTACCTATTACTATGCTTCTTCGAGAATTTCCCAAATACTCTTCATTCTCCAATGGGGCAAACGTTCTCTACATTGGTTACCCTTCAAGACATTAATCTCGATCAAGCTCGAAACACCCTCCCATTAGGGTGCAGGCAAGCAATATCAAAGTGGATTTGGTTCCTTACCTCTTCAGGTGGCAGGCAGCTTCAAGTGCACACAACAGCAGAGCTGCTGCAGCAAAAGATGATGCCAACCCCAGTGGATGCCGATGAGGTCAGGGCACAGGCCACAGCCGAAAGGGCCGCCCCCAGCCCATCCACCTTGCGGCAGCACTGTAGGTTGGTGATACATTCTTTACAAGACGAATTAGCCAACCAGAACACACGTGCGAGTCCTCGCACGTGTGAACCAGTTTAAAATAAGAGGTAACCTGCGCGGGAGAGGGATCCGGCATTTTTCTTGGAAGTCTCCCAGAACCGGAGCAGCGGAGGGACCATCCGCGGCCAGAGGGACTCGCCCATCAAGGGCAGTCCATCTTCTATCTTTTTCTCTTTGTTTTGCTTCCATTTGATGACCTACTTCTCTTGAATGGAATACATTTGATCATGTATCTGGATACATGATCGTATCAGTTGGTAAGGCGATAACAGTGTGGCAATGGCAGACAGTGGTGTCAGCAGAGATTGGCACTATGGCAGAGGCAATTCTGGAAGTTGAGGTAACAGGGAGGATGGTGTTGGGCCAACGACTCCTGCAGCTGAAACTGGCCTAACACGGCCAGGCCCCGAAAGCAAATTTTGAATCCGAAGTTAGGACAAGAAGGTTCGGATCCCACATAAGTGGAATCTGCCCCAGCAGCAAGCTTGGGGGCTCCCAGGTCCACAACCATCTGGGAGCACCCTTCCCTATCCATCACGTGGGGACCCATCTGATCATCTGGACAACCATTATTAGGGTTTTATTAATTTGAGACCAGTGAAGAAAGCAGAGTGTCAGGCTGTTATTTGTGCTCCAGTCATTCGGAGCCAACAGGAACTGTCACTTTCAGAAGCAAAGGCAGCAGTTGCAGAGATGCAAATGACGTCGGCGAAGGGGTTGCAACTGAAGGCTCTGCCACACAATTTCCCTTCTAGCCATGCTCCAAGCCCTCAACTGTTGGTAGTCCGCTGCTGGTGGTTGGACAAGAAGCCATGGCTGATGGTCATCGTGTTACTTTACACCTTGAAGATGAAGCCTTCTGAGTGTGGAGCTCATCCAACTTCCTATGCATGGCCACTAATCCTCTTTGATGGTGCTCCTTTCAATCTTCACTTGGAGATAAAAGAAACATGGGTCAAATTTCTTGAGCGCTGCTTTCTGGACCCCTTTTGATTCCTTTGGGATGATAATTCCCTTTGGCACAGTCTCGTGATCAGATTGTTTGAGCTTGGATAACATTGACATGAACCCAAGAGTTCTTGTCAGGGAAGAAAGGGATAGAAAAAGAGAACCTGGGGTATGATCGTTGCCTGGAATTTAGTGAGAGGGAAGAGCGCCAGAAAGATCATTACCTATGGAAGAAGAGTGAGAACATTGCGTGGGAGAGAAATACAGCAGCCAAGATACCTCTGATTTGCTTATTCACTGCCCCCTCAAAGGGAATAAATACATGCAGAGAGTAACATGAAAAAATTACAAAAGTGCCCTTGATACGATGAAAAAATATTCGCCTTGGAGATCATGTTCCTATCCTGACAAAAAGTGTATGGAACCTAAATGATAATGGAGTTTAGGTTTATTCCAAGGGCCTTCCTGCTCCTCTATCTCCGTGATTCTTTTTTTTTCTCAATCTAGAATTTACCTTTCATAATTACAAAGGGAAACTAAAAAGCCGAATGTGAATAGTTCAAATTTTAAACACCTAGAAGTAATCAACAAAGAGAGGATAATTCAGACCGAGAAAATGGCAATGTATGAACCTCTAATAATGTAGCGTGATTTCTATCTCGACCCATTTTATTAACGAATATATAAAAAATAAATACACAAATTAATAATTCATTGGAACACAAAGAAATATTAATATTTAACGTACGACATATCTTTTCCCATAAAGTGATTTTTTTGTTTTGTTTGTAACAAACAAATTTCTAATGACTACAATCTCATATTAGTCCGAAAGGTTTCTAGGTTTATTTAACACGTATACGTAAAAATCCTATTTCATTATTTAAGCCACCTTTTGAAATTGGTAAAAACTAAGAGGAAGCGAAAGAAGTCAAATATTACCTCATTATTCCAGGGAATGTCAGGCGCAAGAACGTTTTCAGGAAGATCGCTGGGATAATAAAAGCGACGGACTTTAGCCCACTTGATCCCAGTGGTCTTTTCTTCCCAAAGAGCCTGACATTGAAAAAAAAAAGAATCAGTCAAATAAATATAGCTGGATAAAAGAAATGAAACTCCATAAATGTTAAAAAGAGGCACACCTCAAGTTTAGACGGAAAAACTTTGCCATCACTTGAAGAAATAATAACATGGCCTTCCACTTTATAGACTACATCCTTTAGGGAACACGAGTGGTAGTACGACCTGTCTTCAGAGACTTCTACAGCTTCCCCAAGCCATTCTGCTACTTGGCGACCAAATGTAGGAAGTTCTGTGGATTCTCTTTCAGATATTTCTCCTCTATTTTTCCCCTTGATAACTTCTTTTTCACTTCTGACTATGTCAGTTTGCGGAGCACTTGACTCATGGCATGAAGAACTTTCATGATCAAGAAATTTGATGTTTTCATTTTTAGCATCATGATCTGCACCATTGAAACTTTTCATGAGGTCAGACGTGTTCTGTTCGACACACCGGACTTGGGCTTGAACAGCATTTGTTACTGAATCCTTATTGGACACATGAGATGAAGGATAGGCGTGAAGATGGGTTAACTTAATCTCTTTGGTTGAGCTGTTCTCAGATATATGCTGCTGCATTTGGCAAGGTAACAGTCCACTATTTATGTGATGTTGTTTGGAAGGAATACTGTTCGAATCATCCCTCTTTCTTTCAGAGATTGAAAATTCTTCCTCACTAAAAGCTTTCTGATTCCCTGTGTTTCGTTCATCGGCTGATTCGATTTGACTGCCCCCGACAGTGGAAACCTGCAATGAACTAGGCTCACCATCAACTTTTGATTCCACATTTCCCCTTTTTTCAGTCCCTTGAACGCCACCAGAATGCGATGAAGCCCTCGAGGTGGTGACGCTTCTGGTTACACGGCCATATTTAGGAGGTAATGGTTTTCCATGGCTGGAAACCAAGCACTGGGGACAATGCCATTCCCCTTTTGGAACAAGTCTTTGATTGAAAGACGATAGACATTTCATATGTACACCCCTCTCGCAGGCATCACAGACAAGAACACTCTCAACATCATTTATAGTAGCCTTGCAGATCTGACACTGAAGGGGCCTGTTTATATAATCAGTTGGAGGAGGAACCCAGTTAGGCTGCTCAATTGGCCTCTGCGGCAAAACCCTTTGAACTATTTTGGTAATATCATGATGGCTGTTTGCTGATGATTGATCATAAAAGATCGTTCCCGGAGGAAGTGGGTATAAAAGATGTTGATTTCCAGGAGTGTGAGCAGCATGGTACTTGGCATCCTGTTTTTTTTTACTTAAAGGAAGTTAACCCAGTGGACACGTAGACATATTAATCTGATATGCATTGAGCACAAAACTATTTTACCAGGGCAGGGCCCGCAGCTGACAGTAGAACTCCCTGCGCTGATGGCATCAGCAACTTCTCCGGCAACTGAGACACTGAAAATAAGAATAAATTTCAATATTTTGATAATTATGATTAGCAGACCCTGGACGAAAATCGAGAGACCGATTTTCCTTTTCAAACCGTTGAATTCTAAATTTGCATAAAGAAATAGGATAAAATCAACAGTCAGTTAAGAGCTTCGAATTGATCACTGAGAATAGATGGACTACAGCACAGCCAGTTTCGGTTAGAACAAAGATACAATTATTTGTTCAATCTAATGCCTACAACGCATTTGTGCGCAATCATCCTCCAGGAAACCTTATAAGGATTAACATTATTGGCTTCAATAAAGGTGTCTACCAGGCAACGCTGAAATTTGAACTAATTTTATGAAAGATGCATCATGCTACTTTGCATTCAAGAGCGACAATGAAAAACCTTCTAAAGAAAATAAGAAAACCGAGATAAAACCCAAATGGACAAACAAAAGGGAGAAACAGTTAGCTCGTTCATTTTTCTTATAGTGGCTAGGAACCTGGTTTATCTGAGACAATCTTCTGAGCTGCATGGAGCATTGAAGTACGACTCTCAGGCTTCACTCCAAAGCTCACAGACATAAGCTGAGATGCTTGTCCTGATGACTGAACTGCCATTTCCCTTGCTTCTTCCATCTACGAAAAGGATGACAATCAGAAAACAAGACATCTGTAGTCTCCTGAGTGAAAGATAGATGTCTATAACCAACTTGCAAAACCATGTAAAATTTTTTTTTTCTTCCGAAGAAAAATAATAATCTCCCATAGAAGAAAAATAATTGCATGTTGGACGATAGATTCACCAGATAAGATTATTTTTAAATATGTACGCACACTGAACCATATTTAAATATGACTGCCAGGTCATTTCTCTTGCTTCTTCAATCTACAAAAAGGATGACAAATAGGAACTCTGACAGCTTTAAATACATGAGTGGAAGAAAAATCTTTACAACCACTCAGGAAACCCATAAAGCAATTTGAAAGTTATATTTCATCACAAAAAAGAATTGCCTCGTCACAAAGTTCAAGGTCCTCATAAAGCAATTTGGGCAGAAATATTGCCTGTCGGACGATTGATTTACTAGATAAGATTATATTAAAGTACTTTATGCATGCTGAACCCCTCAACCAACACAAAATAACGGTAAGTAGAAGACATCTATCTATAACCCACCGTAGAACCATTTGAAAATTATATTTCTCCTAGGGAAAAATATTGCAAGTTCACTAAGATAAGGTCCTCGGAAAGCAAATTCAAATGAGCATTGCATGTTAGAAAATTGATTCACTAGATATGATTATTTTGAAATATTTATGAACACCAAACCCCACGACCGCTACAGAATAACGATATTATCCCGTTGAAAGTGTCCCATAAATGCTAGTTTCTTCTACGGAGAAAACTGTAAAGAAAAACGGAACTTGAAATTTATGTCAATTTCGGAAAGGGAAGAAACCTTCTTCTTAGTTATCGTGACTTTGTCGGCAATAGATAGCTTTGGAGGTCGGGGAACGTTGTCCTTGGGAGGATTAAGACCATGATCAACAACGAGCGCTATCGCCATCTCTTTGGTGAAAAGATCCTTCCTGCTGGACATCTCCATAGACTCACAGAATTTGGCGAGCTTCTCTCTTGCCTCAGCCATGAGAGCCCTCTCCGCAGCCGTCGGATCCTGACCTCCTCTCATCTGCCCCATGGCGGACAACACCATCACGATCTCCGCCACCCTGGCGAGATCCTCAGACCCCGATGAACATCCTCTTCTCCTCTTCCGAGATTCTGGCCCCCCCGCAACGGCAACGTTTGCACCGCCATCCTCCCCCATTTCTTCCCTCAGAATACCCAAATTTAATTGCAATTCTAGAAGAAGAAATTCACCAATCGCAATAACGAACGCAAAGATCAAGCCCTAGAGGGGGACGATCGAATGAAGAATTTGGATAATCAACACAACTCCGCGATTAAAATATCAGTAACGTGGAAATAATCAAAAGACAATCCGCTAATTATCGTCGCGAGCTTGAGCTGACACCGATCGCCCGCAGTAGAATCTCCTCGGACGATGCTGACGACTTGTGAACTACGAATTTTTCAATCTCCCAACATGAACACCCGGTATTTATACCACTCATGGAATGACGCGTAAAAAATAATTATTAAATTCTTTATTTACGAGGGTAAAACTATCATTTTAAGCAGCAACTACCACTCGGGGGTAAAACTATC
The DNA here is from genome assembly GCF_029677425.1 of Wolffia australiana. Taxonomy (NCBI): domain Eukaryota; kingdom Viridiplantae; phylum Streptophyta; class Magnoliopsida; order Alismatales; family Araceae; genus Wolffia; species Wolffia australiana. The sequence goes on from NC_135849.1 coordinate 8,210,630, forward strand.
ATTTAAGCAGCAAGTACCCCTCGCGGTAAAACTGTCATTTAAGCAGCAACTACCCCTCCGGGGTAAAACTGTCATTTAAGCAGCAACTACCCCTCGGGGTAGGTAGTCACATCACAGAAGGAAAGGTTTAACGAATTCATACCTAATTGAGGATTAAATGGGAATTATTGGTAGTTAGTTTACACTATAAATAAGACGGTATTTGTTTCTTATCGCTCTTCATCTTCAGCAGTTCAGCCATGGCTCCTCTCAGATCCTTCGTAGATGTTCCTCCGGAATCGCACTTTCCTCTCGAAAACTTGCCCTACGGCGTTTTCAGATCGATTTCTGGTGGCGATCCACGCCCCGGAGTGGCCATCGGCGACTACGTCCTCGATCTCTCGGCGGTTGCGGAGGCAGGCCTCTTCGACGGACCTCTGCTGAAGAATTCGTCTTGTTTCTCGCAGGTTTTTCATATGTCTTTGTGATTCCTTGTCTAGAATTTTTCAAGAGTTTTCGTGCGTGATTATTGTTTGTTCTGTTATCCAATGGTGCCAGCTAAGTGATTTGTGGTGTTGATTTGTTGATAGACCTCCCTCAAGAGTTTTCGTGCGTGATTAGTGTTTGTTCTGTTATCCAATGGTGCCAGCTAAGTGAGTTATGGTGTTGATTTGTTGATAGACCTCCCTCAATAAGTTCCTCGAGATGGGACGCTCTGCGTGGGAGGAGGCGCGGTTGACCCTGCAAAAGCTACTTTCTGGTAATTGTTTACACATTGATTCCCACTATTTAAAACTGCGGTGGTAAGAGCGGAAAGAACTGACGTGAAAATTTATACTGAAATCGATATGATTGTTAATTGCTGATGCGCATGTGAATCTTATTGAGAGATCCTTAATCACAGCCAGTGATCCTTTGACTTTCCTTAATCGAGAGGGTTTTTTAGAGTGTTTTGGGCTCTATAGCAAGTCAGTGTGATTAAAAACTGTATTGTATGGGATGAATCCCTGGAAAAATAATAGGGGCAACGTCTTTGCAGCTGATGAACCAACTCTTCGGGATGATGAGAAATTAAGGGAGAAATGCCTGTTCCCAGTGGTAAATTTACTACTCAAAATCCACAAAATTTCAGTTGTTTGACTTTATTTATTTTGCGACAATTTTTTTTTTTTTACCCAAGCAGAGTAAGGTGAAACTCCTTCTTCCTATGGTGATTGGGGACTACACGGATTTCTTTTCATCAATGCATCATGCAAAGAACTGTGGGACTATCTTTCGTGGCCCAGAGAATCCTATCCCGCAGAACTGGTGCTTATCCATCAATCTGATTGACTTATAAACCGTGATATTGAAAGTAATTTCCAAATGCTTCATAAATTTTAAAATTAAATATTACCAGGTTTCATCTACCTATCGCTTATCATGGTCGCGCCTCTTCTGTTGTCATTTCGGGGACAGACATTACCCGTCCAAGGTTAATTCTCCGACACCAAAAAATTTATTTTTTTTCAATAAGATTTCCCATTTTTAGCTTCACTCAATGTAGGTTCCTATCGAGGAAAATATTCTCCTTGTTAGATTCAAGCGCTTACCATTTGTGCTAAAAGCTATAGCTTTTTGCACAGTAGGTAAGTTAATGAATCAACAATAGTATCAGAGTTAGGTGGTAGGTTTAAATCCCAAATGCAACACACTGCATGTTTAGGCCATAAACAGGTCAGCAGCAGGTGTTGTGGGGGAGTGTTGAAGTGCAACATTGAGCTTAACGATGAAAGTAGTGTCCTTGCTATCAGCTATAGTTTTTAACGCTGTTGGTAAGCACTTGAATATAACACTACTTATGGTGTGTAGACAAGGATAGGCATTGATTGGGGACCAGCTATCTGGAGATATTATGAAGTAGAGATTGTCGCAAGGGGAAGGGATCAAAAGAAGGGTCAATGGGGAGAGAGAGAGAGAAAGAGAGAGAAAGGGAGAGAAAGTAGACGAACCTTCTAATTCTGCTTCTACTAATTCACTGTCCTCAGGACTCAGGTTTGACTACAGATTTTTAATAGGATAACTACTAAATGCAAAAGACTAAAAAACCTCATGTTTGTATAGTGACAGAAATACTCTTAGAAGGGTTGGGGTTCATATCAAAAAGATCATTTTTGAAGCGTGATCCTTTTTGACCCTGGAGTTTCACAAAGTGTGGCATCTTTCTCTTAATAGACATTTGCTCACTGCCCCTGTGCTTATTTGGCCGAGGATACTTTTCTCGACAGAGGTCAAGCATATCCTGCAGCTAACTCTCCACCGTATTTTGGACCTTCGAAGAAGCTGGATTTTGAACTCGAGATGGTCAGTATTTATGTGATCAAAACCCTCTTGTTGAGATATTTTCATTATAATGTATAATAAATTATGAAAAAAGATTGTCCTGGATTTTTTTCTTCAGTAATTGCATAAATTGTCTCTTCGGAGGTTTCAGATAAAATTGTAGCAATACAGAGAAGATTAGCATGGGCCCTTTCCAGGAATGGCACAGAGAAATTGAGAAAGGGTCCAAATAATTGTATATATTCATATTCAAACTGTGTCATTTGTTTGGTTGGTTCGTTACCCAGTAGACATGGTTGTTCGGTTCCTTTCGTGTGAATTGTTCGTTCTGTTCGGTTTTACAAACAGAACAATATCAAATTCAAACAGAACAATATCAAATTCGCACAGACCCCTGTGCGGTTCTATTGTTTGCTTTGTGCTAATTTTGTTCGAATGTGCAAATTTCGTTCGTTTTTGCACAAAAAAAGAACAGAACAAAGAACAAGGACCTGTACGGTTCTTTTGTGCGAATTTTTTGTTCGTTTCAAACAAACAGAACAGAACAACCATGTCTATTACCCAGTAGCCTTTTGATTATCTGGAATCATATGCCAAAGAATGTCTAAAGTTTTATCTCTGATTACAGGCAGCCATAGTTGGGCCAGGAAATGAGTTAGGACATCCTATCAACGTCAACAATGCTGTAGATCATATTTTCGGGCTCGTATTGATGAATGATTGGAGTGGTGAAGATTTGTTTTCTTCTGTGTCGTCTTTAAGTTTTGCTTTCAGTGACCTCCAAAACTGATTGAATGTAGATGCTTTTGGCAGCCAGAGATATCCAGGCATGGGAGTATGTTCCCTTAGGCCCTTTTCTTGGGAAGAGTTTTGGTAAGAAATTATGTATAAGTTCAATAGTTTCTACCAATTTTCCTTTAATTCTCATCAGTCAAAATTTATTTTCGTGTTATGATATCTTTTAAAGGAACATCGATATCTCCTTGGATTGTCACTCTGGATGCTCTAGCACCATTTGCTTGTGAGGCACCAAAGCAGGTACTTGACTTTCACGAATTACATTTTTGATCTGTGGCCTGTTGCTAACTTTTTCTTTTTAAAGAGTTGTTCCCTTTTTATTTATTAAACTAATTTCAATTAAATTTCCGACTGATTATTTTTGTGAAAACAATGCTAAACGTGCAGGAACCCGAACCGCTACCATACCTTAGTGAAGCAAGACATGTGAACTATGATATTCCCTTAGAGGTGACTGCCATTCACCGAGACCATGCTATAAACTTTATTTTTAGTATGCATATTTTATAAGTAACTTTATGATGACAGGTATATATCAAACCCGCTGGCCTGGAGCATCAATTTCTAGTCACAAAAAGCAATTTCAATCATCTGTAAGTAAACAATGTTATAAGTTATCGAAGAATTCTTTAAAATGATTTATCTTGGGAAACTTCTCGTGTGGGTCAGTTATTGGACTATAACCCAGCAGCTGGCGCACCACACAGTCAACGGCTGTAACTTAAGGCCTGGTGATCTTCTCGGTACTGGAACCATCAGCGGACCCGTAAGTTATATAACTCACACACACCATTAATATTCTATTTATCAATCTCTAAATCTCTATATACATCTTTCTACCCATTTATCGTCTTACGAAACCACACTTAAATCAATACATTGCGCTCACACCATGTAAAATAATTGAAGAGTGCTTGAATCATGAACAGAATCAAGAATCCTTTGGCTGCCTGCTTGAGTTAACATGGAATGGGCAGAAGCAACTTTCTGTGGGGGATTCTTCACGAAACTTTCTAGAAGACGGAGATGAAGTCACATTTACTGCGTGCTGCAAGGTGCCACTCTAAACAACCGTTCAAGGTTTTTTAATTCACGAACCTTATTTGTAGGATGAAAATAGAAATCTAATCCTCTCTTTACTACGTATAGGGGGACGGATATAACGTCGGATTCGGAATATGCACTGGGAAGGTTCTCCCCTTGAGCTCTTGAAACCGTTATCTATGGACGAATAAAGAAAGAGTCTGTTCTAACAGAATTCAGCACGCTTTATAGCGCTAACCATCTCCAGATGTCGAAGTAAGTTTGATTACTTTAGCTAATTTTCCGACAAGAATTGAATATGGGAAGAACGTACGCGGTAAGCTTTGAAAAACTCTTTGATAATGAAATCCTTAATGTAGTCTAGGTTCCTTCGTGGTGCTCGTCGGATCAAGAATTGAATGAATAATCAATCAATTTGGATCGATCTACTTTATCAGTGGACTATCAAATTGATTAATGATGTAGCAACCAAGACGGGTGGAAAGTCTCAAAAGTATGTGAAACATGGAAGAAAGAATCAGGCGAAAGACGAAAAAATCCCCTTAATCAAATTTATGAGATTGCCATTTAGATCTCCAACCAGTAATGATCCGATCAATTTGATCAATCAAAATGACTAGATCCAGATTCAATCTGATCAAGAGACTGACGGTTGAATACATTCGATTTTCATATTATCATTTATGTCAGATCATCAAAACCCAATGAATCTGAAAATCACCATAGCAATACGTAAATCATTCACTCGTGAATCAAACATCGTAATAAGAGTTCTGAAATCAACCACCATGAATGTACAACATGTACAACATGTAGTAATATTTAAATATCCTGTCTTTACAACTTATGAACATTTGTTTGACATGTACATTTCCTTTGTTTGAACATGCCTATATGGAGTAGATCATATGGGAGTGTGGAGGGGGGGAAAACATGAAATCTGTGCATATATCAATTCTAGAATCCCAAGATTGTATGCTCGCATGCTGAAGCGTGAATCCGTGGATGATTGGCAACGGGAAGCCCGATCTGAGCCGAGAATTCACGTAGGGCACAACAACATTGTTTAGGAAAACTCGCACCACTCCCTGCAACGAAGATTCCAAAAAGCTGATTCTTTTTTCTGTCGTCCTTTTTCCAAGATAAAACTTCTTTTTATTTGTATACCTGGATTAGGGACATGTGGAAATTTCCGATTTTGCTCCATTTCAGGCTGAGAGAAAAATCATCCATCGCAATTTTGCCGCCGAGATTATTGCCTGAAATCTCTGGAACTCCAGAGGCCAATACGAGCTGCAGTAATTAAGAGAAAAATGATATCAAAACCATGGTGAAAAGAAATATCAGCAATAAGAACAAGAGGATGCTTGCGAGGTGACGCTTACCGCAGAAATGCAGGCCACAGACACATCTCCTCCGACATCGAGAACGACAACGGTCATATCGGCTAGAACTTTTGCATCAAATCCCACACCAGAGATCTTTATGAAAGGCGGGGCCGTCAACGTGATATTGAGCTTCATAGCCTCATTAGGATACTTTCTGTACAGTTGCGGGATGATGAATCTCCATCCGGCCGTGTTCATCAGAGCTTGGTTGGGCTCGTTATCCACCGTCCAATGCATCTCCCCACCCTGAAAAACCCTCCGAAAATTTATATACCATATTTTGAAAAGGGAATGTGGAGCCAAATGCAAGAAAACTAGTGTCATGGAGGATTACTTCAAAGTAGGATCTGGAGGCAGAGCTGAAGACCTCTTCTTGTAAGGAGATTCCAAGCATTGGAGAGAATTTCTCACACAGAACATAATCTGCCACTTTCCTCGTTAACCTTCCTGAACCTGCAGGCTGAACACGACTCTGAAAGAACAATCCATTGATTGCTACTTCGATGGAGGAGCTCTTCAACACCGGCTGATCGACGACGGTCACATTAAGGGAGACAGCTTCATCAATATTGACAGACTTTGGAAGTTTCTCCAGAAGCAAGTCAATCTTTGAGGTCCCATCAACGATCTTCTTCTTGATCGCCTCTTCCACAGATGCTCTGATTTGTTCTTCGAATGCATCTAGCAGCCTGGGCGGTGCAGAAAATCATAGAACAAGTAAGATAAAGATGTGTGTTCAATTATGTGATGGTGGGCAGCAGATAATGTGTTGCACACCCTTGATATAGCCAAGAAGCTCCTCCCTCTAGGACAATCGAGATGTTATCCATGGCGCATCCGGCTTCCAACGCTTCCAGTCTTAGAGTCCCTCCGTGATTCTCCAAGCTTGCCGTCATCCCAATTTCCAAACCGTTGACCTAGATCAGGGTAAGAAATCTTTAATCCCCCACACCTCTCTCTAGAATGAATCATCTCACTAGATTGTGGATGGCATGGCTGACCCATCTCTCTCAACTCAAAAGTCTTAAGAATGACTCATCACTAAATTATATAAATAAGCGCTCAACTCTCAAGATTCTTGGGGCCTGAATGACCCATCTCTCTTGATTTTTCTCTCTCTCTAGAAATCAAGTTACCTGAATGGAGGCCATGCCGCTGTCCGAAAAGCCAAAAGGGAATAACCAGCTGGTATATGAATAAAACCAATCCATCGTGACCTTTGCCGTGGCATTCGAGGCCACGATGGTGACACCAGAAGGGCCAGGCTGGATGGTAGAAGAAGAGAGCTCAATACGACAAAGCGTGATGTTGGAGAGCTTTGCATAGACTTTCCCTATGAAAGGGATGCCAAGAGACTTTTCCATGTTATGGATATGCAAGGGCACTAGAATGTCAACCGCCTGTTCGACCACCGAATCTTTGATGAAATCCAGACCCCTTGCCGTGACAAGAGATGAGATTAAGCCGGTCTCCCCAGCCTCGGTAGCAACTACAGGCTGAGAGAAGAGTGAAGGCAGCAGAAATGCATAGAGCAATAGAATCAATGATGTTGATCTAGAGTGTCTCAAATATTGGAGACGACTATCATGGGCTGATACAGCCTTCTTGGACAACCTGTTTTCAGACATATGCTGCTGCATTGGGCATGGTAATAGGCCACTAAAGATACCCATACATTCAGAGCTACTTTCAGGCATCCATGAAGACACACCTGGAAGATATCCTTTCACATAAAAACCACTTGAATGATCCTTCTCACATGGATCACCATGACTGCTATAGGATGATGGATCAGAAGAGCTATCTCCAGTAGGAAGCTGGTGCATGAACTCTTGATTCCCACAAGCGTATCCTGCACAGATCTTGAGGCCATAATCCTTGTTAATTCGAAAGCAAGCTAAACTTTTGCATACCTTAAAATATACGAGCTGATATAATTTACCTGAGCAGAATCCTCCGTCGAATCTACAAAACCCTGTCCTAACGGTGCTGAAGACATTTCAGGCAGTTGAACCACTGTTGATGACAAAAAAAATCGTTTAATCCTTCTCCAATACTTTCGCAGTCAAAATCCACTGAATTTCTCAGAAATCAGATGTCAGAGCATTTTAAAAAGTTCATAAATAATGTTAGGCGTGATTACAGCCAGTTTTGATAAGTGGGGAAGTATAATGATTGCAGAATTTAGTGCCTAAGTTGGCGTGTGTGAGTGGCCTTCACACTAGGAACCTTGCTAAGAGTAAATGATTACTAGTTTCATTCAAACTATTCATTATTTTATCCACGAACACTGAAATTAGTCCGGCGAAATCATACTCGAGAGCTGGCATCGTTGATTTCTGGTTTCCGTCGCCATAGAGAGAATATCCAAGGAAAACTCACAGAAAACTAGTCGTCGAAGGATTTTTTTTTGCGAGATAAATCTCGTTCCTCGTTATTTAAAATATTGACTATGCCACGAAACATACATAATTTCAAGTCATTTGAGTGCGATCATTAGGATATCTACTGTCCATGGAAAATTCAGAATAGAGAGAATATGATAAATTCAGAATAATTTTAAAAAAATACTAAAGCATACTCATGAGTAGTCGTCCCTACTTTCCTTCCTCACAGAAAAAATCTACGCAGAAGTTTAACTGATCAAATGATGGATTAACTTGATAACGAAGTGAAATTCGGAACAAGTGAAATTAAGAAAACGAAGAACATATGAAATTCGGAAGCGTAGGAGAATAAATTAAAGTCCGTCTGCAACCTTACAAATCCGAGATCCGTAAGACAAAAAAACTGTGAGATCAAGTTTGAGCAGAGGACGATCGATCGAAGGAGATTCCACAACTAATTTAGGGATTTGAATACCAGTTTTGAGCTACAATCAAGCTCCTAGTCTCATCGAGAAGCTGAGCTGCCACCAGTCTTCGAAATCGCCATCGCCGTGCAAATGAAGCTCAGGAGAAAATCTCCAAATAAGATCATCTTAAAAGCATCCCTCTCGCTCGAAATCTGACCGTCCGATCGGTGGACCCTATTTAGTGAACCCACCCTGGTCAGTTGGCCGTTGCCCAGTGGAGTCTGGTGTTATCTTACTAGGTGAAAAAATCGACACGTCACTTATGATAAATAATTAAACAATTATCCAAAATTGCAGTCATACAGATTATTTTTCTTTATGTTTAAATGGGATTTAATTCTGCTGTTTGACGTTATCACCATAAAAAGTTCAAGTTTGTGCTTATTTTAAGCCTGTACAACCGATATATTTATTTCATTAAATTGAGTTTTAAAGAAGACTATGTATATATAATTCTAGCATTTTTATAAAGAGGGGAGCAAAGAGAGGTAGGAACCAGGCCCCAACAATTTGACCACTGAGGAGCCAGGTTTAATCTGCAAGTCCAAGGGTGATTTTTTTGTTAGGTTTCTTCTGAAGAACTTATATTTTTTCAATTTTTTTTTCTCTTGATGGAGTTTCAAATTTTTTATTCCTCAACTAATGTCTGTTCATCTCCAAATTCTTCATTTCTTATATTTATCAAAATCTGTAGTCAAGCTAAAATTAAGCTTAGTCCTTCTATATTTTTTACTATAAAATTTGATGATTAATGGTTGTCTTTGTTAACTTCGCTCGGATTCAGATGATATTATGCGATAAATCCTTTAATATTATTTCTTAATGGATTTTAGTGAAACGGCAGAATGTCCTTCGAAGAATATTCATAGTGGATTAGGCCAAGTCAAGCCTATGTCAATTTGTTGACTTCATTAGTTGCATTGACGGTTGTGCACTTCATATGGATTGAATTATGAAATACACACATCCATTTGATGAAGTTTTAAATGGTTTTATTAGTGTAAATGAAGATAGGTAGCCTCTGACCGACATATCAATGTTTCAAGTCATTGAGTTAGGACTCAAGAGTTGAAAACATGTAGATCAACACCCTATCTCTCATTAGTCAAATTATAAAGTCAATCAGACATCATTTGACCAATAAAACATAATATAATGCACACTCATACACCTCTCATATTTATATATATTATGGCAGTTTAAAATTAAATGGGTAACCCCTGTCATAATTTCCTTCACACATTTAATCATTTTATCCCTTTATATATTCCTAATTTTTTCCAAGGCTTTCTACTTTCAATATCAGTTAGTAAACTGATGCACCCTAAGCTTCCTTTCATGAAGCATACAAGATGAATTTAATTTTACATTCGACATGATGATCTTTATAACAGAAGTCCAAATCCATAGGATATAGAATTGTATTATTTAGTGCAGGTTTCATGAAGTTACGAAGGAAGTTTTCCTTATGGAAGTCTCAACATCATGATCTCTGTGATAATATTATGTTTTAAAGATTATTATTAAGCAATTTTTATCCAGCAGGAAATATCTTTTCAGAGAAATAAAACATATAAAATGTATACACATGTCATTTGATCATGGTTTTGAGACTTTACACGTAAAATATAATTCGTCTAGAGAAATGACTCTCTCAACAAAATTTTTAATATGATTCTAAGATCTATTTTCAGTTTATATTTTATAAAAAATTATGTATACTATAAATAAAAAATCATATGAGTTCAATTATTTCATTTGGTGCAAGCATTAAAAATAATTATTAATTATAAGCTCAGACATCGTAAATAATCTATTAGAGAAGAACGTGAAAGGGGCGATGACTAGGTAGAAGAACAGGACAAAATGTGAGGGAGTTATGTTTGAAGGGAGGTTGGTTTGACATTCCTAAATCTTTTTCATATCTTATATTTTAGCTTAGTCACACAAGATCATCTAAGTCGTCGCATATTCCTGCTGAAGCTATTTGATAAAGATATGCGAAAACTAGTGTTTGTGAAAGATCATATTGATGTTAATCTTTGAAAATATCTGAGAAATGTATATTGATATTGAGTGTTTTCAAATCTCCGAGTTAATTGAAATATTTTGTGCTTTTGACTATAAAAATAAATATCCTTTTTATTTTTAATATACTCCAAATTAAACATGATTTTTGGATTTCTTGGAAACTTTTTTGGAATCTTTGGAATTTTTTAAGTAAAAAAAAAGTAAAATTTGAACAAAAAATATTTGGGTCCGTTCAGGGGAGTTTGGCCAAAAAAGTAAGTTTGTTTCAAACTGGAGTATTGAATTTGAACAGGTCACTTCAAGTTGACTCAATCGTCAGCCGAGTTGAGCTGGTCGGAACGGTGGATCCATTGATTTCAGCCATTGGTTCAGCCTGCAACTGGGTTGTCCATTACTTTCTGGCATTGCAGACTACAATAAGCAGCAGCTAGCAGGGGATGGAGGGTAAGTAGTGGCGATGTAGGATAACTTGGGATACATATTGAATTATGGGACAGGATTGTGGTATTGTTATGATTTAAGTTAAAAATGTCCTTCCTATTTTTTCAGTAGTGTAAATAAGTAGAGAATTCAAAAGAGAAAGATAAGAAATCACTAAAACATTGTTGTCACTTCCCCCAAGAGGCGGGTGGTAATTTTTCTCCAAAAATTTTGATAAAACTTGGACCCTCTTAGCCATAGTCTTGTAGAACAAGAGCAGAGTAAAGAAATATTATGCACTAGGCCCCTAACAACAAGTTGGGAGCAGAAATCCAAGATGGTATAGAAAAAGAGGGGAGAATAATTTAAATATAAGTGATCTAACTCTCAAATGATTGGATTTAACTCTAGTGGTTTGGTGGGCGAGACTAAATTCATTTCAGTCTGTAACCATGAGCCCTCAGTCTCAGATTATAATATAGACACTCAAGTTTAAATTGCGGAGTAGTTCAACAATAATTGTCTTTATTTGACCCACTTCATAAAAAAGGACTCAAATGAGCTTGAAGGATTGAATTCCTATGTATTGGACTTATTTTTATGACATAGGACATGTCTTGCATTTCCTTTCCTGGTCCAAGACATGTATTGGGCTTCTCTTTTCCGTTTGCGTTCACTATTCATCATTTTATTTACCTAACTCCTGTATTTCAAATAGCACTCCAATCCGATGTGAGAAAAATCCAAGGTTAGTCTTGAAATTTAAAAAAAAATAGACTTTAGGAAAATAAATTATTAATTTCTCAGATGGTGAATAATGCAAGTGAAAACTTAAACATAATAGGAGAAAATGAGGTAAAAAAGCAAATTCAGTTACCCAATTTGATGTTATCAGTTTTCTTTCTAGGTTTTTAGGTTAGCCTGATTAGATTGGCCACCTCAATATATTTGCTTAGTCATTTTCCATGTAAATTGATTCTATCAAAAATATAGTTATTGGTTCCCATGCTTTAATGTTCTGTCTGCCCTCTAGTCTCATGTGTTTTGCTTTGAGTGGGTTAAATCCTTGTGCCATGGGCATATTACGCAATGATTGTTTGCACAAATAAAATGAAGACATCAAACTTCTCTTTTTATCGTCACATTAAACATGCTGGTAATTTTTGCCCTAAAAGTTGCATCAGATAGACCTAAACATGTTGGTGTCACTGAGGGATAATGATTGTGCTTTAGGAAAATAGTTAACTGAATTGACCCATCTGAATAGCTTGATACTATTGTATCTGAATGTCAACCAGGTCATTTACTATTCATTATGTAAATGATCCTTAATACCAAAGACACCAAGTACATCTTGTGGAGAAACTGTTGTAATTTGGCTATAAACAACATGTTCCGAATCTGGGATTCTATATTGCCCAATCTTGATTTGAGAAGGTCAATAAAAGGTGGTGTGTTCACAATCAGATGAGTGAATTCATTATCCAAAGTATCTGAAATATAAAAAATGAGTTTTTTCATGATTTCCTTATACCTCTATTATGATTACTAGGGTGGAATATTGTGGTTTGATAGTTTACCATGCCCTAAATTTTCAAAATAGTTTTTTGAAAATTTTATTTTATATGTTAAATTCACGAAACAATTATATCTAATATTATCAACGGGAATTTTTTTTTTGGAATAACTTCAATTTTTATTTTAAAGAAAAATCCAAGTTAATGTAAAATGACTAAAACTTAGCAATACTATTTGTTATATAGCTGATGATCCGGTCAGGAGGATCACACAGGTTTTGGATCTCATTTAAATATTCAGAACTCAAGGTCCATCACCCAGAGGCAGCCACCCAACAGTGTGGTGGCAGGCGTGAGCGATCAATGGCATAGGAGAGGGAAAACTAGGATCTGAAGGGCCAGAAAGAATAGTTCTTTGCTGAAAATTTGAAGAGAGATACTATACATTTAGTGTGGGGTTTAGAGTGAAGAAATGATGGATCCTATATGTGATAGAAAGAGAAAGTTGTGGAAAATGAAAGAAAAATGGAGGAAATGGATGAGAATGATGGAGGAAACATATATCTAAAATTTTGAAGTACTCATGATTATGTCTTGACTCCTGAATGTCTCAACTTGGATCCTTATGTTTTTACAGAATTATACATTTTTCTCTATAAGAAAAGGACGAACACTTATAAATAATTGTATAAACCAGAATGGAATAAGAGTGAGATGAAGATAATATTTATACTGGGGCATGATTTCTAAACTGTCCTTCTATCATTACCCAATTTCTATCAATGCTATTAATTCTTCTTTTCTAATTTGTTGAGGGCTCCTAACTTTGATTTTGTGTTCTCGTTACTAGGGAAGTTAAATGAATATTGGAGGGAGCCCCTCAAAATGTTGCGTTGAAGTTCACAAAAAAATGCTCGAACCCGGGCCCATTGCCCATATAGTTAGCTTTAGAACTCTCATGGAATGCCCCTCGATAATCATACCATTTAAATCATGTGAAATTATATACACACGGAACTTGCAATTTTTATAACTAATAACATTGCTTGAATACAAGTCAACCAGAGATATATTACATGTCCAAAACATGCATAAAATGATAATTGAATGGAATTCATGAATATTAAAATAATCTAGTTTATACATGATAAATGAAGTATAGATATCCTTAAATTCATATTGAATGCATGAAATCAGTTGCACAGCTATTATGTTATAAATATGATGGTTAGACAAACGATGAAGAGACAAGTAGAGGCAAAGGACCACATGTAGTGGTACCCTTGGGATGCAAACTTATTATATTTAAGGGCTCTAGAACCTATTTTACTGTAGTATATTTTCTCCATGAATCTTTGATATAAATAACTCATGCAAAAATTATCTTTGACTTTGCTGTGAATCCATGATAAAAATAGAATATTTTGCGTACTAAAATTGATTGTGTCTCTCTTTGAATTAATCTTTTGACATAAATTTTGACTATCACTTTTAAACTTTGAAAATGATTTTTGTATGGAACTGAATCTTTTAGTAGGTTCTACCAAAGCAAAACTAATCATTGACCGAAGGTACTGAAGTTTAGGAATACGTGTTTGCCAAAACTGATACCAAAACCAAACCAGTCATTCCCTTAATACATCATAGTCCTTCATTTTCCCAGTTTTTCCTATTTTTAAAAGGTTTCAATGATATCGTAGACCATCATTACAAATAGGATAAAATGGAAAAATAAAGGACTTTGATGCATTTTTCAATGATATCGTAGACCATCGTTACATCCTGTATCCAGAGTCGTCAGTCATCTGTCACATCACATTACCATCACTGATACATGGTAGATTCCTCGTCAACTGTCACATCACTATTGATTGTTAATAACACTCATGTAAGTAACGAAGAAGTGACGATTCCTATTGTCAGCTTAATTTTCATTTGCTGAACCATATTTGGCATCCCTTTTGCGACGGTAGCAAGGGTGACGTACATTGCTTGTGTGAATAGACAACTTCATTGAAATGGCAGGCCAAATTACGAGAAGAGATGTTTTATCCCGACATATAAATAACTATCCAAGTATTCCCCTAAAGGATTCCTCGTTGCAAGATGCACCGATTTCCACCATGAGATGATTCAAGGAAATGTGTTCTTCGCATTCTTGCATGAAAGTTCAGTGATTTAATTAACCGACTCCACGATGAGGCATAAATTATACTTTTTTTGGACCCCACATAAATTTTGAAATGGGTCAGTTCTAAGATTGAGTTTTCTAAGTTGACATTAATGTGTTGTTATTTATCGTGCGCTGTAATTTAATCCCTCATAAAGTGATTCAGGAAAATAATTGTGAGAAACTCACTTGGAATAAGTCATTTTATTCAATGTGGGTACTTGATACTTGTGTAGTGGCCTTGTCTATCACAGATACAATGATGGTATAGATTAGGACAACACTAAAAAGGATTAAGTCTTTTCATTATATATATATATATATATTATGGGTCATAGTCCTTGAGTCATGCGAGTGGAACATAACTCAATCGCCTCCATTACTTTGAGAGAGGACTTGTTGCTTAAAGTTGTCAAACGATTAGCCATCAAGATCAAGTTACTGGGACGGACTCAGATGTGTCTATGTTGGGCGGGAAATAATCATGGCCCTTGGTCGTTTAGGGTTTGAAAAACCATGATCAAAAGTTTCAACTCTTCCAGTATTTTCAGAAGGTTTCTATTCCATATTTTCAGGATTTATTTTGAAAGGTTACGTTGTAAAACCGCTCTGAAAAGGTATAATTTTGCTCTAAAAATTTGCATGTAATGTGCTTGTTGAATAGAAGCGAAGTTCTTCCATCTCCATTACTCTCTTGTCTCTCTTGTTCCTTGGGTGAAAAACAAGGAAAGATCCTTGTTTGTTCCAACAGTCTACTGTAATCTCTTTAGTAAAGTGATTCATCCTTACAGTAACGACTACTTTATCTTACAGTTAGATACAAGACGCAGGATTAACGCTCCCAGACGTCATACCCATAACATTTGAAAGGTTACGTCGTAAAACTGCTCTGAAAAGGTATAATTTGTCAATGTGAGCCTTGCACGTGGGTTCGTGGCCACGTAACCGCATCGTGGGCACGTTGTGCGGTGATGCGGGAGTTTCTCCATGCCACGCAACACTGGCCGATCGTGGTGATAGTTAGTTGTTTTTCCTTCCCCTGTTGTTTCCCTATTTAAGAAATGTAATAGGTTCTTTTTTAATCAAGCTTTTTTTCTGAGTTTAAACGGAGGTCCTCCTTCTTGAGTCACTGATGTTCGGTGGTGATCTCGCCGGCGACGTCTAACCGCATCATTTCTCCGGCGAGTTTCTGACAAGTGGTATCAGAGCCTAGGTTGCGGGCCGGGAGCCGATCGCGGCAGGGTACAGTCGTTGGAATCGTGATCGCGCAATCAATACGCACTGATGGCAGGAAGCAAGGACGGCATCGTCCAGAGGGTGATTTGTGAGGTGAGCACCGGGACCGGGTTCCCAATGCTCACCAAGACCAACTACTCCGACTGGGCGCTACTCATGAAGGTAAAGCTCAAGGCCCCGCTGCTCTAGAGCGCCATTGAGGAAGGGGGCCCCGAACCCCATGAAGACATGCAGGTGCTCGACGCACTCTGCAGTGCCGTGCCGCCGGGGATGTGGCCAGTGATTGCGGACAAGGATACGGCCAAAGATGCGTGGGAAGCTATCGCCACCATGCGGATAGGCGATGACCGCGTAAGGAAGACGTCGGCTCAGAACTTGCGGCGGTAGTTCAACTCAGCAACGTTCAAGGAGGGAGAGTCCGTTGAGGACTACGTGCTGCGTCTCAACAGCATGGCATCGACTCTCACCACTCTCGGTGAAAAAATCGAAGAGACGCAAGTAGTGGAGAAAATAATTCGCAGTGTCCCCCAACGTTTCAGGCAGATCGTGGTCGCGATCACGACGTTGCTCGATTTATCAATGCTCACTATCGCTGATCTGACGGGTTGGCTCAAGGCGGCAGAGGATGCCTTCGAGGAGACGCCGTCGGCGATGCACCACGAGGGCAAGCTGTACCTGAATTAGGAGGAGTGGGACGCGCGGGGGAAGAAGTGCGATGCTGAGAACAAACCTGGTGGCGGAGGCAGCAGCAACGCAGCACGGCGTGGCAGACGTGGGCGAGGACCCAGCCGTGGCAGCGAAAAGGGGTCGTCGTCAGGCGGCTCGTCGGGCAACTCAGGCCGGTCCAATGATGAGTGCAGAAAATGCGGGAAGTTGGGCCATTGGGCTCGTGAGTGCCACTCAAAGTCCAAGAAGGAGCAGGCCCACGTCGTCCAAGAAGAGGAGGGGGCTTCGCTGTTTTTTGTGGAGTCAACGCCGGTCGAATTGACGTCCCCAGCACCAACCTCCACTCCACGAAGCTCTACTGCGAGTCCGAAGGTAGACGAGAAGAGGCCAGATGCCCCGACCCAGATCCAGTTGCATGAAGAGAAGGTGTTCGCCCACCTTGGAGACGAGGAACAGCGTGATGAAGAAACGTGGGTCTTGGACACGGGTGCCACAAACCACATGTCGGGTTCCCGTATGGCCTTCACCGAGCTGGACGCAGCAGTGCTCAGGTCGGTACGGTTTGGCGACGACTCGGTGGCACAGATTGAAGGTCGAGGGACAGTCATGTTCCAGTACAAGAACGGCGAGCACCGGCCTTTCGGGGGGGTGTATTTCATTCCCTGATTGACGACGAACATCATGAGCGTCGGCCAACTCGATGAGGCCGGGTACCGAGTCGACATCGAGAAGGGGCCAATGAAGATCCATGAACCAGGCAGATGGCTCCTAGCAAAGGTGATGCGCAGAGAGAACTGGTTGTACATCCTCCACGTCAAGTTGATTCGGCTGGTGTGCATGGCGGCGAAGTTGGACGAGGAAGCCTGGAGATGGCACGCGGGCTTTGGCCATGTCAACATGGCTGCACTGAGAAAGATGGCTTGGGAGGAGCTGGTGCGTGGATTGCTAGAAGTTGGTCGGGTGGACCAGCTGTGTGAGGCGTGTCTTGCCGGCAAACAAAAGCGGTCGTCGTTTCCTGAGCAGGGTGAGTACCGGGCGCGGCTATACATCCGGGACGCGGACGGGACGACGTTTTTGTCCGCGGATGAAATTTTTGTCCCGTCCAGCGTCCAGGACGAAAACCCGGACGAGACGTTTTTTCATCCAGTAGGATGGAAAGTTCGTCCGTCTGGGATGTTCGGACGGTGGACGACCGACCTGGACGATGATTTTTTTTTTGTGAGAATGACTTTGAAAATACCAGGGCTTTATACATCCGGATCGTCCCGGACCTGGACGGGACGGGACGGGATGATCTTCGAGATCCTCTTTTTACTATTACCATAAACATCCTCTATTTACTAGTTCATTTACCTAAAGCTGAAATTTAAATTCAACTCCAATAAAATATTTAGCTAAATCTGAAATAAAAACTCATTTAATTTTAATTTACCTAAATCTGACATTTAAATTCATTTAAATTTTAACATATGTATTAAATAAATGAATTAAGATTGTTTGTATAAATAAAATAAATAATTGTCAAAGCCTTTAATGTAAAGTGTACTCGCGTTATAATTTTTTTTGTCACGAGTCCTGTAATATTGATAATTATCTTCGATTTTATCAATGTCACTCAAGTTTTACATTGATTCCTCAATCATTTGCATTTAGCAGTAGAGAACAAACAGAAGTAAATTTTGAACATTTTTAACATGCGTAACAGTTGCCCAACCTTTAAAAAGCCCTAAACTATGAAAGCAAGCTGGACGAATGTCAGAGAAGATAAGAAGAGAAAATGTAGATGATCTACAACCGGATAGGGAAAATTTGCCGAGTTGGGAAAAGAACGACAGAGATCCTCTGTCGTTGTGGAGAGGAAATCATCTGAAACAATCCAAAAGAAGAAAACAAAGTGAGATCCGGCCAAGAATGATAAAAAAAGGCCTAATCATCTGAACCAATAGCAGAGAAGACAGACGGGAAAGTTTGAAAAGAAGCAAAGAATTTTCATTCATTCTATAGAGGATCGCAATCATCAGGAAAAACAGAGAGCCCGACCAAGAACGATATTAAAAGGCCTTAACAAGGAAACAAAGCTTCAAAACCAACATCAGAAAAGATGAGGAAAATCTCCCGATAGAAAGACTGGTAGATATGTACATTGATAGGTAAGAAATCATGTAGAAAGAACACATTAATAAACTGACAGGAAGATTGAGAGATACGTACCTACATAGATAGATAGATAGATAGAAAACCAGATAGATAGATAGCTAGCTAGGTAGATCGACTGTTACATACATTGATAGCCACATAGATAGATAGAAAGACTGGTAGATAGATAGATAGAGAGGCAGGATATCATGTAGAAAGATCGCTAAATAATATGTCGGAAAGATTGAGAGATACGTACATAGATAGATAGATAGATAGATAGATAGATAGATAGATAGATAGATAGATAGATAGATAGAAAATCAGGTAGATAGATACCTAGCTAGATAGCTACAAAGATTGACTGTTAGATAGATAGGTAGCTAGATATATAGAAAGAAAGATCTACAGATAGATACATATATAGATCAAATATTAGATAGAAAGATCTATAGAAAATCCGATAGGAAAACCGATAGATTCGTAGATACATAGATAGATAGATTGATAGGTAGATAGAAAGCTACATCGAAAGTTAGATAGATGGCTACATCGACAGATAAATAGAAAGATCTTCAGATAGATACATAGATGGATAGAACAATAGATAGGAAGATCAATAGAAAAATCCGCCAGAAAGAACGATAGATACGTACCTTGCCGGCGCGCTTTCGCTTCTCTGTCACGAGCTCGGTGGAGGTTGAAGACAATGACACCGAGTTGGAAGAAAGAAATAAGATTCTCCAATTCTCCAAGGCAAGAATCGTGCTCCCGCCGATTCGCTTTGAAAGGGTTAGGGCAGGTGCCGTTTTTTTCTCTTCAATTGCGTCCCTATGGGATGAAATTTCGTCCCAAGGCATTTGGACGGGCCGAATCTTCGTCCATGTTATGTAGGACGGGACGGTCGCGGACGACGTATCGTCCCGTCCTTCGTCCCGGGTGAATCGCTGGACGTTCGGCCGGGACGAAGTTCGTCCTGTCCTGTCCAGCGTCCTCGTCCGGGACGATCCGGATGTATAGGCACGGCACATTCTGGAGCTGGTACACGGCGACCTGTGTGGTCCACTTGCCCCGGAGACGCCAAACGGTAGCAAGTATTTCCTGCTACTCGTGGATGATCGAAGCCAGTACATGTGGGTGGCCATGCTGCCTTCGAAGGACCGTGCTGCAACAGCCATCAAGGAGATCAAGGCTCGGGCGGAAGGCGAGTCTGGACTGAAGATGGGAGCGCTCTGTACCGATCAGGGTGGCGAATTCACCTCACATGAGTTCGTAGAGTACTGCGCGGGAGAAGGTATTCATCGTCAACACACAGCGCCATACAGCCCGCAGTAGAATGGCGTCGTCGAGCACAGAAATGGTACAGTGGTAGTTGCCGCGAGGAGCATTCTCAAGGCGAAGGAGCTGACGGGCTGGCTGTGGGGTGAGGCAGTGGCAACTACTGTATACATCCTGAACCGGTGCCCGACGAAGAGCGTGGATGGTATGACACCGTTCGAGGACCGCGGTCGTCCGGAACACGACGCCACATCTCAAGAAGCCGGAGGACCGCGGCCGCAAGATGATCTTCATCGGCTACGAGCGTGGATCAAAAGTCTATCGTGTTTATGATCCCACCACGAAGCATGTCCATGCGACACGGGACGTGGTCTTCGACGAAAAAGCCCAGTGGAACTGGTGCAGCGGCGCAGAACAAGGCGATGAGGGCAATGGTTTCATGGTGGAGTATACCATCGGGAATCAGATGCCTGCGGAGGATGATGCGCTGGGACGTGAGCAAATGTCTCCACGGTCCGGGCACTCCAGAAGGGGAGCAGCACCGATCGGAGATGGATGATAGGATGTGGAGTTCGCCACTCCACCCAGTGTTTGCGTCGACAACCTGGATGCTCATCACGGTGATGATGCACCACTCCGCTTCCGCAAGATCAACGAGATCATCAGCCTGGCCTCGCCGCGTGGGCTCATATCATGGGCGTTACTTGCAGAGGAGCTGCACGCTGTAAGTTCTGATGAACTAGTTTCCTTTGCTAAAGCAGAACGCCACCCGAGCTGGAAGAAGGCTATGGAGGAGGAGATGGCGTCGATTGAGGAGAAACGCATCTGGTCCCTGGTCGACCTCCCGCACGGTCGCCGAGCGATTGGGTTGAAGTGGGTGTACAAGGTGAAGCGGGATGAAAGCAGAGCCGTGGTGAAGTACAAAGCGCGCCTGGTGGTAAAGGGCTAAGCGCAGCGCCAGGGGATCGACTACGACGAGGTGTTCGCACTTGTGGAACGGCTGGACACGGTGCGCCTTCTCATCGCTCTCGCGGCACACGAGGGGTGGGAGGTGCATCACATGGACGTGAAGTCGGCATTCTTGAATGGAGATCTCCAGGAGGAGGTGATGCCGGACGTCGTCTCAACGGCGTCCGACCGTCACCGAAGGAAGGAACTCGGTGTCGTATCGCTAACTAATCGGGTTACGTCCACGACGTCAACCGATGGATATGCGGAGAACAGAAATATATGTATGACGGCGACGCGAAGGTTCTACAACGGTACGTGCAATGCGCCGACAAGCTACGAGCCAACCCGAGCGGGACGGGTCGCCAAGCTGGGTCGGTCCAACCTCCAAGTCGCCCGAGGTGGGTCGAGGCGCGACGCCGCCGAATGGGGTAACTCCCACTGGAATGCTCACACGCCCCGCACCCGACCGACAGGTAAGACGCCGTCTTTGTTTCGTCGTTCTCTCAATCTGTCCCACTCACCTATCTAACCCGAGCGCGTGGAGGCAATACGAAAGAATACTGACGGAAGTAAATGACGTAAAGAGGCTAGAAGTAGCGTACCGGCTGCAAGGCACGGCGCGCGTGCGCGCCGCTGCGTAGTGGGGGCGCGGCGCAGCGCGCGGCGCCGGGCGCGAGGCGGCATTGCTGCGGCGGCGGCGGGGCGGGGGCGCAGCGGCGGTTTGCGGCGCGCGGCGCGCTGGCGGGGCCGTCGCAGCGGGGGGGCGGCGGCGCGGCGGCGGCGGCGCGCGGCGCTGGCGGCGGCGCGCGCGCGCGGCGGGCGGCGCGCGCTGGGGCGCAGCAAGCGGCGCAGCGGAGGCGCGCATGGGCGCGCCGCGCAGGGGCGCGGCGGGCGCGGCGGCGGCGTGGCGGCGGCGCGGCGCGCGGCTGCCCTCTCTTTCCTCTCCCCTTCTCCTCTTCTTCCCTCTTCTTCTTCCTTCTCCTCTTCTTCTTCTTTCTTCTATTCTTCTCCACGACCTGACCCTTCTTCTCAAAATACCATTCTTCAAAATTTAGGTCATAAGGGAAGCGCCCACCTCTTCCCCTTATATATGGGTGAAGATAGGCCCTTCCTTAAGTCCAAAAACAACAAAACAAACAAGGAAAGGAAAGGAAATAATGAAAACGGGCTTGTCAGGCCAAACATAAAAAAAGGGGGGGGGGGGGGAAAGAGTTCCTCATATGGATCCTTCCCCGCTACACGACAACGCGATAAAACCGAAAAGCTATAGAATAAGGTAACCAAGGTGTCGGTGTGCTCGTGGTCGGCGTCGCGTCATGCCGAGTAACGGAATGCGGAATCCGTGTTGCCGCGGCGCTCGCCGTGGTGGCTGGACTCGTCTGGGTGGCGAGCTGGGTAGTGCCGGCTCCTCGGGTGCTGGGTCGGGGAAGTCCTGCTGCTCCTCTGCGGCTGGCTCGATGACGTCCGGTGGTGACGCGCCATCAACCCTCCCGGGGTGGGAAGGACTCGACTCCGGCGAGTCAGGGTGGAGGATCAGCGACGGTGGAAGGAGGTCGGGACGGAGGCGTCGGAGCTCCTGTTCTGTAACCCACGTGTCGTCCGCGCAGGTGTGGCCCGCCCAACGTACCAGGAATCTACTCGACGCTTCCCCACCTGCATGGTCAACTACCTCCTGCAGTACACAATCGATTGCCTCGTGCCTATCGGGTGAAACAATTGGGGAGTGGCGTCGGCAAACTCACTCACGCTGAAGGGGTCTAGAGAGGCTGGGAGTGGGGAGGAAGAAGGGGCCGGTATCGAGCTAGGTCCGCCACATTGAAGGTAGAGCTTATTCCCCACATAGGAGGAGTTGCGGCGACATACGCGTTGTCGCCCACTCGACGGAGGATCTGAACGCGCTGCGAGCATGCAGCTTGCTGTCCCGGAGAGTATCTCTCCGCCTGAGTCTGACCATCACTAGGTCTCCCACGTCAAATGCTGATGCAAGTCGCTTGCTTGTACAATGCATTTTGCTGCGTGATCCTATCATGAATGCGATGATGTAATGCAGAGACATGCTGGGCAAATGCAAGTGCGCCTCGGAAACCCTAACATGAGGATCTATGGGAGCTAGGTCTAGGGGTCGACGGGGTGCCTGGCCGTAGGCGATCTCAAAGGGGCTCAACCCGGTGGTTCTGTTCACCGAGGAGTTGTATGCGAACTCAGCGCGTGGTATGACAAGATCCCAAGACGCGAGGTGTTCACCTACGAGGGAACGTAGTAGGTTGCCCAAGCTACGATTGACCACCTCCGACCGCCGGTCTGCGGATGGTAGGCAGTCGAGAACTTGAGCGTGCCCAAGAGGCTCCACAGGGTCCTCCAGAAGTAACTCGTGAAGCGCACGCCACGATCGGACACGATCGAAGATGGCAGGCCATGGAGGCGCACGATCTCGGAAGAAGATCTGGGCGACCTTCATCGAGCGTCTTCGCGCAGGGCACGGTGGGCCATCTTCGAAAACCTATCCACGACTACCATGATGGAGTCGAGTGCCTCGCGGTGCGGGCAGTCCCAAGACGAAGTCCATGCTCACGTCGTCGCCTCGGCGTCGGCAATGGGGTATAAAGTCCGGCGCTCTTCTTGACCTGCTTGGCCAAGGCACATACAGGCACTGGGCAACTATGTTGCCAACATCGCGCTTTAGGGAAGGCCAGTAGAATTGGCCTTCCATGGCGGCGATCGTCTTGTCGCCAAAATGACCGCTAAGGCCTCGGCGTGACATTCCCAAGTAAGGAAGTCACGTAGTGATGTGCGAGGTACGCACAATCTGTTCTTAAAGAACAGGTATCCGTCAAGGACATAGTCCTTGTAATCCTGGGATGGTCCTCCGGACTTCCGCTGATGGGGCGAAATCAGGGCAGTTATCGCCCATCTCGGATGGTCTCGAACCCCAAGACTGTCACCTTCATGACATTGAGCACGTGAGTTCTCGAGGGCGTCGGCCACGACGTTGTCCTTGCCCTTCTTGTGCTTGATGACGAAGGTGTAGTCCAGGTACTCGACCCACCTGGCGTGCCGATCGCTCGTTTCTGCTGCGAGTGCAGGTACTTGAGCGCCTCGTGATCCGAGAAGAGCACGAACTCCGATGATAGGAGGTAGTGTCTCCAATGCCGTAAGGCTTGGATGACCGCGTAGAACTCCTTGTCGACGTGGAGTATCGGCTTTGCATCGTTCAGCTTCTCTGAAGAACTCCACGGGTGGCCCTCCCGGCCGAGGACGCCCGATGCCGATACCGAGGCATCGCATGTAACCTCGAACACTTTCCGAAGTCGGAAGCCGAGTACGGCGCTGTGTCATCATGAGCTTTATCTGCTGGAAAGCTCTCTGCTGCCGGTGTCGACGACTCCTCCTTGAGGCGCGGTGATGGGAACTGAAGTTCCGTGATGAATCGCCTATAGAAAGTCGCCAGTCCTATGAAACTCCTAACGTCGTGCATGTTTGCCGGGTCGGTCACGACGTGATGGCCCGGACCTTCTCCGGTCGGCCTGGGCGGACACGATGAACCCTAAGAAGGCAACCTCGACGCCAGGAAGCTACACTTCTTGGGGTGGGCGAGCTGCTCCTGCCAGAGGATAGTGCAGACCTGCCGAAGGTGGTCTGCATGCTCGCTCTGGATCTGCTGTAGACGAGGATGTCGCCGTAGACGACCACGAACTTCCCTATGAAGGCACGCAGTACCTCGCTCATGACGTTGGAAGGTACTGGGCGCGTTGGAGAGGCCGAAAGGCATAACCTCCACTCATATAAACCGCCCTTATCTTAAAGGCGGTCTTCCATTCGCCGGGACGGATCCGTATGATGGTACCCACTCCTCAAGTCTATCTTGGAGAAGATAGTGGATCCCGCCATCATGTCGAATAGATCCTGCACACGCCGAATGGGAAAACGGTACTTGACCGTTATCTTGTTGATGGCACGGCTATCGCAACACATGCGCCACGTGCCATCCTTCTTCGCGCTAGGAGAGCGGGTACTGCGCAGAGGGCTCATGCTCTCCTGGATGAGGCCCTTTCCCAAAGCTCCTCACTTGCCGTAGCAACTCCTCGTGCCAGCGGCTCCATGCGGTAATGCGGTAGGTTCGGCAGCGCCGGGCACCAAGTCGATGGCATGCTGTATGTTCCTCATCGGGGTAATCCGCGGTAGCTCTTCCGGGAAGACATCTCCGAACTCCGATAGGAGAGCCTCAACCTCTGGGTGCGAGGGGTCACTGCATCAGGACGTCAAGGGTGACGCAGACACATAGGTGTATCGTCACCCTCGCGCCAAGGTCGCGAGTGAATAAGGGCCCTCGGACTATCACTAACCCTACAGGTCGGGTCGCGCCGGCTTGCTGGCCGGCCAGGGTGTACGGGTGCCACGTAACTCGCCGCCTGGTGCATAAAGGAGCAGGTGTTCACGCGCCTGCTAAGGTGACGTCGTGATCATATAACCACGCCGATCGAGGATGATGCTACCCACCTTCATGGGTAGTACATCACGCAGCACGCCCTCGGCGATGTGTTCACCTTCAGGGGACGCGACCGACGCTTCACAGATAGTGATGAAGCGTCGACCCATGAAACGTCGTACGGCGTGGGGTGCTCTATCGAAGTCAACCTAAGCCACTGACCATAGTATCTGAGATCGCGTTGATGCAACTACCGCTATCCACGATCACCTTACATGCCTTGCCGTTGATCTTGATGTACGTGTAGAAGATCGCTGTACGGATGGCCGCATCATCGAACGGTGTCGGCTGTTGAGCGGCCCGTGGAAGTCTAGCGGAGTTGTCAACCCGCGGTGATATCCTATCTCTACTGCTGCCGGGTGTGTCGACAGCGATGTTGGCTAACGGCCGGACAGACGCACGGCCCGTCACGGGTGGGGCTCCTCGCGCCTCGATGATCTGGATGAATCCTATCTGTCCATCGGGCTCCTCGTACTCAAGGGCGCATTCCTCGTTCCCGTGAGAGTGGTCCTCGTCGGCTCCATCGCAATAATCCTGTTCGGTTTCCCCGACATCAATCAAAAGTGTAGATGGGCATTGGTGTGCCCGGTGCCCTCGTCCTTGGCATTTGTAGCACGTGATGTGTGCTTGACTTGGTGCAGCGCTACGGGCCGGGGCATCGCCGGTCGAGACCCGGGCTTGCGGGGTAGACCCCACTGAGGTGGTTGGGGTCGTTCCTTGGCCCCCGGTGACCGGTGCGACCCGAGTGGTCGCGGGTAGGGTGGAACGAGCGGGTGCAAGCCGAACCGTAGGAACTCGCGGCGTGGTGTGCGCGTTGGGCGCCGGGGTGTCTTCGACAGGCGGATCCATGTGCTCCACTAGGTGGTATGCCTCGTCGACCTCTGCCGGTTGGCAGTCAAGGACCTTGCTGCGCAAGGCGGGCCGAAGGCCGTGGGCAAAGAGGCCGATGATGACGCGGGGGTCCTCCACGAAACGGCAACGCATCCGGCATTCCTCGAAAGCCTCGATGTACTCCGACACCGGGAGTCGACCTTGCTTAAGGTCGAGCCACGAGAGGAAGAGTGTCATCTGGTACTGACGAGGAACGACTTGTTCTTAGCTTCCGCGCCATTTCTGCCCATGACATGATGGGCTGTCCTCGCTGCTCGCCGAGAATTGCTCATTCTCCCAGAAGATCTTGGCTTGTCCGCCGTGTCTCGCGTGGTCGGCGCAAAGGTCGTCATCCATCCTGTACCACCTGAAATACGAGTTCATTTTTGATTCCCAGTCAATGAACTCCTTGGGCTTCCTCGAGCCCTCGTGAGGTCGGCGCACGCCCTCTGGATGCGTGCACGATGCTCCTCGCGCCGACGCATCATAGTGCCGCCGGGCACGGGTAGTTTCGCCGCGGGTCCATGGGGCGACGGGCGGGAATGGGTCGTGTCCGCGGTCGTCCCGTGGTAGGGACGACCATCGTGCTCGGTCCCAAGGCACCGGGTGATGTGGTGGTGGGCATGCACCGCCAGCCCCGTAATATGGCGGGTGGCGGCCGTGGTAGTCCTCGCCGTGCCGGTGGCTCGCCAACCGCGACCACGGGAGGAACGGGTCGAACCGACGGGCGGATAGTCACGGCTCGGTCGCTCGTACTGGCGTATAAGGAGATCAGGTCGAGCATAAGGGGCCCGTCAGAGCCACGGGTGTAGTCATCCCGCGGGCGATGCATGTCCCAAGCGCGGACATCCTGTGGGTCGGGCTCTGGCTAGGCGCGGTGGCGGTACGCGTAAAACGGGCGATCAGGGACCTCGTAATCATCAGCAAGGTCCGGTCGGGTGACCACGGTATTCGGGTCTACCAGCCCCGTAAGGGGGCGAGGGGGCCTCGTGCAACCGGTCCCGCCAACTCGCTCGGACACTCGGGTGTCGGCGAGCATCCGCTCAAGCGCCCGTCCTAGCTGCCGGCGCGCGACGTTGAGCTCCTTGGTCCTCCGGAAGTTCTTCTCTTGGCGGGTACTGGCGAGTGGCGCCGTCGCCCCGCCCTCTACCCCGCAGGGGTCGCCTGGGAGTACTCGACGACGGAGATTTCCGTGTGGTCGCCGCCGCGTGGTATCCCGGTCTCGTAGTCACCGATCGGGAGTCGCCGAGGACGCGCGTGTGCCGCGTGGGGAGTGCTGGGATCGGCGTGAACCACCGGGCGATGCCGGTGATGTCGATGCGCCTGGAGCACCCGTGGACGCCGGGTGGGACCGGCGTGTCCTCGATCTGGGGTAAGGTAGGTTCCGCGAACCGCGAGGCCGGTTGAGGTCCCGAGAGGGCAATCCGTTGCCTCTCTCGTCTCGCGACGGTTCGACTCGTCGCGGGAGGTAGAACCTCCGCGTTGCGCCATCCGTGCGGATCGCGTCTCACGCCATTCCTGGGTACCGATATGGATGCACGTAAAATCGATGCGATGCACTAGATGCGATGCGATGCGATGCAAAGTCGAGACGTCTGTGGCGACCACAACCTGGCTCTGATACCAATTTGATGCCGGACGTCGTCTCAACGGCGTCCGACCGTCACCGAAGGAAGGAACTTCGTGTCGACGCTAACTAATCGGGTTACGCCCACGGCGCCAACCGATGGATATGCGGAGAACAGAAATATATGTATGACGGCGACGAGGACGAAGGTTCTACAACGTGCGTGCAATGCGCCCGACAAGCTACGAGAGCCAACCCGGAGCGGGACGGGTCGCCAAGCTGGGTCGGTCCAACCTCCAAGTCGCCCGAGGTGGGTCGAGGCGCGCACGCCGTCCGAATGGGGTAACTCCCACTGGAATGCTCACACGCGTCGGGCGCCCGACTGCACCGGACAGGTAAGACGCCGTCTTTGTTTCGTCGTTCTCTCAATCTGTCCCACTCACCTATCTAACCCGGCGCGGTGGAGGCAATACGAAGAATAATGACGTAAAGAGGCTAGGGAAAGCAGAGTACCTGGCGGGCGCGCGGCGCGCGCAGCGGCGGCGGCGCGCGCGGCGCTGGCGGCGGCGCGGCAGCGGCGATGGCGCGGCGGTGGCGCGGTGGGCTCGCGGCGCGGCGCGGGGCGGCGGCTGCCCTTCCTCTTTCTCCCCCTTCTCCTCTTCCCCCTCTTCTTCTTCCTTCTCCTCTTCTTCTTTCTTCTATTCTTCTCGACCTGACCCTTCTTCTCAAAATACCATTCTTCAAAATTTAGGTCAAGTAAGGAAGCGCCCACCTCTTCCCCTTATATATGGGTGAAGATAGGCCCTTCCTTAAGTCCAAAAACAACAAAACAAACAAGGAAAGGAAAGGAAATAATGAAAACGGGCTTGTCAGGCCCAACATAAAAAGGGGGGGTGAAAGAGTTCCTCATATGGATCCTTCCCCGCTACACGACAACACGATAAAACCGAAAAGCTATAGAATAAGGTAACCGAAGGTGTCGGTGTGCTCCGGTGGTCGGCGTCCGCGTCATGCCGAGTAACGGAATGCGGAATCCCGTGTTGCTGCGGCGGCTCGCCGTGGTGGCTGGACTCGTCTGGGTGGCGAGCTGGGGAGTGCCGGCTCCTCGGGTGCTGGGTAGGGGCAGTCCTGCTGCTCCTCTGCTGCTGGCTCGATGACGTCCGGTGGTGACGCGCCATCAGGAGGTGTACGTGGAGCAGCTCGCCGATTTTATTATCGCCGGCAACGAACACAAGGTGTTCAAGCTGAAGAAGGCGCTCTACGACTTGCATCAACCGCCAAGGGCCTGGAACGCGAAGTTGGACAACACGCTAACGTCGTTCGGATTCAGGAGTCCCTTGGCACACGCCATCTACACAAAGCGGAAAGGGAATGCGCAGTTGGTGGTGGGAGTGTATGTCGACGACCTAGTCATCATCGGCGCCGACTGCGACGACATCAAGCAATTCAAGAAGGAGATGACTGACGCATTCCGGATGAGCGACCTCGGCCTGCTTCGCTACTACCTCGGCATTGAAGTGAAGCAGAGCGCGGGGGGCATCTCGATCAGCCAAAGAGCCTACGCCGCCAAGATTCTGGAGAGGAGCGGCATGACCGGGTGTAATCCTTGTCAAATACCAATGGCAACACCTCTGAAGCTGAGCAAGAGAAGCGAGGAACCGCTGGTTGATGCAACAACGTACAAATGCATCATGGGGAGTCTCAGGTATCTGGTCAATACTCGTCCAGATCTTGCTTTCACTATTGGATATGTTAGTCGCTTTCTGGAGGAGCCACGAAATGATCACCTGACCGCTGTGAAGCAAATTCTCCGCTATGTAGCTGGAACCAAGCGCTGGGGTCTCAGGTTTCGAAAGAAAGAAGGAGGAGGTCCAGTTGACAGGGTTCAGTGATAGTGACTTCGCTGGTGATGTCGATGCTCGAAAGAGCACAAATGGAGTCATTTTCTTCTTAGCCAGCAGCCCAATTACTTGGCAATCGATGAAGCAGAAAGTGGTGGCTCAGTCTAGTTGTGAGGCAGAGTATATTGCGGCTGCCAATGCCGTCTGCCAAGGTTTGTGGCTCGCCCGGATGCTAGCAGAAATGCAGGGCTCAACACCAAGCGTACCAGCGTTCAGGGTGGACAACACGTCTGCCATTGCACTGATCAAGAATCCGGTTCTCCATGGACGCAGCAAACACAATGAAGTAAAGTATCATCTTGTCCGGGAATCGGAAGAGAAGGGACAGATCAGCATGGAGTTCATCAGGAGTGAAGAACAGTTAAGAAACATTTTGACGAAGCCACTCGGAAAAGGCAAGTTCCATGAGTTTCGCGCCAAGATTGGCCTCGTTGATGTCCAGGGTGAGCACAGCAAAGCTCAGGAGGAGATTGTCAATGTGAGCCTTGCACGTGGGTTCGTGGCCACGTAACCGGATCGTGGGCACGTTGTGCGGTGATGCTGGAGTTTCTCCACGCCGCGCAACATTGGCCGATCGAGGTAATAGTTAGTTGTTTTTCCTTCCCCTGTTGTTTCCCTATTTAAGAGATGTAATAGTTTCTTTTTTAATCAATCTTTTTTTCTTGAGTCACTGGTGTTCGGTGGTGATCTCGCCGATGACGTCTAACCGCGTCGTTTCTCCGGCAAGTTTCTGACATAATTTTGCGCTAAAAATTTGCATGTAATGTGCTTGTTGAATAGAAACGAAGTTCTTCCATCTCCATTACTCTCTTGTCTCTGAAAAACATGGAGAGAGCCTTGTTTGTTCCAACAGTCTACTGTAATCTCTTCAGTATAGTGAATCATCCTTACAAATTACGATTAGTTTATCTTACAGTCAGATACAAGACGCAGGATTAACGCTCCCAGACGTCGTACCCATAACATTTGAACACGTCGAGCTCGCTGCCGCTTCCTCGCCGCTGTACCTCAGATCTACGAGAGCGAGATCTACCCCTTCGCAAGGCGCCGCCGCGCTGCACTGTAGCTTCACCGCAATCTTCGAAGCAGAGACCCCTCTTATATTCCTGAACTTTACATCGCTGATCTTCACGCGAGACGGAGCCTGTGAGAAACCGGGTAAGCAAACATCCAAACTAAATCATCGCAATAAAACGTAGGCCGAGTCCCTGTTTTACCGTGTTGTCGCAGGAGACGTAAGGACAGTATTCCTGGTCAATTATGATGGGATTGTAGACGTTGTTCATCACAAGGTCTTCGAAGACGAAGCTCCGAGCGTTGAGAGGAAAGGAGTTCATCCACGTTTTGATCCTTACACCGTTCATAGTGCCAGTAAATGTGCAGTTGGTGACCGTCACCCCCACTACGTCTTTCTGGTTAGCGTATTTTCCCAAACTTCCGACGCTGATGCCATGGCCAGGGCCGCAGGAAACTCTCGCGATTGTGATGTTGGTAACGCCTTCCCCCAGCGAGATACAATCGTCTCCTGTTGTGACGGTAGAATCGAATATCTTAATGTTGCTGGAACTGCCAATGTGGATTCCGTCCGTGTTCGGGCTATTCTCCGGCGCGATTAACTTGATGGAACTGAAGACGATATTGTTCGAGGCGAACACAATGACGTGAAAGAACTTGCTGTCCACCGACGTGATGCCCCGGATTACAGCGTTGGCGATGAAGTTGAAGGACAGCGACTTCTCTCGCAACCAAACTTAAAAATTAGCTCTTCGGGTTTGAAGATTTACAAACGGGCAGATAGATTTAAGGATGATAGATACGCAGATAAATAGATAGATAGCTGAAAAGAAAAATAGATAGAAAAGATGGACAAATAGATGGTTAAAGATAATGTATAGATTGAATAAAGAGATGTAGAAACTTGGTCGTTAGATCGATAAAATGAAAGATGGAGATGACGATAAAGCGGGACAAGACACCGTCGGGAGAAGCTCGCAGTCGAACTTCTTCAAACGATGGTTATATAGATCGATAGCTATATAAATAGATAGCTAGACAATAAATTAAAAAGATGGACAAAATGATGGGTAAAAATAATGTATAGATTGAATAAAGAGATTTGGAGAAAATAGATCGTTAGAGAGATAAACTGAAAGATAGCGATGATGATAAAGGGGGAGAAGGTACCGTGGGGAGAAGCTTGCAGTCGAACTTCTTGGGGCATTGGTTAAAAGGCCACGCGGTGTTGCCGCGGCCGTCAAAGCTTCCTCCAGTAAGGAGAAAACCATTTAAGTGGCTGAAAGAAATCCATCTGCTGGAGGAGAAGACGCTGAGATCAGTGGGGGCTACGACGACCCCTTCGATCTCGAACACCATGGTGCCGTTGCAGGGCCCGGAGAAGTCTAATGTTCCCACCAAGAACGTTCCTCGTGGGACCAAAACCTTCGGCCTTCCCTTACTCATGCACGCGGCCTTCCAAGCAGCGAGAAAACTCTGCACATTAATTCACAAAATACATTATAAAAAATCTCCTGGGCTATGACTACGACATGTGGAAAACGAGAGAAATATTTATAACTGGTGTGCTGTCTTCATTTCCTCCTGGAATAGCGCCGAAATCAACAACGTTGAAGACATTTTCTGAGCCAGCCGCGGCGTACGCGACGAGGAACAGCGTTGAAACAGTAGCCTGGAGAATGAACCTCGCAAACCACATCTCCATTAAGTCGTCTTGTTTTCTTGTATCGCTGCTTCTATATTTCTAGCTTATATGAGAATATTGCCCGCGTATGGTATGGGCGGGCAATATTCCCTGTCGATATCGAGCTTCGTACACCTTCAAGGCGAAACGCCAAGCTGCTCTTCGACGCCATGACAATGTGTTAAATATAAGGGGCGTGGAGGATATTAAGAACCGTATTCACCCCAAATTATGCCAGTTAAAATCGATTCATCCTCAACACCAGGACGAACGTTCTATACTATTTTTGGTGCATATTTGCTACTTTGATCGTCTGCTCGCTACTCGGACTAATTCTGATCATCCACAGCTCACTATACCTGTCCGCAGTTTTCAACGGGAACGTCCAAACGATGAATGAATCCTCGGCGTTATCAGTGAAGTTGTGACCTCTCCAGAAATTCCAACTGTACCTCGAATTTTTTAAAAAGTAAAATAAATTTACGTTTTCATTATACACTGGATAGTATCATTCTGCTTTAAATCATATATGTGATCTCAATCAGCATCTAGATAGTTATTTAATTTCAATTTTCAAAAATAATTATGATTTCTCCATCAAAGAATTCTTTTACTACATAGAGCCGATGTAGGTTAGTATTGAGAAGGAAATTCTAGAAAATCTTGGGGCAGTAAAATTCTTTTTATGCAAATTTAGAAATACTCAGTATGCAGTAAGTAAAATGAGAAATATTAAATGAAATGATGGGATCTATATTATGGAAATATATTTTGAAAAGATCACAAGTTTTTTTAATCCTGTTGTGATTGTTGAGGAGTCAGCAGTTCTGAGCCCATTCAGTAACCACCTTGATAAATAGTATTTGGTAATGTTAGGTAATAATACACAAACATATACCCCTTAACTCATTCAGAGAATTAGAAGTCAAGATTGAATCTAGGTTCAAATATAGAGAGAACTGGATATAGATGATCGGGATTCAATCTTAGAGAGGAAACATAGCTGTTATAACATATTATGACTACTAGTTCAATATTGAGACAGTTTAAGGATGCTCTTATTATCATATGGGGAAAAAATTTCGCCCTTCACTTTCTCCTTGGAAGAGTTTCTTCAAGCCATTTATGTCTGGCCTCTAGATGTATTCACATGATTTATGCTTGAATTGAATGAGAAGAAATGAAGAAGCTGTCTAGGGGAGGGGAACCCATTTTAGCTGGCATGGGCTCCTCAAATGGATGCATCATTAGATTCATACTTATTGGAAAACTTTTAGAAAACATATGGATGACTTTAAGTATATCAATCAACATCCTTATATTTTATGCTTGTGATCCTGTAAACTCATGTGTTAGTCTAGTTAATTACATTAATAGTCCAACATCATTTATTGGCCACCATCATTAGTTAAACCATACGATATGTAAGTAATTAATGAATGATAAATTTAACTCAATAAATTAGTTACATTTCCACGCCATAGGGTTCCAATCTACACTTTGTCTTACAGAAGACATTGAGTATTAAACAAACATATCATGTAATATTTACCTTCATTAATAATCGTATTTATATAATCCTTCAGTGAAAAACTCTTAAATAACTTAGAGAATGTTTTTCTACCAAACTCTAGTCCATCATTCTAGTACGTGATGATGCATAAATAGGTCATTTCAGAATGCCTTTTCTAATATCTCCACTATCCTGGTGAGGGATTTTATGTATCTTCTTCCTCGAGTTGATCTTATCATATATAAAGGGCGGTTGATCCCATCTTGACCACTTAATCACCTTGGTGTACTTTATGGAATTTCATAGTGAAAACTTATTTGAATCATGCGATTCGGGATTTGTGGGTTGCAGTCAAAATATAACTGTTCATCTAGAAGGTGTCTTTATGTCTCTCAGATCATCACACCATGTATATGGCTGTGGCATGAATCAATTCAGTTAAAATTAATGTACAATTCTATTCAAGGACTCCTTCAAACTAATTCAGGGAACACTTTCCTTACACGGTACTCAACATCCATCCTTGATGTTCGTACATCAATGGCCACAACATAGTTCATACTTATCATACAAGTAGGATGAGACAGTGGCATTCTTTATGAATACTTGGATGTTTGTCTCTAATATATTTTAATAGGGATATTTAGAATACATATTTAAACATAGCAACTTAGTGTGTATTATCTCATTGTAATCTTATAAGCTATTATCTATTTAACACCTCATTATAAATACCACATGAGAAAGTAATGACCAATTGAATCAACTTAATGGTCACATAATACTTATCAATGACTTCATAAGCATGTATTCAAACTGCCCCTACTAGATATAAATAAGATTCCTATATTCTTGGCTACACCTACTTTCAACAAAATTGGAAATGCAGTTCTAAACCATCTTAATTCAAGCGAAGAAAGAAATTTACAAAGATGATTGAGTGGCCAATATGGGATTGTGTGTTCTCAGTATAAGATGAGACATCACAAGGAAGATGATACAATCCAGTCCCAGGCCAAGGTAGTGTAATATCAAAGAAGAGTTGATGATTCCCAAATGAATCAACATTAACTTTGATGATCAATCAGGTCTTCACAATTAACCATACCTTAAGTTATCCTAAGAGCATCAAGTCTTTTTGTTGCATTGAGATTTAAGTCATAATAAACATCTTTCTTGTTTGTGTATAACTGGATTTGCTACAAGACGTGTCCAGATATTGTCACCTTAATAGTTGTGATGATGCAGCTTTAACTTGAGTTACTTGAAGCAAATACTATCTCTAGAGAATATTCGTGGCAACATTGTTTAAGGAATTATACTCAACTTATTTATTTCATCTAGAAACTTTTGGTTGTTTCTTGGAACTCCACAACATGAGACTCTTTCCAATATATACTAAACATGCACATGATGTTGTGTATTCATGAGATGCACTTTCCATTGTGCATCACTGAATGAAGTTATAGTTAAATCTGAATCTGCCTGAACAAGTAAGTTAATGGAGTATATTTCCTTTCAAATAATGAAGTAAATGCTTGAAGGATTTTAATTATTGGTGGTTGTATAATGACTTTTCTGGCATGCTTTGTCAACATCAAAGGCTATGTCTGATCCTTTAGTATTATGTATTGAAGGAAACATACAATTATCCTATAGTAAACAGTATCAATAAAAGTGTCATAAGTAGGAAAAAGTACATATAAACTAGTGATAATTGTATTATGATATCATTACAACTCACTACTACATTCTTTGTACTCATGGTCTTCATTATAAACATCAAATGAGAGTAATAATAAATGAATATTTATTTAGATTTACTTAATGATATGGAAGTGTGATTGTTTTGATTGTCACCTATGATCCATCAAATTGATGATTGGTTTCACAATAGAATTTAATCAATACTATGTATCTTCTAGATCATAAGGTGTTGCATATTACTCCATGAGCTGGAAACTTAACCTATCAATTTGGTTAAATGCATCGTTGATTAATTAACGCTGATATACTTAATTAATACCATTGGCCAAACTGATATTGGGTTATTAAATTTATTGACTAGATTTAGAAATGGGCCTCGAGGGTCACATGCACAAGATACAAGATGATGGTGGATACACTAAAATAAAGGATTTGAAGAAATTTCTACAGTACAAGTAAAGGGGAATACATTTTAAATGCCTCTGCTAGCCATATGTGTGTAGCCCCCCTGGTCTTCTCCCCTTTTTAGATTCCTCCTCCTCCCCTTCTTGCAGGACTGATAACCCACATTTCTTTTAGCTTAATCTGACCATATTTACATGTTTAGTTGCATTAAATTGACTATACATGTGCACTATCAAGCTTAAAAGGATTAATTTTTAGTAGAATGATATTTTTTATTTTATGTATTTTAAGTAATTTTAGTGATTTTTCATACATCAAGTTCTGAAATAAACTTTATGAGTTTAATCTTATAATATTGTTTTGAGTCAGAATATAATCTTTCCTAAATTATTTGACATTATATTTTTAATGCTATGATTCTTCTTAGTCGAAACACATATTAATGGATTTTTTAGGGCTTATATTAATTTCATATGAATTTTGAAATATTTTTGGGCCTTTGGTTTCCACAATGCCGCACGAATCAAACGACAACCAGCCAATGATTAAGATAATAAACGGCAGCAGCCAATATTTAATCACAGACTGCTATGGTATTTATTATGAATAACTCTATCCTATTATTTAATCTCAGGTGTGACATGGCCCAATAAAAAAGGATCTTTTCGATAAATTTGATTCAGAAGATACGCCTACAGTTTTTGAAAAAAATGTTCTTTAAATCTTTGGACTAGTCCAACATGGCTGGTTGCCCACATGTCAAGAGACACATGGCACACATGTGTATAAGTGATGCAAATGTGTACTGGCTATATTTTAATACACATGTTGATGTTGCACAATTTGACGTGCCGCCACTTCCCACACAGCCTGACTCTTCTTATTTAAATAATATGAATATAACTATCATTATTCCAAGTTTATGTCTTTTTTTCAGAATGTGACATGTAGCGTAACGAGATCCATTCATCACAAATGATGAGGAAGAATATGGGAAAATGATGCCATTAAATGCCACAGCAAGATAAATCTGAATAAACTGACATGATGGCATTGACGAGGATGAGGAGAGAGAAATATTTTGATTAAGTCAACAGCTAGAAATCGTCTAAGGATCTAACAATTTAGAAATCTGATTGAGCTGAAATTTTAATGGTAGCTTCTTCTTTATGTTTTCTATCCATCCATACAACTGGTTATATATAGATTGAGCTCAAATCTTTGTAAAAAGCATTTTTAAGGTCACTTCCTCCTAGCGAGGCAGATCGAAAGAAAGTTAAGGTTTCCAGGTCCATCAAGTGTGTTCTTGGTATTATTATGATCTATTCATAATTAACTTACATTTTGGATAAATTTAAGGAATTCATCACCATCACACAAGAATTAATGAATTAATTCTTATTTGAATGAACTCAAATGAGATATCAAAGTGTAATTTTGTTGAACCCGCATATTATATATCATGATGGAGTCATGGTTATGGTGATGAGGTAGGGTGTGGAAGACTGCTTGGAGATGATCAACAGAGAAGTGGAGAGGCTAATATGCATTAGGAATACACCTTGATCATAGTGGAATATAGGGATCTAAGGTTAGACTCTTGCCTCATATTGATCATTCTTTAACACATGTTGGTAGATCATCCATATCCATCAACATTTATCATCATCCATCATCATCCCTATCAATCGTTATCTACCACACCTCACATATGACCTACACCATCACAATCTCATTATGTGTTCCTTTTTTATATTTAATAAAACTTAAATCACTACCTCCATTTTATACATTACTATATTCCTACTTTCACTATGTTTCATCCCATCGCTTCTACTCCATCTCGCCTTCACATCCTCCTATATTCTATTAAACCCTAAGTTTATAAACCTCAAATTATTAATTCTCATCTTCCTTAATTATTCTCCAATAAGAGTTATCCCAAACTCTGATCACTACTCTCCTCCTACTACTATGTCTTACGTTATACATATCTGTTCTCATCAACTGAAATTCACCCTATAGAGGGTGGTATTTCCGAAAGATCTGTTTGATGTGGAGACAACTCTTGCTCATCACTAATAAAATTATTTTATTAGTAAAGATTTCTAAATATTATTGATTAAATTCAATTTCACAACAACATAATTTTACCCCTAATTTTGAGTTAATCAAAGACTTAATGGTGGGAAGATCAACTAGATATTGATGGAGGATTGAGAAACTTTAAGAATTGATCCATCATTGCACGGATACGTTTAGAGACCGGACACATTAATGGTTTGAATAAAATCTGCTAGGGAGTCAGAGTGGAATCAGTTACACAAAAAGTGAAGTTAACGTATAATATTTTATAAACATTATATGATTTGATTTTGATAATGGTTTATATGAATGTAATCTGGATTTTAAGAATGGTTTTGATAATGGTTTTGATAATGGAATTTTAATTTCAATCAAGCCCACAGAACCCAAAAACCACTTTGAAAAGCTCAATTTGCAACATACTATGTAATCTGAACATCTCAATCCTACAATTGCACCTAATAGTTAGAAGGGGGAGGATATTAAGGAGTAAGAATTTTGAAAATATAGTCAGCAACCACTTGAATGATATAATTTATTAAAAATAGTAGCTACTAATAAACAAACAAGTAACCTATACTAATTAAGAGAATTATCACTTATCAACTGATCTAGGTTCAATGATAGATAGGATTAAAGATATACAATCAGGATTCAATCATAGTTTGGAAACTCATTGATCTTCTAGACTGGATCTAAATAAAGCTATTATGAAAAATTCACAGGCTAGGATAACATCAAGGAATGTTTTCGTTGTGAACTTTCTGTTATGATAATTGCTAGCATATTACAATGATCTTGTTGAAGTTTTATTTATTTACATTTATGATTAAACACATATATGTAGGTATGTTTGTTACAATATTTTCACATTTTTATAAGGATGCTATTATTCCATTTATCTAATTACATGCATCAACATTATCAAGACCTGGTTTCCATATTTTCTATGTAATGAATTTATTTGTACAAACCCACTTTGAATTTGGATAATTGTAATTATTTTGAAGTTCTAATACGTTGAGAGAAAATATCATAAATGGATGCAAATGGATGATGGAGGTGTGAGCCCATGGGCTTATTGAGACCACAAGAAGCACACGGCCCCACTCACATGGATATTCATGAAATCAGTACTCAAATGCAATACAGAGCAAATATAAGCATTAAAGGACACAACATCTATCTATTACATACATATATATCCAGATCCAGACGAAAATTGCTGGCTAGTGGTCTACATGGCTGAACACATTTGACCTGGGATCTCAGAAGTGGCGGGGGACAACCACTATATAAGGAAACGATGCCTGAAAATTAACAAAAAACAGCCATATAAAATAAATATTTACCACAAAAAATATTTTTGTGAAAGTGAAGGTAACATTTGACATAATAACCCATAGTGAAAAATTCCATAACCTATTTTATGATCTATATCCTTTTCGAAAGCATAGAGAATCAACACTCATAGTTTAATGTACTAATGAACGACCTCTTATTCCTTTATAAAACAATTCATTGTATTTTAAACAAGTATTTTTATTGAAGAGGGAAATAATGGAAGAAAAAGAGATCCCCATTCAAAAAAAGCCCAAAACTTCTTCATCTATTTATCTGAATGAGGAATACATGTTTTAGTTGCTCATACTTCTGGAATAAATGTTTGAGGAATGTGTAATATTATGGCCAAAATATGAACACAATATTATCCTAAAATAGTTTCTTTTGTTTTCATTAAGTTATAATTTATATCATTATATTAATTTCTATTATTAATATATTTATTCTCATTGGCTACTCAACTTTTAACCTTATATATATGAAGGTATCATATTCAATCTGAGCGGAGATGACCATGGATTCTCTTCATTTATTTTATCATTTGAATTCAATGGAGATGTTTCACTACCTATTTATGTGATACTTTGGTATCAATCTAGAAATTTTGCGTTAGTATAATCTTCTCCAGAGACATCTAAGAAGTTTAATTCACCACCTGAGAAATCTCCAACCTTGAGCCTCACTCATGGTCCCTGAAAAATGTTATTGCACTATATTATTCCATCAATGAATCATGGTGATTCCATCAATGAATTTTAATTTCAAGAAATTCATCATGTTTGCTTGTATTGTTTCACTTACTTTCTTGTGTGGTGAATCAAATTATCAAGGAACGGGCATTTTTATGGTCCAAATACTATACAATTGCACTTGCCCCTACATATCAAGGGCATTTAGCAAGAAAAACATTTCATTTCTTCTTTTGGAGAATCTGATCTCATATGTATTATTCTTGGTCGTTCACCCCTTCAAAAAAAAAAGAGAGAGAGAAAAAATAAAAAAGGAATACAAAAAGAAAAAAAAAAGAAAAAGAAAAGAAGGAAAAAAAAGAAAAAAAACAATTATGGGGTCTTTGTTTGTTTATTTCTTCATTCCCATTTTTCGTCTCCCATGATTTTGTTGGTCTCCCAAATTTATGCGGATACATGCCTATCTCATCCACATTCTTGATGAACTCCACTTCCTCATATTTGTTCACCTTCTTCTTGTGCATTCTGCTCATTCATTTATATTTGGGAGTGGGCTAGTTTAAGTAACATATACCAATTGGACATCCATCATTTTCCCTTCACCCAATCCTTCCCATGTTGATGTCACGCACCTATCTCCTCTTTTCCCTACCTATAGGTACCCATGTTTGAATTTAACCTCACCACACATGTACTCCTTTGGTACACTCTTGATATTCTGTGCTAGAACTTGGATGAGAAGAATGACTCATTTCAAATTTCAGGTGGAAGCGAGATATTGTGTGGGTAAGATGAGGGCCACTTCTATTGAGTGATGAGGGCCACCTTTCTTTAGAGGGTGAGACATTTTCATGGTGATAGTACCATACCTAGAGAGAAGTAAGCTTCCCTCTTCATGACCACTAGCTCTTTCCATCACTACAAAGGACTTGACCATTAGTGCTTTAGTATTTTATGGGCTATTTATACTTAGAGATATGATTGATATTCATAACACTTCATACTTGAGTCTTTTATTTCAAGGGATGGATGGACTTCTCAAAGGCGAACCTAAGGCCCATTGCTAAGGGACTAGCAATGAATCGAGTTGGGGGGTGTTGATGACATGATAAATGAACATATATTTTCATAAATTTTATATATTTTTAGTATTATTAATTTATAATTCATCATGTTATTATTTGAATTAACCAAATATTTATGCATTAGCTAGAAATTCCAACTTTTGCACATTATGATTATTTTTCACTAACTTCATTGACTTCTATGAAGTCAATCAGTTTGATTACTGATGAGTATTTTATAGTTCCAAATGTGCAGAAATTTACAGGAATTAGAAGATACAGTTCTTAGGAAATTGGAGGATTTTTGGGAGCTTAGTGATTATCAAAATGGGCTCCAAATGATGAAACGGTGTTGTAGGCTTTTAAAGGAGAGATCAGAGGGTCTTGGGCCAGGACCTGACCTACCCATTGGGCCTTCAAACACCTTACAAAAGAAGCAAACTGGAAATTACAAGGCAAAGCTCTCAATCAATGGAGAAAAAAGAGGCAAAATGGCAAGAAAAGAGAATAGATAATGCCCAAAGGGGTATTTTAGTAATTCTCCCAATTTATAAATAGACTTTTTCTCCCTCATTTTCCCTCATTCTGGATGTGCTCTAGCAAGTGGCTGGCCAGCAGGACAAGGCATTTTACAGAATCCAGGTTGTAGAACCTGCTTAATGTGAGTTTATTGAAGTTTTCTCTTAATCTCGTCTCTTGTTTGCATTGAAAAATGCCTGATCCTAGTGAAATATAAGGATCCATACTTGAGAAGAAGCATTGAGGGCTCAGTAAACTTGCATTGAGGCTTTAGGATCTTAGATTTCTACTTTCTCCATCACGTCCCATCCATTTACCCTTAAAATCCATCACTTCCCCACTCTAAACACTCATTTTCTCCACTTTATCTCTCTAAAATAGGTTTTTTCTCTCAATAGACCTTCATCTATATCCATACTTAATCCCCTAAAAATTTCATAAAAAATCTTCTTCATTTGCACATCCAAATTCTATCTCAAACTCCTCCTACACTCTCTCTTCATTTTCTCTCTCTATCTCCTCATTTCGGCCCTTTCTCTCTCTAGAATCTGTTCTGTATCTCTAAACCTTAATACATATCCATAGTTCACCCCATAAAAATTCCATAAAAAATATCCTTCATCTACACCTTCAAATTCCCTCGCAAACTCTCTCTACACCATCTCTACATTTTCTCTCTCTATCCTCTCATTTCGACATTTTATCTCTCTAAAAATGTTTTTTTCTCCTTCTAAAATATCTCCCTATATCTCTCTAGATCCTCAAGCATGCCCTAATTTGAACCCCAAAAAAATCGCATTAAAATATCATTTTTTATCATTTGAAAACTCAAATTTTCTGTCTTCTAGCCGCCACCGTGCGGTGCCGTGCGGTGCCCGTGCAGCAGCGACAGCCCTCTGCCCGCCGGTGTGCGCGCAGCCAGTGCACACCACCGCAGGGCACAGGGTAGCCCTGTGCAGGACTTAGCCAAATCGGCTAAGTCCTGACCATTGGGTTAAGCCCAATAAGGCTTAAGCCCAATTTGGCTAAGTCTTCACTTAGCCAAATTGGGCTAACCTTAGTGGCCAGCCCTCTGCCCACCGGCCCATCTGGCCTACCGCCGGCGCCGCCCCTCCGCCGCCGCCACCGCCGCTCCGCCGCCACCGCTCCGCCGCCGCCGTCGCCGCCGCTCCGGCGATCGCCGGAGTAGGTAAATACCATATTTTTAGTATTTAAAAATTATTAAAACATATAAAAAAATCAGAAAAAATCAGAAAAATTATTTTCTGCATTGAAAAAAATACGAAAAAATTAGGAAAAAATCTAGAAAATTCATATAATC
Source organism: Wolffia australiana (assembly GCF_029677425.1). Taxonomy (NCBI): domain Eukaryota; kingdom Viridiplantae; phylum Streptophyta; class Magnoliopsida; order Alismatales; family Araceae; genus Wolffia; species Wolffia australiana. The sequence goes on from NC_135849.1 coordinate 8,253,589, forward strand.
AATTTAAAGTCATTTTAACACCTAAAAAATTCTGAAAAAATCTCTGTCTCTCGTTTTTGATATTTATAGTTGTTTTTTATGTAAATTAATTCCAGAAAATTCTAAAAATATTTATTTCTGATTAATTTGCTAAGAGAAAATAGAAATATTAGTTTAAAAAATATGATTTTGTATTTCTCCTTGTATTTTGGCTTAACTTAAATCATAGGGAGTTATTAAATTTACCTAAAAATCTAAAAAATTCCCAAAAATTTGTATTTTTCACATTTCAAATCATTTTCTTCATCCCAAGCTTGAAAAAAAATTCTGAAATTAAATTACTTGCCCTATATTAATTATAGAGTATTTAAGTGGAAAATTTTCATAAATATTGTTGGCTAAGTCTGAATCAAAACAACGACATAAAACCCCTAAATTTGGACTTATCAGCATCCACAGAGGAGAACTCAAGTTCAATGCCTATAAGATAAATATGTATGTGGGGAAAGCTGTGATGGATTCCCATAAATTTTTGTAATACTTTTTTGCAATAAAAATGAAAAAAAATATGTTTACTTTCGATTCACATATATCTAAGTAAAAAAGTTAATTTTCGTCTTTTGATTTATTGGTTTTCTTGCCAATCCTTCGTAGATAAAGAATTTTTTTATTCCTAACTAAACTAAATAAAATTAAATGGAGAAAATAAAAAAATATCTACAGAACATATTTAATGACTAGACTAAACTAAAGTAAAGAATAGTAATCAATAGACGTATAAACTTAACTAGTCCGTAATAATTGATCTAATAAAGTAATATAAATAGAGAGACTGGTGTCATTCATTGTATGAGAACATGAATTCATCTCAGAACTCTGAAAAATGAATTGTTCTGGAACGAGGAAATGTAATGAGTGTATGAAAGATATGTACCACACTAAGACATTATAAAAGAATAAAAATGATTTCAAAGCTAATGGAACTAATAAGATGAAATATTTATTCATTTCTATGAACCAGAAATGAAAAAATATGACAACTTTTTTTCTCATAGAAGAATGAGCTAAAGTGAAGATATTTATGAATTTTCACTGATTTTGTTTTAACATCATGATGATATTAATTTTTCATGGAAGATAATATCATGAAAGTTTCTCCAATCACTTTCAAAGATTTCAAGATCAATGAAACATTCACTTTATATTCAATAATTAAAATTTGTAAAGCAGTACTCTATGGCAAAAAAAATATATTTTATAATGGTTTCTACTTCTAGATAAGAGAACAAATGATGAAACCACAAATTTAGATTTACCTGATATCACAGTTTAGAAATGAATATGTCACAGGATGGAAAAAATATTTAAAGATTAATGTATATTTAATAGGCGTGAGTACGTTTTCAGAGGAAGAAGTATACCATTCTAGTTTTATAATGTAAAATTTTAATTTATCAATCTAAAATATTCATAATAGGTTGGGATATTGGAGAACTTCATTAAGTAAATATTACCATTTAATACCTTGTTACAAATCATTAGGATAAGTAAAAATTTATAAAGTTTGAGTGGGAATTGTTATCATTATCAGAGAATAAATTGACTTCACTTAAACCATTCGAGAACTGTGACCCACAATCAAGATTGAGGTACTATTGCCCATATAAATGTCTTATTTTCAAGGAGTTCAATAAATCATAACCCATAAGACCAAAAATAGTAACACAACAATACTTAATGAATCATTAGAACTGTAAATATTCATGAATGTTGTGGTGATAGGTTGGATAGTGTGAACCCCAATTCCAGTCGTTTACATAACTGTATGCAGTTCTGCCAAAACATTATTGGCTCACGTAATGTTTAGCTAACAAGGATTCTAGCCCAAATATGGGTAGGTGAAATCTTATGCGCAGGATTTAGAATAAAAACTATTATGGGCATGTATATGCAGTATTTCATTAGTTCTATCATCAGTTTATGCATTGTATGCATTACCTTTTTCATTAAATTGTTGTAGATAATGATGTATCATTTTTATGCATATTATTAACATTTAGGTATAGTTATATATTTATATCTCAATATTATTATAATTTAAACATTATTGAATATCATGAGAATAATGGATTTCAACAATACTCTTGAATTTTCAAAGATTCTTTGGTATTTCGTTGTTTGGATATGTGTTAATTTTATGGTCTGCAAGTCGTTAGAAATTTTATTTACCAATCAATAATTTTTTTTTGAGATTTTAATGTTTTTAAAAAATGGATTGGATACAGTTTTAATGCTTCATCAGAATTAAAAACTGTCAAAGCATGCGTTAACATCTCATAAAAAATATATATGTTAAACGTTTTCAATGTATCCACTATTTAATGATAATTGAAAGACTACTGAGAATGACTGGCCAAAAATTTAATCATTAACCGAAGGGCTAAATAAAGTAATGATCTATCTCTCTCTCTCATTCGTTCTCTCTCAATTTCATTCGATCTCTATTTCTCTCCGTCTCTCTGTCTCTTCGTTCTCTCTCTCTCCCTCTCTCTCACACTCTCTCGCTAGCTTGTTCTCTCTCTGTGTCTCTCTTTTTCTCTCTCTCGCACACTCTCTCGCTTGATCGTTCTCTCTCTCCCTCTCTTTCTTTCTCTCTCTCTCACTTGCTCGTTCTCCCTCTCTGGCTTTCTCTTTCTTCTATTTCTCTGTATATCTATGTATTCGAAGAATTCGATCCGATACGAACCAGACGGTTCGAATAGAATTAGTTTCCTGACCCGAATGTTCGAGCGAATGACGAAACCCGTGTGATGTAATAACTCTCCGGATGCCAAGGAAAAGGACCCGTGCCGTGAGCTAATCTGCCTCGACAGTATGGAGGAATTAGTCTTCCATAAGAGAATGCTACGCTGTACACGCGTCAACACTCCAACTTGCTGAGGTCGCGATGATAATCTAGAAGTTTGATGATAAAAAAAATAGGGGTTGAATCACCAAATGTCACGAACTTTCCCCGTTGCTCACCGTATATCACGTACTTTCGAAATATCACCGTATGTCACAAATTTTTTAAAATTATCACGGTGTGTCACGAGGCTTGGCCGCCTGTGACGTGGACGATGACATAGGTGCCACGGGTGAAGCCGAGCCTTGTCATCGGCCATGTCATCGTCCACGTCACCGGAAGCGAAGTAGGGGCTCCGATTCTTGAGTTTTTGGCGATTTTGGCTGGATCTTGGCGATTTGGGTGGATCAAGAAGACGAAGAAGATTTCCGGACGATTTGGGTGGATCTCTGCGGTAAGATTTCGCCGTTTTTTTTTTTTTTGTCTTGGATTTCTTTCTGCGATTGATCGCTGAGAAATGAAGAATCGGGGATACAGGTGGAGAAAGATTGTTGGGTAAGAGAGAAGCAGATGCGGTGAGATTTATGCAGGTATAGTTGTATAAAGATGATAAGAAGAGGATTGATAGAAGAGGATAAGAAAGATGGATAGAAAGATAAATGGATTCCCTTTCTTCTTCCTCTTCTCCTTCTTCTTTTCTTCCTCTTCTCCTTCTTCTTTTCTTCCTCTTCTTCTCCTTCTTCTTCTTCTTCTCCCGATCAAAATCTTCCGATCAAAATCCTCATAACAATCTTTTGATCGCAATCTTCTTTTTCTTCTGTTCACGGTGCTCACCAAAGAAAGGGTTTCGATCGAAAGAATCGCGATCGAAATCCTCATTCTCAGATTCACGATGAAGAATCGGGGATTTAACATCCCCGATTCTTCATTTCTCAGCGATCAATCGCAGAAAGAAATCCAAGACAAAAAGAAAAAAAACGGCGAAATCTTACCGCAGAGATCCACCCAAATCGTCCGGAAATCTTCTTCGTCTTCTTGATCCACCCAAATCGCCAAGATCCAGCCAAAATCGCCAAAAACGCCAGAATCGGAGCCCCTACTTCGCTTCCGGTGACGTGGACGATGACATGGCCGATGACAGGGCTCGGCTTCACCCGTGGCACCTATGTCATCGTCCACGTCACCGGCGGCCAAGCCTCGTGACACACCGTGATAATTTTCAAAAATTTGTGACATACGGTGATATTTCGAAAGTACGTGACATACGGTGAGCAACGGGGAAAGTTCGTGACATTTGGTGATTCAACCCCAAAAAAATAATAGCGGACACCTCGAAGCTCGCCACGTAGCAAAGCTTGATGCCGACAAACTCTGTTCATGTCGACGTCCTTCTAGAAATAGACAGCGAGCAAAACTCTCGAAGCTCCATCAAATCAGAACGAACCCGACATTACAGAAATATCCGTAGTTTCGGTTCCCTTAACCAGCACATACGTCCAAAGCACCGAAGCTTCTCTGAGTTTTTAAATATCATGGGTTTTGAATTATTGAGTTGCGGAAGGTTTTAATAATGTAGCCTGTTCTGACTTGGTATATTGGCCTCGTGAGCGAGGGCCTCATGATTTGTAACGCAGACAAGGCTGAAACGCCACTGCTTACGATTCTAGCCCGTAAAGCGGTTTTTTAAAAGCCCTTTGGGCCACGAGATTCTTCCTATATAAACCGAGTTCATCAATCACATGCAGAGTGCGGAGACCTGTTCGAGAAGGACACGAGGCACATCAACGATTGCTTTCTTTCTTTATCTTCTCTCTCTTCCATCCTTGAGCAAATAACCTGGAGGAGCGAAAGGAGAGGAAGCGTCCGCCGTATCGTTTTCGCCATCTCAAAGTTTGTAGATCTTGAAAGCGGAAATGGATTCGAGTAACATTTTCAGGGTCGGAAGCCTCAGGCGGGACAGTTGGAGAAACGCAGATAGCGCCTTTCCCAGATCGACTGGCGAAGAAGACGATGAAGAGGCATTGAAATGGGCGGCCCTGGAGAAGCTCCCCACCTACAGCCGCGTAAGGAAGGGCATCCTCGTCGGTGAAGGAGGGTCCAAAGAGATCGAGATAAAAAAATTGAATACTCAGGAGAGGAAGATACTTCTTGAAAGGCTGGTCAGGATCGCCGACGAGGACAACGAGAATTTTCTCTTGAAGCTCCGCAGTCGCATAGATCGGTAAGCAGCATGGGTTTTACAATAATCTGAGTTTGAGATCTCGGTGCATCATCTGCTTGGAACGTTTTTTTCAAGATCCTTCCGAAGCTGTTTTGTTGATTTGTTTACACGATTCTTTTCAAGATTCTTCCGTTTAGATTAAATATTTGTTTTCTTGATTTGTTTCACACCAGGGTCGGAATCGATCTTCCGACGATTGAAGTGCGTTTTGAGAACCTCGATGTCACGGCGGAGGCCTACATCGGTGGAAGAGCTTTGCCGACCGTCTTCAATTCTACTGTCAACGTTTTGGAGGTAATTCTTTTTCCCACGCACGAGATTAAACAAAGAAGAATGCTTCCTTCTCGTCCGTTCAACGTTATCCACTTGGCCTGTGGACTACTGCAGGCAGCCGCAAACACGCTTCGCATCTTACCCAGTAGGAAGAAGCAGATCTCTATCTTGCAAAATGTCAGCGGTGTCATCAAGCCTAGAAGGCGAGGAAAACGAGATCCATCCCTCTCCTTCCCAGGACTATGTTTTTGAAAAAAAACAACTAAGAATCTTCCTTGTTTTATTTATTCAGGTTGACTTTACTCCTGGGTCCACCAAGCTCGGGGAAAACAACCCTTTTGTTGGCACTCTGTGGGAAATTGGAATCGGACGTCAAGGTTTCTCCTTGTTCTTCTGTCTCATCATATTCATGAACCTAGTCATAATCTCGAGGTCCATTTTTTATTTGGGGATGAAGGTGTCTGGGAATATAACATATAATGGGCACGGATTGAATGAGTTCGTCCCTGAGAGGACGGCTGCGTACATAAGCCAACACGATCTCCACATTGGAGAGATGACTGTTCGAGAAACTTTGGCGTTCTCCGCGAGGTGCCAGGGCGTGGGTGCACGTTACGGTTAGCTCCGGTCTCTCAACTTGCCGGAATGGGAGATGTTAAGTTTTCTTACGCAACTTCCTCTGGGAATGCAGATATGCTTGTGGAGTTATCTAGGAGAGAGAAGGAAGCCAATATCAAGCCAGATCCCGACATTGACGTATTCATGAAGGTTCTCTCTCTCTCTCTCTCTCTCTCTCTCTCTCTCTCTCTCTCTCTCTCTCTTTCTCTCTCTCTCTCTCTAAATATTCCAAGTTTATCAGCATGATTGCCAATGGTTTATTCGTTGTTCAGGCTGCTGCGATGGGAGGTCAACGGGCCAGCGTAGTGACAGATTACGTCCTGAAGGCATGCACCCGATTTCTTTAATCAGTTAATCGAAGAACTTATGATTTTTCTTCTATTATAAAACAGTGTATTTGTGGATTTTTCAGACACTTGGTCTAGATATGTGCTCGGAAACCCTTGTTGGGAATGAGATGTTACGGGGCATATCGGGGGGTCAAAAGAAGCGCGTCACCACCGGTATGAAAAACACGAATAATTTTTACGGTGCATTTATATAATTTTTACGGTGCGACTTGTGTCTGGCTGAGTCGTTGACTTTTATTTAAAGTTAAAAAATAGCTTCCGCTTAATCCTCTTAGGAGAAATGCTGGTTGGACCGGCAAGGGCTCTCTTCATGGACGAGATATCGACCGGGCTGGACAGTTCAACAACGTTCCAGATCGTGAAGGCTTTAAGACAATCGATTCATATACTGGGAGGAACTGCTCTCATCTCGCTGCTGCAGCCGCCCCCGGAGACTTTTGAACTCTTCGACGACATTATTCTCCTCTCCGACGGGCAAATCGTCTACCAGGGCCCCCGCAAGAACGTTCTCGAGTTCTTCGAGTTCATGGGTTTTAAGTGCCCGGAGAGGAAGGGCATCGCTGATTTTCTACAAGAGGTCAGCCGTCCTTCACCTCAATCATTTCATTCCCGTCTTTTATCATTTTATTTTAGTAAAATGATCTAATTAAGTTATTACTGTGGCCGGTCCTGCATCCATCCATATATTTCTATCATTAATTATTAAACTCACAAGACCTTTCTGATTTTTTATTCAATCATGTATGTACGTCATCTCCAGGTGACGTCAAGGAAGGACCAAAGGCAATACTGGGCTCGTCATGCCGAGCCTTATCGATTTGTGCCCGTGAGCGAGTTTGCCAATTCATTCAAGCGTTTTCACGTTTGGAAGGAGATGGAAAACGAGCTCGCTGTCCCTTTCGAGAAAAGCAGAAGCCATCCTGCTGCACTGACCAAGTCCAAGTACGGGGTCAGCAAGAAAGAGCTGCTCAAGGCATGCGTTGAAAGGGAGTTGCTTCTCATGAAGAGGAACTCCTTCGTCTACATTTTTAGGTCTTTCAAGGTCTGTTTCTCTCTGTCCGTTCTTCTTCACCGCTCTTGACCTTCTATGGTTTTGTAATTCTATTCCTTGTTCAACCCAGATCTTTCTCATGAGTATCGTAGCCATGACTGTTTTCTTGAGGACGAGAATGCCTCGAGACACCGTGGCCGATGGTATCACGTTCATGGGAGCGCTCTTCTTCTCTGTAGTTGTCCTCATGTTCAATGGGATGGCAGAGATCTCCCTGACCATAGCCAGGCTCCCAGTTTTCTACAAGCAGAGAGATTTTCTGTTCTATCCGGCATGGGCTTATGCTCTCCCGTCTTGGGTGTTGAATATCCCCATAACCATCATTGAAGTTGCTATCTGGGAAGTCATGATATACTATGTCATCGGATTTGATCCCAGCGTGGAAAGGTATAAACCCTTGATAATACTAGAATTGATTCATAAAGCTTATAAATTGATGCCTGAATTATTCTCTTCTTGATAGATTTTTCAAGCAGTACCTTTTGCTTTTTCTGGCGAGCCAGATGGCAAGTGGTTTGTTCCGGCTTGTCGCTGTTGTCGGCAGAAGCACAATAATCGCTAACACTTTTGGTAGTTTTGTTCTGCTCATTGTTTTGGTAATGGGTGGATTTATAGTTGCGCGAGGTATGGTCACGAGATAACGATTTCCACTTCGCCACTCAGCGCACATATATTCACTGACTTCATTCCGCTCGCAGAGAATGTGAAAAAATGGTTGAGATGGATATCATGGATTTCACCATTGATGTACGCCCAATACGGAGTTTTCGTGAATGAGTTCCTAGGAAAAAGCTGGAACAAGGTGAGCTGAAATTGTCTAATTATGTTACAAATGGGTGCTTTATAATAAAATAACTGGAAGATCAAGTGATTTTATTTTACTAAACATATGGTTCTAGCATCAAGGGTCTTGCCTGGTGCCAGAGGGGAATAAATATAGAACAACTCATGAAAAGTTATCTCTAAACTAATTTGATTGGCACATTCGTTGGATCTTGAAGATGGCTTTCTAATGAATGATTTGACTGGGATAGCGTCTTGATTCTGCAGATTTTACCGGGAAGCACAGAGCCTCTGGGAGTTCTTGTGTTGAGGTCACGCAGCATCTTCACGGAACCCATGTGGTACTGGATTGGAGTTGCTGCGCTCATAGGATACGCGCTGCTTTTCAACCTCTCTATTATTCTCGCTCTTCACTATCTTAACCGTGAGACTTCTCCTCTTCTGTCCAAAGCTACACAAACCAACCACACAATTCAGAAGTTATTATTAATGTTCTGCGGAGTTATTGATCATGTGATTTGTTTGTTATGTTTGCAGCTCTCGGAAAGGGTCAGCAAACTGTCTCTGAAGAGTCCGTGGCTCAAAGTCAAGAGAACGTGCCAGTGAAATCTCTTATGCTAACACCAAAAGGGAATCAATCCCATGGCAAGTTTCCATCCCTTACTAAGCATCACTTCTCTTGCTTTCACCTGAGGTGGCTTCGTTATTCTAACCGAACCGCAACTGTTCCCCTTGCCCAGGAAGAAGCGATGAGAAGATAGAGAATACGAGGACAAAGATCAACATGAATATGAAAAACAAAAGAATGGTTCTTCCATTTGTTCCGCGGTCCATGGAGTTTGAAGACATTAAATACTCCGTCGATATGCCACCGGTATGTCCGTTGATGAATAACAATTTCACATGCTCCAAAGAGTTCATTGAAACGGGGTTACTTTAACTTATTTTCCTTCGACTTCATTGAATTCAGTTACTACTATTCAGACCCTGAGCAACATTATTTGTTACAGGAAATGAAATCTGAAGGTGATAGGTTAGAGCTTCTAAAGGGGGTGAGTGGATCCTTCAGGCCTGGGGTTCTAACAGCTCTGATGGGGGTCAGCGGTGCCGGAAAAACGACACTGATGGACGTACTCTCGGGAAGAAAAACTGGGGGATACATCGAAGGAAAGATCACCATTTCTGGCTACCCAAAGAAGCAAGAAACCTTTGCGCGTATATCCGGATACTGCGAGCAGAACGACATTCACTCACCCAACGTCACTGTCTATGAGTCTCTCTTATTTTCATCCTGGCTTCGTCTACCAGCCGACGTTGACTCCAGAACGAGACAGGTATGTAGATGTCAAATTTTTATTCCATTTCTTATTTAGATGGGCAACTCTTTCAATTTCTGAAAGTTAACATTATTGGCAGATGTTCTGCGAGGAGATCATGGAGCTCATTGAGCTCACGCAGCTGAGAGGAGCTTTAGTGGGCCTTCCTGGAGTTAATGGGCTCTCTACAGAGCAGAGGAAGAGGCTGACGATTGCCGTCGAACTTGTGGCCAATCCTTCCATCATCTTCATGGACGAGCCAACCTCTGGCCTTGATGCCAGAGCGGCTGCTATTGTCATGCGAGTGGTGAAGAATATAGTCGAGACGGGAAGGACCGTGGTCTGCACCATTCACCAGCCCAGCATAGACATTTTTGAAGCCTTCGACGAGGTAAAAAATTCTTTGTTTCGGAATTTCTATATCGCTTTACCTTGGTTTGTCCGATGGTTTGATCTTTTGTCTTTACTTCGGTTAGCTCTTCCTTTTGAAACGTGGTGGAGAAGAGATATACGTGGGCCCTCTGGGCCATTACTCATGCGAGCTGATTAAATACTTTGAGGTGAGACTTCAGTTCTTTTTTTTCACTCGGATTCGGCATAGTTCTGTTGCGCCACTAATCTTGACTTGCTGGACAACAGGGTATAAAAGGAGTTCCAAAGATCAGGGACGGGTACAACCCTGCAACGTGGATGCTTGAGGTGACGACGCTCGCTCAAGAAGAAGCTCTTGGGGTTGATTTCAAGGAGATATATAAGAACTCGGAGCTCTACCGGTATGTTGATCCTCGACAAGTTACAATTACTATCTTCAATTAATGGTTGGAATGGAATATTTTTCATAAAAAACATTATGCATATCTATAACAGGAGGAACAAAGCTTTAATCAAGGAAATGAGTGAGCCTGCTCCCAATTCGAGCGACCTTCACTTCCCAACACAATATTCTCGGACCTTTGCTACCCAGTGTATGGTTTGCTTGTGGAAGCAGCATCTGTCATACTGGCGCAATCCTTCTTATACTGCCATAAGGCTCTTCTTCACCACCGTCATTGCCTTGATTTTTGGCATAATATTCTGGAACTTGGGACCCCGAAGGTAACTTGTGGATAATTTTGGGTCATCTTCAAACATGTTTTTTCAACGTCTAAAGTTCAATCTTATTTGTTTACTTTCAGGGAGAAGAAGCAGGATCTGTTCAACTCCATGGGCGCCTTGTACTCTGCTGTTCTATTTGTAGGTGTACAGAATTCACAATCGATTCAGCCTGTAGTCGCTGTCGAGAGAAGTGTCTTTTACCGAGAGAGGGCTGCGGGCATGTACTCGGCTTTCCCATACGCATTTGGCCAGGTAAACCTCCTGGCACTGGATAATATCTCGTTTTCCAAATGCTCTCAATCAAAAACTTAGGTCGCTCAAATCGGATTCTGCAGATGGCAATCGAGCTCCCATACATTCTAGTTCAGGCCTTGCTATATGGCGTCATTGTGTATAGCATGATTGGATTTGAGTGGACGGCTGTCAAGTTCCTCTGGTTCTTCTTCTTCATGTACTTCACTTTTCTCTACTTCACCTTCTATGGGATGATGGCTGTGGGGCTGACCCCTAACAGCGGCATTAGCGCCATCATCTCCTCTGCCTTCTACAGCGTATGGAACCTCTTCTCTGGTTTCTTGATCCCCCGGCCGGTGAGCAGCTATTGCCATTATCCCTTTATTCAAACTGCACGTACAGGCTTATTCATTCATTCTTTGTACAGAGAATTCCCATCTGGTGGAGGTGGTACTACTGGGCTTGCCCCGTTTCGTGGACTCTCTACGGCCTGATTGCATCACAGTTCGGCGACATCTCGACGATCATCGAGGATGAACCAGTGGACGTATTTCTAAAGAATTACTTTGGATACGAGCGCGACTTTTTGTGGGCAGCAGCCACTGCAGTAGTCGCTTTCGGCGTAATGTTTGCATCCATCTTTGCCTTCAGCATCAAGTACTTGAACTATTTGAAAAGATAGCTGGTATTTGTCGTCATGTAGATGGTATTTGTCAGATCTCTGTCAATGCATTGATTGTTTTTGGACGAATATTCCATGGTTTTACTTTTCACATGGCCAAGTCTGATTCATCCTATGCTCAACTGAGAGACTTCAGTCTTAACAACTCCAATTATCCATATTTCATAAAATGATTCAAAACGAACATCAAATTATAGTACTCTACCTTCACGGTTATGAAGGAAGTCTCTTTTTAACTATGGCCAAAAGGCCAGACCAAATAACTTTCAGCCAAATATGAGCTCACTCAACTAGGGAAGGACATGGTAGGGGCTCGGTCCGGCTTTACCAAAAACCTTAACCCAGACCTTTAGTTCGGTTTGGTCTCAGTCTCATTCTGGTCGGATCTCAGTCTGATTAGGTTGACTAATCGATCTGAAAGTCAATGTCAATCTTAAAAAATAATTTAAGTCAATTTTAGAAAATATGTTGTTCACATTCATAGGTTTTCTTGTGAAAGTGGACTCCCCTTCTCCTACTTACTTTGTCTTTACCCAACTCCATTGATTATAAGAAGGATCTGTTTGTCAGCCTGAAAAAAAAGAAAAGTGAGAGGGAGCATGAGAGAGTGAGAGAAGAAGCGAAGGAGAGAGGGAAAAAATGAGGGAGTGACAGGGAGCAAAAGTGAGTGTACGAAGGAATCAAAGAGTGAGGGCGGCAGAAAGTGTGAGAATGAGGGAGTGAGTGAATGATAGAAGGAGAGAGAGAGGGGAGAGAAAAAGGGTATGAGAGCGAGAGAATGGGAAAATAATAGAGCGAAAGAGTTAGAGGGGAGATAATAAGAGAGTAAGAAAGGGAGTGACAGAGAGATAATGAGAGAGTGAGAGAGTTAGAGGGGGAGATAATAAGAGAGTGAGAAAGGGAGTGAGAGAGATAATGAGAGAGCGAGAGAGTTAGAGGAGGAGATTATAAGACAGTGAGAAAGGGAGTGAAAGAGAGAGAGATAATGAGAGAGTGAGAGAATTAGAGGGGGAGATAAGAAGAGAGTGAGAAAGGGAGCGAGAGAGAGAGTTAGAGGGGGAGATAAGAAGAGAGTGAGAAAGGGAGTGAGAGAAAGAGTTAGATGGGGAGATAAGAAGGGAGTGAGAAAGGGAGTGTGAGAGAGAGATAGAGAGGGAGATAAGAAGAGAGTAAGAAAGGGAGTGAGAGAGAGAGAGATAATGAGAGAGTGCGAGAGTTAGAGGGGTAGATAAGAAGAGAGTGAGAAAGGGAGAGAGAGAGAGATAGATAGATAGATAGATAGATAGATAGATAGATAGAGAGAGAGAGAGTGAGAGAGAGAGAGGGGGAGATAAGAAGAGTGAGAAAGGGAGTGAGAGAGAGATAATGAGAGAGTGAGAGAGGAAAAGTGAGAGAGGGAGAGGGGGAGAGATAATGAGAAAGAGAGAGAGAGAGTGAAAGGGTCAGACTGAGGGGAGAGAGATGCCAGTGGGGGGCTGCGGAAGGGAGAGAGGGAGCAAGAGATAGAGTGAAAGAGAGGGAGGAATCAGGCGAGAAGGAGAGAGTTCGAGAGGGAGAAAGTGCGGGCGGTAGCGAGGAAGAGAGTGAAACAAGGATAAAATGAGAGAAGAAGAGACTGAGAGTAGGAGAGAGGGTGAGAGAGGGAGAAAGAGAGCATGGCGGTGGCCTGAGGTTTACCAAGTTGGGCAGCGGCGGTGGCGGCAGTGGCAACTGTTAATGGTGGAGGTGGCAGCAGCGATGGTGTGTGAATGACTGGGAACGTAATTTGGGGGAGAGGAGCAATGTCCGAACTGCTGGACCGTTCTTCTTGTAATGATCTTCAGTAGAGGCTGAACAAAAAGAGGAGATAGAAGAAATTGAGAAGAGAAGAAAGAAGAAGAAGACACCAAGAATAGAGGTCGAGAGTTAGATCGTTGTACTCCTAAAGATTTGAAGCTTACATTGGTTGATTATATAGCATCATATCGTAGTTGTAAATAGAAAGTTTCCGTTTTAATTACATATCCATTGTAACAGTCACAACGAATATATATTTGAAATAGTCATTTAATCTTGTCTATTACAACAAGTGTGGGTACACCGATCTCAGCCATTGATCGGTGTTGTGGTCTCATCTGTTATAACAGATGCATTTAATCTCGTCCGTTATAACAAGAATAGGTGCACCGATCTCAGCCGTTGAAACGCTCCTGTGGACCTCCTATCTATGATGTAATCCTATTCTATCTTTCATCCTATTCTATCTTTGAACTTATATTGAATCCTATCCGCTAAGTCTCTAACGAGTATATGATATTTAACTGATTTATTACTAACTAATCTTCGTGAAGTCCCAAGCAAGCTGGCCTCCGACTGTGGCAAGTTGACGCACTCCTTTGGAGGTGCTGACTCCTTAATACTTCTCCCTCCATTGTCCATATTATATTCATATAATATAATATTATGCATTTTTAATATGAACAGTCTTTGTTCAACTTCAATGCGTAGACCAGACTTTTCCTACACTCCACAAAAGAACATTTTTTTGTTAAATAATAATATTACATTTTCGGATTTCAAAAAATATTTCTTGATATATGTTGAATAATTTCATCTAGTTTAAGCAATAGTTTTCTCATTAGATGATGACAATTTTAAGGAGATAGTTGCTTCAAACAATTCTTTAATTTTCCTGAAACTTTTGACATTATTTTGATGTTTCTAAATACTACTCATGGTAAATATTTTTGGAAGACAATAAGGCGAACTTTAAATTCGGATTTCAAAACATATTTCCAGATATATGTTGAATAATTTCGTCTAATTGAAGCAATTGTTTTTTTATAGAATATTAATAATTTGTTTTGATTAAATTTTCATGAAAAAATTGATATCATTAGCTTGCTGTGTAGATAAAGAAAAGTCTATTCTTTTTAAAAACGTCGGGTAAAGTTAAGTAACTGTTGAAGAGGTATGCTAAAGCTTAATATTTCTAATCACTAATTCATTTGGTTTTAATTTGGATTTAAAGTATAAGTATGCCTTAATATGTGTTCTTACAGTAATGAAATCATTGTAAGTATATTTTTAAAATATTATACCTACATTTTATTTTCAAGACTTATGATATTTGGGGTAACTTAATTTCAGATGTAATAAAAATTATGAAGTATATTCAAAATATTTTACAGGGAATATGTATGGTATTTAAAAATAGTAATTTGATATATCTTCGAGGTATCTCTTAGAGAATAGTTTTTTCAACACCGTTTACCTTATGGTGACTGATTGAGTTAGTTTCTTGCTAAAACAGGTAAAACTCTGTTAAATATCCTAAAAATTTGCTAGTGAAGGTTTTCTGTGATTTTTATTCTAGAAAAATTTAATATTTAGACACACATTTTCTGTTACTGAATTTGAAATAATACAGGTTACTCTTTTTTATGGACGGTTCTTGAATTATTCATCATAGTTGCGATATGCTAAATGTTTTAATGATTTTTTTAATATATTAATTACATATATATTTATACATATTTATTTAAAATTTTATCTGTATTAATAAATTTTAGAGATAAATGTTGCAAATCTGATTAAAGTCGAAGATTAAAGTTTTCAGAGGGACTGTAATGTTATTTCTCTGAGTGATAGAATAATATAAAAGAATAGTCTTTGGATTCTTTCAGGGAGACCCAAATAGAAATTTAAGTATGATTTTGCAATTGTATCGCAGGTCCTAAGTATATAATTTATAGAATCCTAAAGTTTCTAATTAGAATTGGCAATTACAGCTAGATTTTTGTAATAGGTGAATAATGAGAAAAAAATAAACTGCAGCCATTTTAACACATGATTCCTTGAGCAAAAAATAAAACTCCTAACTCACTGAAATGTATAAACTCAAGTATAATGATGAGAAGTAGTTGAATCCACATGGATGTTGATTGAGTATTTTTAAAATTATTAATTGGATAAAAACTAGGGAAATTCAGGTAAAATGAGAACTGATAAATAAAATCATGTTGGTAAAACTAAATACAGGAATTAACCTAATCCAATTTAGCCAGAACAGATTAAAGACATTAAAAATTAAAAATAAATTATCAAGTCAACTCGTGCAAATGTTTTGACCAACTCAAGTAATTAATCATTCATATTTGCAGAATTTCTAAAAGAGGATATTCTAATCATTAGTACAAGTATTTTTTGAACATTTATGTATTTTTTTAAACAAAAGAAATCAATGGAAAATAGAACATGTTGACTTCTACCAACCCATTGACTTTAGGTGAGATGATGGGAAAAATGTCATAATTTTATGAAAAATATATTATAAGAATCTAGATATTTAAAGAATATATGTTATTTAAATATGGGATATTTGGGGAGGAGATAAAGTTAATATCAATTTTCAAAGTCAATACTTTGGACCGGTTTTTTAAGTCCACTCAAAGACATGAAATGGAGGAATAAATTCATATCACACTTAGAGGAATGAGTTATGGATCAAAATCTTGTAAATATATGATTATAAAGACACAAACCCATGCAATTTGAAGATTGAGTGCCGAGATAGGGATCTCAAAGGTCAATGCCCAAAATTGTGACTCGCATGAAAATGCAGTTGTCCAATGATGTTATGGGGAGTCCAGTCTCAACAGAATTTCTATTGTTCTACATTCATGGAAATATGATAAAAAAATGCATCTATTTCCTGTAAAATTGCAAGCTTTTATTAAGTAATGATGGACAATTCCATCACCAAAGTTACTTAAAATAAATTACAAAGAATTTAAGGTAAAAAAGGTTATGATTCAACCACACGCTCTTATTTTTCTAAAATAAATGGAAATTTTCATCATTCTGAATCAAAATAAACAAAGAGTACATCATTTCAACTAAGAACCCAAAATTAGGCCTTAAACCAGGTGCAATATTCATTAATCACCTCATTATTTGTGTTGGTGATAATTATGTTGCTTCTTTTGATGTATTGATGAGATTGTTGCTCCAGGACAAGTGTCACCAAGTGAAAAAAATGAAAATTTCTCTATAATTTGACCCAATATTATGAGTACATGCTCGATCAATCAAGGATGTTATATGAAGAGATAAAAAACCTTACAAACTTGAGAGATATCGACTGTCCATTTAGTTAAATAAAATTGGAGAAATGAAGAGATCCTACATTAAATCACGAGAGAGGATACGTCCTGCATGTCATGGGGTCCATAGTGGTTGCCACTTTGATCAAGTCTTAACAGTTAAAACATCTAATGACTCACATTCGTCCAGGCGTACCAGCATAGGAATTCAAAAATGGTAGTCTTATATTGAAATATTTCAATTATTGGAAGAGTACAGAAATGGGGATAGTTTTAGTATCAAATAACTTCTATGGGCCACTCTATTGAACGTAGGTGATGCACTGGGTCCATGTAACTATGATGGCTGGTTGCTGGAACCATGACATATATTATAGGCCTTAAAAACCATTAAAATTATGAAATAAATATTATTACTTATAAAATTCATATTTTTTAATTGATATAGTATTTTAAATGAAATTGTGTCCACTCATTGATAAATATTATCTTTGTCAAGCCCATGCCACATGAAACAAATAATTAGACAGAAAATGGTTAGTTTACAGGAATCACCAGTTTGACTTCAAAAGTCAAGCTAGAACAACTTTGAACGTTGACTTTTATAGCTCTAATATTATTATTCTTATTTATTATTTATTATTCATCCTCTTAATTCCTAAAATGACTAAACTCAATAAATATGGTGAATTTGAAATGGTTTGACCTTGATACAGGTCAAATATGAATAAGGATATAATTAGCGTATAAATAGCTCAAAATCTAAGACTCAGTGGGCTGGCATAGTTATGGTGAAAATGTCATAAAATAATGACAACATGCATCATAATCATGATAACTATGCATTAAATTTAGTGAAGGATGATATAAATGAATGCACAAGATGCATGTTGTAACTTAACATATTTCATGTTTGGTGAATATCTAATAACCTTTCATTTAATGGTAAAACTTGGTCAACCCTATTTGGAAAATTCACTCTTGAGAACACTAGAGCACTCAATCATCATTAATGGTATTTTCAATAGAGAAATGATTTAATCATGATTGGAATTCATAGAAATTTAAAGCTAGTGTATTTATTGACAAGGAGAGATATTAAATTTGATCATATGAACAAGAAGTAAGATTAACACTACTTTTTACTTAATTGGTTATATATTTGTTTGAATATGATTTGCTTTGACCAGCAAAATTGAGTGGCCAACACATATTCATGACTTTTTCAATAATGTCCAACATATTTAATTTTTTCTGTAACATTAAATACCTATTACAAGGAACCTTCAAAAAATAAAAAATGATGATTTAAAATATATTTTCAAAATAAGATATGTAAATAGACGAAAAATGTGATAGTTAAACAAAAATTTATGGAATTATTCATTCATATGAATGAACGGAATAATTGAGTGTGGTGAATATCAATGCCACATAAATTAGATGTGGATGGATGACGTGTATGGATGATACATTATGATTTAGTAAATATATATATATATATATATATATATATATATATATATATATATATATCCAAGTATATGTTAATTTTTTTAAAGAAATATACATTCCATCTTAGAAAAAGTTTCATTTCAAAATAAATGTCAGAGAATTCTTAAAATTTATATTTATGTATATTGATCTTGGCAAGTTCCAAAAAAATACAATAAAATTCCAAAAAATAGAAATTTATTTCAAATATACATTTAACCACGTAAATCTTGATAATACATATATCTAATCATTTTAGTGCAATTAAACATGATAAGATCATCATATTATTATAGTAATTAACATGTTATCAGGCCGCACCTTAGTACACTTCATAAATTAACATAAACTGTCCTTATTTTAACATAGACTAGTAATTTAATAATGTCCTTGATTTTTCCATAGACTGTCCGTTCACTTAAAACCATGAGCATAAAGTGTGAAAAGAATCCATTATTAATCTTAGTAAGAATATTCCCATTAAATAATAGAGCACCCATGATTAACTCCCTCATGGTTTTAGACAGAGCCGGTGATCGTGACAAGTAAAGCCTAGTTCTTAAGGAATGTTATACTATAATCCAGGAGATGGTCTCATATTTCTCCTGATCTAAGTATGTCTCTTAGATGTGGCAGCCATATAGCTTTTGGGGTTCCCCATTAACCTTCCGCCTAAACCAAAATAAACATGGGAAATCTTATACTCTTTTTCAAACTCACATTATCAAATATACATCAATGATACATGGTACTATGGCTCCCACCTAAGTATGTCAAAGACAGAAGTGAATGGTGGATGGCTCAAAAATAGGAGTTAAGCTATGTAAAATATAACAGCTATATAAATAATACTTAGATAGCTTACTCAAAAGAATAGTAACAATGAACAGGAAACAACAGAATGGTGATACCATCAAATTAAGTTAATAGAACTTTTTTGTGTACATGCTTTTGGCACTATTTTTAGGCATGTAATTGAATTATTAACCTTTTTAAGTTCAAATGATATAATTATAAATTTAATTCCCAAGTTATATTCTATGTTTTCGATTGACTCTTGATACTAACCCCACTTGCTCCTTAGATCAAGTAGATTTTTCTCACATCTTATTAGAGTTTAATTTGGACTAAAAGACTTAAGTGAATGATATGGAGAATTTTGGATGCAAATGGGAGGAAAATAGAATACCATGACATGTTTTGGACCAGAAAAAGAAATCCATTTCATGATCCAAGTAACAAAAAAATCGCCTAACAGATGATAGGTGCATTTTGGGGTACATTAAATGCCTTTTAAAAGTTAGGTCACATTAAGGCAATATTTATGCACATGACTCACAAATTCAGTTGTAAAAGATTTGTTTTTGAATTTGCACTGTCAATGATGTGGATCAAGGCTGAAGAGAAACATAATGTAGCCCTTAAAACTGCAGAATGAGACCTAAGGGCTGGGAGAGTTGTGGCATCATGGATTCCTGCTCCCATAATTGGGTCACGTAGTCCATCAAATTTATTTGACCTACTCCTATTCTAAAAGAGTGTGAGGGAAGAGTCCAAATTTTATCAAGACTCCTGTAAAAATGGCACCACTTGGCACTTGGAGGAAGTGATAAAAAGATTTGCGTGACCTCTAGTATCTTTTATTTAAATTGTCTTACCTTTTTCTATTTTTTATTTTTTCACTTTTTTCTGTTTTATATTTTTTTATTTTACCTCTTTTTTATCAAAAGGGGTTGATAATATTATACAGATATTACTAAATTTTTATTATTTATGACAACTATCTCATAAATATTGCACTAAATTCATAATTTTATGGTAGAGCATTTTTATGTTGTCGATGGATAAAACAGGATTTTTTTTCTGCATAATGCTTGAATTTATTTGTAGGGAAGGCCTTTCAACTCCAAGAACAATGTCTTAAAAGACGTACACCAAATGAAGTGCATCATTGTAGGAAGAGAAGTAAAGGCCTAAAGAAAGGGATGAGAACAGATCTCTATCTCACTCATTCTACCTCTCTGTATTTCTCTCTTTACGTCCCAAAATCTAGGTTCCCTAACTCAAGATATCCCTCTCTTTCGCTTCCTATTTTACTCCTCTAATTCTAGACTTCCCTCTCTTTTCTCTCTCTAGATATGTTTCCCTCTGGTTTTTTCTTCCCCATTATTTTCCTCTCTTCTTTTTGTTCTCCTTGATCTTCCTCTTGAGAGCTGCTGCTGCCTTCCTCGGGCTTTCCTTTTTATTCAGTTATGCTATGGATTTCCTATGGATTTCTCCCTCATTTTCTCTTCCTCCCCCTTTTTCCTATGATTGGTTTGTCATCCTCTTTCTGCCATTTTTGTATTCCTCTTGCTCACTCTCTTGTTTTCAATCCATCTTTCTCTCTCTCATTCTACCTCCCTCTCCCTCATTTGCCTTTTTTTCACTATTTCTCTCCTTGTTTCCGTATAAATTTCTTTCCCTTTGCTTATCCCTCTTCTCAAATTTTTCCATCTCTCCCTAACCTCCTCTCTCTTCGTACCCTCTTTCTCCTTCCCCCCATTTTTTTCTCTCTCTACCTCGGATTTCATTTCTCTCTTTCTCATTTAATACCTTCCTTCTCTCATTTTAGTGTTATGATCATGCATTCCATTCCTTGTAGTATTGTGGAATTCAGTGTTTCCTTGAATGTGTAACATGTGGGTATTTGTTGATAAAACTTCTGGAACTGATCTCATCATTTTTCCTCTCTATGTAATGTTCTACGGAATTTTATTTTGGAATGACTTAATTGGAAATGCTAGGGTTCAATTAAATCAAGTTCCCTTTTCACTTTCTCAAACTCCTCTGTCTTTCTTTTTATCTTCCGTTTACTTCACCTTTTTTATCTCCCTTTTGACTTTTCTCTATTCTTATTTTATATCTCTTCTTGTTTCTCACATATATTGGTATATGGCTTGCCGACACACCCTTAGCTTGCCACCCTAACTTTGTTCCCATTACCTATGGCTGACTGCGGCACAATTTCTAATGGGAAACACGCAACTCCTATAGGAGTAGCATGGTCTTCCATTAGATTCCTTATCGTAGGCTACAGTTACTACAATAGGGACCTCCCTAGATCACCGTATTTAGACGCTCACGATTGATAGAAATTTCTCCTCTTGGTCCTCTTGGGATCACTATTGAGAGAAGTTTCCTAACCAGACTTGGGGTCTGTGCATATTGGCATCCGACAATTATTACTCATGTCTCATTCTTCCTTTAGAAATTCATGCATCATGGGCTCCCTACTAATGATTGGATGACCTGTATTGGTCACTCACTTAGTTCACACTACCATTGTTGCCCAGTCTCTGCTCAGGTTGAGACTATGGAACACATTTTCTTTCGTAGTGAGATTGCTAGACTGTTGGCGCCAATTTAGTTAACATTGGCGCCCAACCATATTATGCTAACATCGATAGAGTGTTTTGGCAAGACCTTTATCTCGTCAATGCACTCTAAATCTAGACCTTATCTACACATCACCATAACATACTTGCTATGGGAGCTATGGAAAGGGAGAAATTCTTCTCATTTTCCAAGGTCTACCATGAGAGCACTAGATGCCATGCAACGCATCAAGCAATGGTTACACACCTTGAACCGCCCATTGTGCAATGCTCCATGCCTACATGGACATACTTCACACCTGGGGCATCCAGATGGCTTTCACCCCCATCACGACTCAACTACAAATTGTCAATTGGCACCCACTGCCAGTAGGCTTTCTAAAGCTCAATGTGAATGGTGCGCCCAAATGGAACCCAGGCCCGCGAGGTGGAGGTGGTATCCTACGAGATCACACACGGAGTATCATTTTTTGCTTTCTCATATTTCTATGGAGTACAGACTAATACAATAGTTGAAGCTATGGGGATACATAATGGCTTGGTCCTCTGCAAGGATCGAAATGTTGAAAATATCATCCTAGAATCATACTCACAGTTGTGGGTCAACATGCTTCATGTAGGCTCATACTCCTAGTGGCATCTCCGGAGAGTACGGCAAGGCATCATGTTGTGTCGCCCAAGCTTGACCATCAATCGTCATTAGTTGTGCGAGGGGAATGCCCTTGCCAACTATGTGTTATGCTCTTACATCCCTTCTCTATATATCATCTCGGAGCTGCCATCGTGTTGAGAGCCTCAGCTTGCCCGCTTATCACGCGTGTCGCATCTTGTCAAAGGCTTGTCCTCACAAGTGGTCTATTGCACGGAGCACTAGAGGTAAGAGAGTGTTACCTCTCGCCTGATTATTATACCATCTGCCCACCCCAACGATGATATCTGATGGTGCAAGGAGGGCTCATACCCCATTCATTATCAGCTTTGAGGGACACAAGCACGTTGTAGGTGCCCGCAGCCTTCTCTAGGAGCTGAAATGGTAACACCTTTGTATCTTTTTACTTTTGCATCATGGGTGTGGGCGAGTAGGGTGTGCGTGTAATTGGGACATTTACGCACACACCCCACCTATAAACACTTAATATAATATATAAAACCCCCCTAGGTGGCGTCCAAGGCACAACTGGATCGGTCTATCGGCACAAACTTTTGGTTGGTCGTACTTGGCATCGTGTTTTTCTCAATTCTTGAAAAAAATGTACAAACTTATACAAGCTAATTGTGAACTCATAGCTTCTAGTTATAAATATTAAATTTGTGGGTTCCAACACACAATCACTTTGACCTTTTCAGGGGTAAAGAAATAAGGTATTTTTATTATAATAAACAAGGAATTGTTGATCAAATGTAAAATCCACAAAAAAGTATCCCACTCCAGGAAGACAATTACAAAATGGATTGGTAAGATGTAGATGAAAATCACAGTGATAACGTGGAAAATATATCATGAAAGAATGATATCACAAATGGGAGGAGGAGAAAATTTTGGGAGTAAAGCATATCATAAGTGATGGCAGACAACAAGGATAAAGAGTATTAAAAGAACTGGGTTAACTAGTGTAAGGTAGGTTAGTAAAAGGGTAAAGAGGATACATATATACACTTCAAATATACATTTAGGGTTGCTAAAATAATTTTTTATGTGCTTAAGATTTTAATAAATGGTCAGTCGAACCCAACGTAAGATTCCAGTTAATGGAGGTCAAACCAACTAAGGTTTTGGCTTTAAAAATGGTATTATGGGGTTGTGCACTGAAAATTCAACCTATGAAAAGAGCAGTTAACTCTTTCATTTTCTAATGTATTTCCCTCACCATTAATGTATGTCCCTTACCCTACTAGACTATCAATTCACTTGGAAGTTGACCAGGAGATTGTTGACAAATGGCTTATACTGTCAAGAAGGGGACTCAATTTTCTACATGAGTCTAAATTCTCCACATGAACTTTAAAGAATTCAAAGAAATCAACTATTCAAGGAAGGGTTTGATTAAATTGATTAAGAATATTTTATCATTAAATATTTTTTAGAAAATTAATTTAACCCCACAACTTGAACTGAAGTACAAATAATAAAAAATAGAAATCACATCATAGTATTTTCTCACCCAAACTTAGAACATGTGTTGTCCCTAATGCGAGGAAAATTGGAAGAAAAGAAATAAATTAAATGAAAATTAGCGGTACCTTATTCTCACTTATCTAGTTTGAAGATAATACTTTCTCTTTCGATCCTTGTTCTCATTCAGATTGTATTGCCTCTAAAATCCTGGTTAATTAAAATACGGAAAAAATAACAATAGTAGTAATGTCATTGTATTTACATAATATTAATGTGTTAAAATAAAAATAAATATTAAATAATAATTCCAAATCAAAGGCAATCCTAACTAACACAACGACCACAACTATTATACTGTTCACATTATGTTTTTGAGATTTTGAGTATGAGTGTGAGAAAAACTGATATTTTCTGACGTAGGACGACTACAGAGTGATCAACAAGGGAGTGGACGATGAATGAATGGACGATTGGGTTGACGGGCTAAACTATGGGTAGAGGGACGACGAGGGATAAAACAGCCACAAAAATCCCACGATCGGATTCGGAATTTAAAACCGATGAAAATCTGGTGGTGCAGCTCCGACCCTTATCGAGGGCGAGAGTACTGTCTTCCCCCACCGAGACGATGACTAAGCACCGAAATCAATATCCGAATTCGCATCGCGAGGATACACTCGAGAAAGAGAGAGAAGAAGAAGAAAATCCAAACCAAATCTAACTCTAACGGCAGTGGAAACTTCTCGGGAAAATACTGAACGGAGAACACTTCGACACCAAAGAGTTCACGCGTACCTCGGCACCGTAGTTCGTGAAGAGGATGTAGGAAATTCTGATCATGACGAAGCTGGACGAATCCGGGCATTGAGAGGCCCACTGGATAACGGGATCTGGAGGTTCCGGGCGTTGAATGACCCTGGTTAAGACTCGGCCTGGTTGCTCAAAGGTCGGAGTGCTTGGGCGTGGGCGTCATTGGCAGGACGACTGACGTGCGCTACGACAAGGTGTCGTGGATCCAACTGCGCGGTCAGTTGGGGGGGGTCAATGTTGGATCTTCATGAGAATAAAACCTTTATCAGGTAA
Organism: Wolffia australiana; assembly: GCF_029677425.1. NCBI lineage: Eukaryota > Viridiplantae > Streptophyta > Magnoliopsida > Alismatales > Araceae > Wolffia > Wolffia australiana. Next base: position 8,278,190 of record NC_135849.1, read on the forward strand.
GTTTATTTTTAATGTTTTGTCAACATTTTGAATTTAATGAGTAATTAATCCTTCTTGATGCAGGTTATTAGAGTAAATAAAAGAATAATAGTATTTGATTTTATAAATAATAATATTTTATCAATGTAAAATTGGCTTTAAAATATAAAATATATATGTAGGTTTGTTTGGGTTTTGAACCCAAGACCTCTCAAGAGTTTGCTTTAAAAAGGAGGGCCTTTAACCATTCCTCCTACTTTATCTTTTTGATATAAAAGAAACAATTATTTATATAATACCTTTTTTGGCCCATTAGGGTAAAGTGACTATAAAAGCATTTTTTTGGAAAACGTGCTCACTTTTTGGGCGCCCACTCTCTCTCCAAAAGTTTGTGCTCACCTTGAGATCTGAGATCTGTTCTTGCTGGAGGGTTTCAAGCTTCAAGAAATTGGGGCTTTGGTGGTGGTTTGATGCAACATTCATTCTTGGGAATCTGCATTCATAAAAACTGGTGAGATCGTTTCATACTAAGTGCTCTTTATTTTTTTATTCAATCCTGATAATCTTCTTGAGAATATAATAATACTTCCAACTTGTGATCTATATCTTGGATCGAAATTCTAATATTAGTAATTCAGATTAGACATCACTCATTTTATAATTCTTGATTCTTCAATCTTTAGTTCAAAATTGAATATTCAAATAGATTTTCCTATTCTGAAATCTGAAATTAGGCGATCCTAATTTGACTCTTGATTGTTTAATCTGAAATTCAGAAGTGGGTATTTGAATTTTTGGTGGATCACTAATCTGAAATTTGAAATTGATTTTTTCTATTTTTAACCCAGAAATCTTATAATTGAAAGTAGAAATTGATTTCCTAATTTGATTCAAAAATTCTTGATTCAATATCTTGACGACTGAGTTGATTATACAGATTAAATGATCGGTTATCTTTTCTGAAATACATCCTTGTTAAATCGACTTTGTAATAATCGATTTGTTATTAATCATTCATTTTATCCATATCAAATTTTCTTGCCTGCATCAAGTTAGTGCATTCATATAATTTGATCATAACACATAATTTGATTTGGTATTACCTATTACTTTAATTTAATCATTTCATATCAATTCAATTAATCTGGTTGTGAGAGTACTCTTCAACTGATTTTATTTTTACTTGTTAATCCAGTTTAATCATAAATTTGATTAAAAAATTGATCATATTTGTTTGGTCATTGATTTGATTATAATTCATCTCATCTGGTGTACCTAATTTTGATTTGATCACATCTGATTAATTGATTAATACATCAATCATAACCTTGTTTGGCATCAACCAACATTATTTTTCTCTCATAAAGTAAATTGAAATCAATTACATCTATTACTCTAAATTGATCTCATTTAATTCTAAAGATTGATTTCAATTGATAATAGTTGATGTTATCACTGATTTAATCATAGCTGATCATATCCAATATATCTAGTTGGTTTGTGATCAAAATTTGATCAATCAGTAAAATCGACTTGACTTTGACTTTCTCAATTACTTTTGATTATTCATAACTGATCGAATACGATTAACACAATTGAATTAAATTGAGATTGTTATTTGATTTTGTTCGATCACACTGAGCTTAGAAGTGTTGACTTGTATTGTTGAATTGAATTTGAATTTCCTTCAGATTTCATTCTACTATTCTGATTTGATTGAAATTGATTATTCAGATTCAATATTTGATCCATATTACATTTGATAATATCAAACTGAACTTGATTTTAAGTGACTTATCATTCTGATACTCTCAAGTTGATAGTATAGTGTCTTTTGATAAATCTAGTTAGGAAATATATTTGGACTGAAATTGGTGAACATTGGAAGTTAGTGTGTTGACCAAGGGTCAACTAGGGAAGCTAGGTCTTTGTTCTATTGCAGGTAGGTGGTCACCGAGGCTGAGAAGATTAGCTTGGATCAGGACAAGGAGGGTTGACGTTAGGAGCTCCGTGGTGGTGTGGAGTAGGCGTCTCTAGTTTTTCCTATTCTTGACTTAAGTGTAATTGTAAGGCGAGAGTGACGCTCACCCCGCATATAGTGAATTGCGGTTTTTATAGGGCTTTCAATGGGCCTTTGAGCCTGTAACTGTCCTGAGATCTAGACGATCTCCCGCGGCTGCATCAAGGGCACTTGTGCCCCCAAGTAGGGTAAAATATTGTGTTAAGGTGAGAACAGTAGTTGAGAGAGAATATTAAACAAGGAATCTTAAAAAGAAAATTAGATAACATAAATACAAAAGTAGACTAATTCACCCCCCTCTTAGTCTTCAGTCAAGGGGGGAGTCGCCCCCTCGCGGGGTTCGGGGCAGCGCCCCGAAACCTAAATGGTATGCCCCGCCGTAAGAGGCTTGGAGGGCGTCCGGAAGCGCGGGTGACAGAAATGCGGCGTGCGCAGGAGCCCTGGGCGGCCTGGGGTGGCACCTTGGGCAGCCCGGGGTGGGCTGTCCTGGGCGGCCTGAGGTGCAGCCTTGGGCGGCCTGGGGTGCCGCCTTGGGCGGCCTGGGGTGCAGCTTTGGGCGGCCTAGAGCGGGATGCCCTGAGCGGACTAGGGTGCAGCCTTGGGCGGCATAGGGCAGAATGCCCTGGGCGGCCTGGGTTGCAGCCTTGGGCGGCCTGGGGTGGGATGCCCTTGGTGGCCTAGGGCGGGATGCCCTGAGCAGCCCGGGGTGCAGCCTTGGGCGGCCTAGGGCGGGATGCCCTAAGCGGCCCAGGGTGCAGCCTTGGGCGGCCTAGGGCGGGATGCCCTGGGTGGCCTGGGGTGCAGCCTGGGGTGGTGCCTTGGGCGGCCCGGGGCGGGCTGCCCTGGGCGGCCTAGGGCGGGATGCCCTGGGCGGCCTGGGGTGCAGCCTGGGGTGGTGCCTTGGGCGGCCCGGGGTGGGCTGCCCTGGGCGGCCTGGGGCAGGATGCCCTGGGCGGCCTAGGGTGCAGCTGGGTGGTGCCTGGCGGCCCGGTGGGCTGCCACAGGCGGCCTGGGGCAGGATGCCCTGGGCGGCCTAGGGTGCAGCCTTGGGCGACCTGGGGCGGGATGCCCTAGGCGGCCTGGGGTGCAGCCTTGGGCGGCCTGGGGCGCAGCCTTGGGCTGCCTGGGGCGGGATGCCCTAGGCGGCCTGGGGTGCAGCTTTGGGCGGCCTGGGACGGGATGCCCTGGGCGGCTTGGGGTGCAGCTTTGGGCGGCCTAGGGCGGGATGCCCTTTGCAGACCAGGGTACAGCCTTGGGCGGCCTAGGGCGGGATGCCCTGGGCAGCCTGGGGTGCAGCCTTGGGCGGCTTGGGGCGGGATGCCCTGGGCGGCCTAGGGCGGGATGCCCTGAGCGGCCTGGGGTGAAGCCGTGGGCGGCCTGGGGCGGGGTGCCCTGTGCGGCCTGGGGTGCAGCCTTGGGCGGCCTGGGGCGGGATGCCCTAGGCGGCCTGGGGTGCAGCCTTGGGCGTCCTGGGGCGAGAAGCCCTGGGCGGCCTGGGGTGCAGCCTTGGGCAGCCTGGGGCGGGATGCCTTGGGCGGCCTGGGGTGCAGCCTTGGGCGGCCTGGGTGGGATGCCCCGGGCGGCCTGGGGTTGCTACCTTGGGAAGACGAGAGAGAGAGAGGGGGAGAGAGAGAGAGAGAGAGAGAGAGAAGCGAAGAGGTTGGAAGAGAGGTGATAGGTCGGCGACACGCGGGCGGCGGCAGCGGCGATGGCGGCGACGACGGCTAGGGTTAAGAGGGATAGGGGAGGCTGGGCAGTCCTCCAAGAAGAGTTAAACAAAACTCAATTCTTGAAGTTATGACTGCCTAAGTGTTTCTTGAAAACAATGACCTATATATAGGCCTTGGAGGAAAGAGAAAATGACGAGAAATTAGAGACGAGAAATTAAAGGCGTGCCTTGTGTCACGCCAAAGGGCAGTTGTGGATCTGCCTTTGGCGTCGTGTCATGACGCGCGTAGGGACGTGCGCGGGTGGAGACGTGCTTGTCGACGGTTGCGCGTGTTGACTTTGGTGTTGACTTCGGTTGACCGTGGCGGGTTGACTTCGGTTGAATTCGCCGTTAGGTCCATAGCAGGCGTGTTGACTCCAGTTGACCGTGGCGACGCGTTTGACGGTGATGTGCTGGCGTCCTTGCCATCATTTTCAGGTTGGTTGCGGCTATAATTAAGAGGCAATTTAATTTTCCAGACATAAAAATTAAGCTTTTTGGATATTTTATCTTTTGAATTATTCAAACAAAAAATAAACATTAACTATTTTTTAGATCCATAAAATATCATTGTCGATATCTAACGTTAAATCTCCTTATATAATAATTTCCCTAACCTAATAAAATATTTGAAATATAAATTTTAATAAAATGTTTAATAAATTGTGATGCCAATGTATCACTTACACTTTCAAGTAACTTATTATTATTTTGTTTAAGTAGGATTAATTCATAGAAATGACCCCTTGGAAATGTAAAAATAACACCTCAATATCAGAAGTATCATCAATAGGATATAAATCACTAATATATGTATTTTGAACGACATCTTTTCCTTTGATTGAGCTCATATGATATTCATAAGATTCATCAAAATCAAAAAAAATAACATTGTGAACTTAAGATCTGTAAAAATCAGAATATTATCACAAACACATACAGAACATTAGATAAACGTAAGATTAAATAACCTTTATGGAATTTATACCCAATCTCTATCGAGTAAGCAGACAGTAATGGACTTAACTTTTCACAAAAGGGTTCAATGATTGATCACTTTGGTTTCTAGATTTTAGATGTCATATTTATTATTCTTTGTGAATCACCTATCAAATATTTGGATGAACCCAACAGAAGAAATGGATATTAAATGTCATATCTAAAATTTCTTTAAAGGAAATATAGATCAAAGATCAATTACCCACTTGATATATACATCTTCATTTCCATTAGGTGCCCTTGGAGGCCTTGATTTGTAGCTTAGAGCTATTCTGTGGACCTAATTGTGCTTTTCTCCCCTCTTAGTCTTGCATAAGGATCTGTGAACAATCATAAAGTTACCTTAACCTGTAAATTCAGTAATACTATTTCACAAAAAGGAAGCTCAACGGGATGTAAAAAATCATGAAGAGTGAGGGTTTATGATAAGATTGCATGGGATGCATAGTTATGATATTTTGATGTAAATGTTTTTTTCTAATTCATGAAATTAGTGTTATAATATGAAACTAATGTCCATAAAACTAATATAAATTTTATCATTTAAAATTTTAAAAAAATCAAAATGGATTGAGTAGCATTTTTAGTAATATTTAGGGGTCCGTAAACTCCTTTAAGATAAAAATATATGTATCACAATGAGATAATGGAAAATAGAACAGATCCTCCAAGAAATTTAGAGTTAAATATATGCTAGTTCTTTTTTATTTTTCACCTTCTTGTAGTTCATATAACTAACTTTTATTTCCAACATAACCATCCCAAAAAAAATTAGATTAATTTATAAAATTTCTATATTTTTTTATATTATACTCACAAAACTAAAAACTTGACTTTTAATCCAATTGGACTAAACATTTTTTTGATGATTGATCAAACTATGATATACTAAACATGGTTATTTAACATATCAGAAACTAATAAGAAGAGAGCATAAGAACTTTTGTTTCTCTTGACTCTTGTGAAGAGATGTTTTCTTATGGCTCTTAAAAAGATGTTTTCTTGTTGTAATGTCCTCTTTAAAAAAAAAACTAATACAGAATAATTTTAAATATAATGCCAATATATTGTATTTGTTACTAAGGTATGGTCATTATTTCTAAAACATGTTATATTCACTAATTCATAATACATATTAAGTAAACTCCTTTAAAGTTTTTCTGCATGTATTAAACTAACTACCCTATTTATTTACTTATAAAATGAAAGCTAATATCAGAACTTCCTTTAAGATACTTTACAATTCTATGGAGTGATTTGCTGACTGTTTGTTAAAATCACACAAATATGACGTTAGGGATAACCACGCCATAAATCATAGGTAGCCTGCACAACCTTATTGGGGGATCTACACATAGTCCTTGTATAAGGTCTTCCATCATTCCCCTATTCTCTACAATTAAAGATGATGAAATTAGGTGAGAAAAGTTTTAGCTCTGAATGTTAGCTCTGGATGGAATTGGCCATATAACGACCATTTACTCCAAGCCATTGGATGGCTATTGGCATTCTCGACACGGAAATCTTCCATCCAGCCAATGCAAACGACAGACAGTGATGGATAAGGATGACTTTACTCCTGCTTATACAATGGGGCCAATGGCTACATAGATCTCAGTTGTGGACCCACTTGTAAGGTGTCGCGTTGTCCACTACCGCATAGTTAGTGGCCGCCATCCTGGTTCATGTCCACATCTAAATCTGAATCCTTTGAGCTGTTGGACTCCTCCATCCTTGTCAGTCATTACTAGCCAAGTTTGTAACATTATTTCAAATTTTGCACATTTTGAAGCTGGCTTTGGGCCAACCAGCTAAACGATCAATTATTGTCTTATGACTCATTATTTATGGTCATGGCCCATTGAGCTGCAATCATATTGATTTCATTACGTCTGGGCCATTCTGCACTATGAAAAATGGAAAAAATATATCTCATATAAAAAAATAGGAATTGAAAACCCTCAAAAAAAATTTAAAGATCAAATTGAATTCAAAATAAACCCCTTCCTCTCACGTAGAAGGCCTCCTCACTCTGTATTTAGGCTTTCTATAGGGTCCGCATTATATATGACATTAGTTGGCTTGAGCACTACCACTCTCTGATAGTACTTCCCAAGTGTTCTGCCAAATTTCTTGAGTACTCATCTATCAGGCCATCGTTGTGAGTAGGTATATATCTACCTTCTGGCACATGCTGTTTTAAAAGCCAGCCTGCTTAAAGCATCACACCATTTTTATGTTCTTCTGTTATTTATTTTATATATATTTCATTTTACATCAATTCAATAGTACTAGCTGATAACATGCAAATAAGAGTTAAATAAGTGCTAATTTCATCATTTTTTGGGCTCTAAATGCTTTAAAACATTAATTTTTAATGCATGTCGTCATGATTTTGGGTTAAAAGAAGGATTTCCTTAAATTTCACGTTAAATAATGTGTTTGATAAATAATTAGGTCAATTATACATTTTAAATGGTTTTAATATGATGTTTATAAGAATTTAAATGCTATTAATCGATTTATTTCTATAAATAAAAAGACATTAAACAATGAAATGGATTTTAGAAATAAAAAAAATTATTCGCATTAATAAACATTTTTTATGATTTATTTCATTCAATTTTGAATTAAAAAAGTTTTTTTATTTGAACTGGCCCTTATTGGGCCAGTTTTAGCACTCACCTATCCGCAAGTGGCGCAGGGCGCATGAAAGTAGCGCACTACATGCAGCGCCGCACAACCCTATCAGAAGGTGCATTCGCGCCTTTGGTACGCTACACGCACATACGCAATTCCGTGTGTGTCACGCATAGAGTGGAGCCACACGAACTGACACAGACCAATCGTAACGCTCCGTTTCACCTGCGTGTGAAGCAAATAAAAGAGAGATCATACCAAATTGGAAGAACATGTTCTTTCGATCCGGTGGCCATAAAAGGCTTTTCTTGATTTTATGCTCGAGGAAAGAAAACCTAGCCTCCTCGAAGACTCAAGAATCATCCAGGAGAAAATTTGAGCTCAATTTGGACAGGAATGTTGCAGATCCGTCGCTGCATTTCTTCCCCAAATTCAAGCTAAAATCAGTGGAAAATGGGGTGTTCGTTGCGGGGAATCAGCCAGGATTGATTCTCAGAGTATCCCTGGTACTTCTAGGTTCTTTTTTCTTGTAGTTTACCCTTTATTTTCCACATAATTTCAGCAATTTTTTAATTCCGTTCACGTTCACCGTTTTTCCCCTAAATTTTGATTTTAATCCTCTGAATTTTCAAATTCACCTTGTCTTTTATTCAATTTGTATTTGTTGAGTTTAGACTAATCGATTTCAAATTATAATCGACCTCTAAATTACTCATTTTAGTCGCTCATTTCTTAGATTAGCAAATCGTATTCACGATTTGCTAATTTAGGACATCTTTACAATTTAGAATCAATTAGGATGAAATAAAAATTGGATAAAAAACCTTCTTATCATTTCCAGATCCGTCAAAAATAAATCATATAAAAATGCAAAAAAAACCAGAGAATATTACCTTAGGGCTTCTAGTCCGTGAGAAGTGCTGATTAATCCCTATAAAATAATAAACAATTAGGATAGACTATCTCCTCCAAACCATTCCTAATTCACTAAATAATCTAACAAAAACATAATTCATACTGAATTAAGTTTTTAGGTAAAATAAAAAAAAATACTAGAGGCAGATTTTGATTTGGGGTCTAGTGATTAAAATAAATAAGTAAAAAGTAATGTTGTAACTCTGAAAATCTAAGATGAATTGAATACTCAAATAACCTACTTAGGGGATTAGTTAGTAATTCTTATCAAGAATTGCTAACTAATCATAAAAGCTGTTAAATCTGAGTAAAATTTTGTTATATCTGTTAAACCTAGAGTGCTTATCCCTAATCCGATAAAAATTGAATTTCTCTATCGCCTCCCTCGGGTTCGACCCCTTACTCAAGCATTAAGGTTTTAATATGATGTTTATAAAAATTTAAATGCTCTTAATTGATTTATTTCTATAAATAAAAAGACATTAAATTAGCAAAGATAGTAAATTAGGCATATGCTTCACTTTTAAGCAAAAAACTTTGGACAGACAAATTAATGAGAAGTATTTACCTCAAAAATTCAAAAATTGTGCTTCCATTAACAAAAAAAATAAAGATGTAATTGATGGCGCACACCATCAAGGTCCATCGACAATGTCGTCCACGCTGCCCGCGACCGTCATCGAAGACCAGGTGAAGATGCTCGTTGTCGTCTTTTGATTTTCGTTGTTTCCTAGTTGTATTTAGTGTTTTTCGTATTCGTCGTTTTGCTTTCGTCGCATTCGCGACGCGTCACTTACGTTTGTCTTCGTTGTCATGGGAAGGGGCCCTCTGGTCCTTTCCCCTTTCCCTTTTCTTTTTATATTTTGAATTTCCCCTTTTTTTTTCTTTGTAATGGGGGCCCATTCTATAAGGCCCCCCTAATGGATCAGACTTTCCCCTTTGTTGACCCATTTGACCTCTTTTCCTTTATAAGGGAAGTGGGGGGGCGCCCTGGGTCCTTAGACCAAGAGAAATCGAGAAGAAAGTTTGCGTTGTTTTTTTCTGGTCTCCCTCCCTCGTCTAGAGAAGATGAAAGAGGGAGGAGTTGAGGGAGAAGAGGGCTGTGAAGAAGGGGGAGAACGAGGGAACTTCACCCCAGGATCGTCGTCCCCGTTCATCCACACCGTCAGTCCCCTAAGGAGGAGAACGGACAACCGTTTCCCAGTTCTAACACCGTCAAAGTCGATCCCCAGTGGGTCACCTTCGCCGACGACCGGTGCAGCGCTTTCAGCACTTGTGCACCGCATCTGACCCGAACGAACGCGATCGATAGAAGACGGGCGTGGCCCCATTTTTCCTGAGCATGGTCGGGCGTCCTCAGGGATCTCGACGCTTCTTGGAAGGGAAAACGGTCTCCCGGGCATCCACTGAACTCCCGAAGCACGCAAGAAAAGAAAAAAAAAAGGAGTCGGTCAATTGAAGGCCCCTCCACGCAGGATCGCAGGAGACCCGTCTATCCAGCGGAACTCGACGACGCTTGACCCGGGCCATCTCTGAATCCCGACGGGTTGTGAAGGGAGGCCGGTCAACTGGGCGAGTTTTGAACTTCAACCGCGCGTGACGATTGACCCTGGCACTCACGGGACCCGACGGGGCGTGAAAAGGAGGCTGATCCCCCGCCAGGTCCCCAACGCGAGAAACGCTCCATCAAGCGTCTTACCTCGCGCCAGAGATGGTCGTCAGGTCTCACCACCGACCCCTAACGCGTGGGAGGATTGACCCGGGCGTTGGCCGGTTACTGATCGGATAATCTGGGCTTCTTGTGCGCGCGCTGGTCGCACCTAGCGCTCCCGCATTGGCCCATGACTTGACTAAGACGAAGCAGTCGTCAACCTGTTGAGCCTCCAAGCCCAACCTGACGTAGAGCAAGCTGATGCTCGCCACCATTCCCAGGCCGCACCGCGCCCATCGCTCAGGACGCTCCTGCTGTGCCAGAACGTGAGCTCGAGCTAAACAGCCATCGCCCCTTCGGCCACTCTTTCCACCCTCTGCTCCTTCGACCTTTACCCATTGCTCCGGCAACATCATCTCTCGTCGAGCCGCCGTCCACTCTCTGGCTCCTCTCCGCCACACCTGTTTCGGCCGCCGCCCACTGTCGATGAATTCTGCACCACGAACCCCGCCGACGAGGTATGCCGTCCCCTCCCGTCACTCGTTTAATTATCTCTTGCAATAAATTTTCATCTTGACTCCATCACGCTCAGGCTAGGTAGGCGAGAGACGAATAATTGAGAGAAACTACGATATATTTGAGTGTCTTACCGCTGCGGACGAGTCCGTCCGTTACGTGCGGGCCCTACAGAATTGATTCCGTTCAGCCATAGATGCCTTTGTCGCTCCGATGAGGTTTGAGTGACCACCGTCGCCATCAACCAGCGACCCCGTCCAAGCTCAGAGCTAGGCGCCTCCTTCGAGTCGAAGCCTGCATGTACGACACGTAGGACATTCATTTGCACATCGTAGTTACATCGACCCTTTAGGGTTTACCTGTTGGACGACGACGTCGTCGATGTTCGATACCACCATCCATTATCGGTACCAAGCCATCATGCTCGGTGCCTACCGGACAACAGTAATTCTTCCATGCATTCATCATGATTTTTATGAAATTATAAGTTAACATTTTCCAAAATCCACATTGGAGGCTAAACAAATGAGTAAACGCATGAATAAATTTCATTTTTTTGTCATAATATTATATTTTATTAATATATTTTATGTAATTATTTTCATTGAAATGCATTTTACTCAAGTTTAAAATGAATTATCGCCATTTTGGAATGAAGCCATATATTGTCTTAATTTATGGTATTTTAACTTATTGGTCAGGCATTACTTTCATAAAAAAATAAAATGTAGTCATAACCCTTAATTTATGATTTATTTAAATTTATCAAGTCTTGATATTTTTCAATGATATCTTCAAGATTTTTTGGTAATTTTATGGAATTTGTCTAATTTTCATTAGTTTGAATTCTGGATTTATTTAAATATTTGTAAAGATTTGAAATTTAATGTATCGCGTGTAATCTACTTTACCATGTACCAAAATCTAATTCATTCTTTTGCTGTAGTTTAAAAATTATGGCACAAATCTCAAAAAAATCATTAGTTTCACCTTTGAAAAATCAAAGTAAACACAAAAATGCCTAATTTATTGTGTAATAAATGTTGATTCACATGCACACCACATATCCATTAGAATAATACTAAAATTTGAATCATAAAGTTTGTGACAAATTCTTATCCACTTGAATACATTGCGACACAGGACTTTACAAAGCAAAAACGTACATTTAATGCAAAAAATTTGTTTCTTGTACCTTTTTTTCGATACATCTGATTCCCTAGGCTTAAAAGCATGGAAGTTTAAAAAAATTGATTTTCCTTTTCAGATATTTTTAAGCAAATCAGCTTTAATGCCTTGAAACTAAATCAATCCTTGGCAGAATTTCATAGAAATCAAAAGACATGCAATAGGGTTTTATGAAAGCATCCTTTCAAGTGTGGATTACAATTCAAAATGTTCAAGAAATCTGAAGATTCTGTGAGACTCTAGTGATCCATCAAGAAGAGAGCAAAAAAGGAAGAGCACATAATGCCCTAACTTCAAATGATGATATCTCAGGATCAAGCAGTCTCGGACTAAAATTTAAGAGTACTAATTAATCTATCCAATTAAGGTAAAAAATGTATAAGTAGAACCCCATCCATGTAAAAGAACCACCTTTGTATTATTTTTCAAATTAATCATTTGCAAAGTGATTTTTTCGTTCAAAAAAAATTTTGGGTTTATTTTTGCATTGCAACAGTGAAGAACAGATGGAGAATATTTGAATCGAGACTCCCAAACAGAAATCACCTCTCAGATGGTTCAGCATGTCATCATACGGCTAGTGCCATATGCATCTTTTTGAGACCTATGTCTTCATCCTTCTTACTAGGTTATTGTTGAAAGGAACCTAAGCTTCCACATCACACACACCATAAATGTTGAAACTTTAAGTAGTTGACCCAAGTTGACCTGAATCTTATTGATGTTGAGATGAATGACGATGAACTATGAATATGAGTCTTGAATTAATTGAATGGTGAATTCAATGCTTATTAAAAGGGAGAAAAATTCTCTTGGAAGATCACATCTTAGAACATTAGATCATTTTTACCACATCACCATATGTAGAAGGCCACTTAACCATGTGAGCCTTGAATGCACTTGTCCATAGTGTACCTATATAATGCAGTCTCTCATGATCTTAGGTTCTATGTTTTCTTCCACAACAGTGGACAACTCATTATAATTCTAGCTCGTCAATTCTCTCTTCTCATATCCCACTAAGCGACATCTAGTGCCAGATGAATTATTTCATCTTCCCAATCACACAGGCTCACTTCTCATACTTGAAGACCATCATCAAGTTTCTGAGCATTCGATCAAGTCTGGACTTATCAAACGAGTTGCATCAAATATGTCTTTTGGTGGGTTACTTGATGACGTGTCTTTCTAGGATGTTAAGTCTTACAAGACCTAAGAATTTTAGCATGTGTTATATTCAACAACTGTCGATGCATGCATGATTTTGTAAAATATGGTGTTTCTTTGCATGCATGATTTTTCCCTTCTCTTTGCTAGTAGCAGCTATTTTTGCTGGAGGAATGCTTGGAGAGGGTTTAGAAAAGAGAGTTATTTTGTTCAACAAGGTTTTCTTTAAAGACAAACCAAAATAGAGAAAGAATGGGACAATCTTTAAGATCATTCATCAACTGTCGATCTTCCACAAGGTAACCGTTAGATGCATCTGATGGTTCACCTTCCTTCAGAGGAAAGCGCCCTCTTTAAATCCTACTTAAGAACATACTGCATGAAAGAGAGAGATGGTAATGTCGTGACTAACCAGAAAGGAAAGAACATGCCTTCCTATGAGTGGAGGAGATGGGTGACACCTTCAATTAAACATGTTTATGGAATCAAGTTACAATACCTTACATCTATTGTCCTTCCCATTTATCTTACAAAGTGCACATCATAGAAGGGCTTTTGTGGGACAGCTGGAGAACCTCTGACATCCATAAGGTGATGTCATATGGTCTAGGTAAGCAAGAGGATAAGTAAAATAATAATGGAGTCTCCTAGTGAATGGTGAACTTGTAGATCACCATCTAAAGTGTGGAACGTATATTCAAAAATACTCATCTTCAGTAAAATAGGAAGAATTCTCATATAAAAATAAATTATAAATTTGAATCAAAATATTATGTAGAAAATATTTAAATGAATGACTCATGGTTGAACGCAAAATAGAAATCATATACTGGTCAATTTTGACTGGTCAAACAAGTTTAAAGCAATCTGAAAATTTTGGATTTGTCACACATTATGTGATTGACCTTATATTTTGGATTTGTTCACCCATATTTGGAGTCAAAATGTATATTTTTGGCCCATTGACCTTATTTGCCAAGTCAAGTGTGTCACTGCATTCAATGTACATAGGTGATATGAGTATGTATGATTGGGAGTTCCCAGCTTATCATAAACTCACTATACATGATTCAATTGGTTTTATCCTGTCTTGAGAGGAAGTTGACCACGGAGTGGTCACTAGTTGATCGAATCCATAGGTTGACTAAAGTGAATGTGGACTTCATTGGGTCAACTCATCGAAACCCATGCATTGAATTAAGGTCAATGGCATTCAATCTTGATATCCATCGAAACTGGATTTGATCTGACTTGGTAGCTGGCACCCACCCAGCTAGTGGCCTGCCTCACTATTGAGTAGATCGGGTCGAACTTTATCAGTGCAATTCACACCATCCTATTGCTGGGTACAGTTGGCACTAGCTGCCACTTGGCATTTGTGATCCATTCGCATAGTGTATGATAATCTTGCCAGACACATATATTTCCATTAGTGAAAAATTTTCAGAACTAGAAGAAGATAAATATTAAGGTTTTCTAGACTGATAACATGATAAAGTTTAAGACCTTAAATTTTGATCAGTTTTGGAGTGACCAATGGATAAAGATTCACTCTATAGTGAGGAATATCCTTCAGTAAATTGGTGTTGTAAAATGCACAAATAACAACATTATGGAGAGTCTACTATGTTGTTTATTGAATGCAGGGTTCACTAGGGAAATATAGGCTGTAGTAATAAATGCAGTAATTTATTTTGATAATTAAGTGCCTGAGTATGTACTTTATGTGAAGGTGGCTAAAGAGTATGGAGCGGGAAATGTTGATTATTCTAATTTTTGTATTTTTACTATTTGTGTTATGCGCTCATTCCTGTTTATGAATGATTTGAATTTCAAAATGTGCATTATTTTTGGTTATGGAGGTAACAGAAAGGATACAGGCTTTTTGATCCTGAAACAAAAAGATTGTGACGAACAGGGATGTGGTATCTAATAAAGGCCATATCTTAAAGGCATCCATTGCTGAGACGGTCTCAAAACTTACAAAATGTTCTCGTTCCCGTTCTGAAGACAAATTCAAAGTAGATGGTGGAAGTGAATAATCCATCCAACTCGATGGTCAAAGGTGGTGATGCACTAGACATGAAAAAAATTTGTGGCATTGCAATCAAATAAGTCAGGAGGGTGATGAAGGATTCCAGTCATCTAGACAACTTTGTTGTCTAAACATTATGAGTAGAAGATGGTAAGCCAACTTCATTTAAACAAGCTATATGTCAACATAAGAAGCATCAGGGAGTCAGGATGATGTTTGAGGAGCGAGCATCTTTGGATAAGAACCACAGATGAATCAAGTCTTGTGTGGAAGTGTGCTATTGGATGAAAGGGGGCCTTCAAGAAGAAGCTACCAGAATTTGATGTGGCCCTTGTATTATACAAATCAAGTCTTGTTGCAAAGGGCTTGGCTTGGAAAGGAGATGGTTTTAATAAAATCTTGTCATTCGGGTTAAGCATACATTGATTCATATTGATCATGATTTCACATGCAGATATGGGGCTGGAGCAGATGGATTTGAATATGAATTCTCTCTATGGTGATTTGAAGGTAAAAATTTGATGCATCAGCCTAAAGGTTTCATTATACCAAGAGTTGAAAATGTTGCCTTAAAAAATCAGTCTATAGCCTATAAGATTGGATTGGTGAAATTACTATTTGGATTATAAAAATCTATTAGGTGGATGTACAATAAGTTTGATTCTTATATGATGTAGATTTTCTACATCAGGTTCAATTTTGATTCTTGTAATTTTATTTTAAGCAAAATGATTTTTGAACATGTATTAATTTGATGATTTATATGGATGATATTTTTATTTCATTAAAGATCTTACATGAGATTGCAAGGTCAAACGCAATTGAGATTTCTTCGAGCTACAACAAAGATTCTTAGTATGGAGATCCAAAGGGATTGGGAGAGAAGTCTCTTGTGGTTCACTATCAATGAGCTATATTGAGAAGATTTTTTATCTATTTGGCATATATCTAGTACTTAACTGGCCAGTACTCTTATGCATCATTTTGAGCTACCTAAAGCTAAATGTCCAGATACTGAGGATGTGTTGGTTGAATGACACAAGTTCCCTATGTTAGTGATGTTTGCTCTCTTATGCATGTTATGGTCTGTACGAGGTTGCATGTTTCTTAAGCAGTTGGAGTCTTTATTGGGTTTATGAGCAACACATGAAAGGAGAATTGGAATACGGTGAAGTGGATTATTTGAGTTACAAAGGGCTCAGTAGGCACCAGGATTCTATTTAAGAATCAAATTTTTCTTTCAACAATCAGCTGTGTTCAATCTAAATTTGTCGGTCATTTATATCATCAGAGATCTACGATGAGATTTGTGTGTATGCTAGTTGGTGGACCTGCGAGCCAAAAGTTAATACTGCAATCTAGAAGATAGTGGAGTAACAAAGGAAGATTGTGGCTGAAGGTATTAATGGAAGAGATAGGAAGCCTGAAAGTTGAGGTTCTTTTATTTTGTGACATTTGGACGGCTATCCCCTTGGCAAAGAATCAGGTGTACCATGCATGCTTAAAACATATTGGTGTGTGGTATCACATGGTCTTGGAGTTGCTGAATTTGTGAGAGATTGATCTTTAAAGGGTGCACATGCCGTAGATATGTTGTGAAGGAGGTCATGATGGAAAAGTTTCTTTAAATGGTGCACGTGCTCGAACATACTTCACAGGGATGATACCTTAATGCAGGCTGAGTGCCTACAAGATAACTCATGAATATCTTTTGTCGGAAGAAGAAAATGGAATGCATTGATTATTTTGGACTGGTTCATTTATAGTTGTTCCTTCCCGCTACACTAGAAACAAGTTAGCATAAATCCGCCGGCAAAACATGGACATGTTCATCGAACGCGTACAGAATTTAATGCATTCCATTTTGTGAGGTACGTGGTTTGACCACTACAGGACAAAAAACCAAAAAAAAGAACAAATACAAGATTAACGCTAACAGCCCCTTCTTCATGCTTTGTGCACCGAGTCCAAAATAAACCAAACACATTACAGGGCAGAGTAGATGGTTTATCAAAAAACTTGTTTCCCATTTGTATCGGTTTGTCATCAGATCTCTATGCTATTGCAGTAAATTTTCTGAATGGACAACACAGTTTATCGATAAAACTTACAAACAGGAAGAACGCTATCTATTCTGAAAATTTAAGGTCTTGATGCTAAATGCGAAAACCGCCGCGAAAAGCGCGCTAAAGGCGACAACCGCGGTCGCCACCGCCCACAAGAAATCATGCTCGAAGCCAAAGTAGTTCTTCAAGAAGACGTCAACTGGTTCGCCTTCAACGATATCCGTGATGTCTCCAAACTGGGACGCAAGAAGACCATACAGAGTCCACGCCACGGGACAGGCCCAATAGTACCACCTCCACCAAATAGGAATCCTCTGCGTGCAAGAGATCAAGAGAGAGCGTTAAAAATCCATAAATAATAAAACTTCAAGGCAAGGAGAACACGAGAAGGAACTCACCGGTCGAGGAATTACGAAGCCGGAGAAGAGATTCCATATCCCGTAGAACGCGGCAGAGACGATAGCGGCGACGTTGGCGTTAGGGGTCATCCCCACGGCCATCATTCCGTAGAAGGTGAAGTAGAGGAAGGTGAAATACATGAAGAAGATATACCAGAAGAACTTAGCCGCCGTCCACTCGAACCCGATCATGGCGTAAACGATAATACCGTATAGCATTGCCTGAATCAGAATGTACGGCAGTTCTATCACCACCTGCGAATCACATTCCTCATCGTTAGAAAGAGCAAGTCATGGTAACAGCTAAGTTCATGAATTAACCTGGCCGAAGGCGTAGGGAAAGGCCGAGTACATGCCGGCAGCTCTCTCTCGATAAAAGACTGTTCTCTCGACGGCGACCACGGGTTGAACTGTCTGCGCGTTTTGCACCCCTATGAACAAAACTGCACAGTACATGGAGCCCATGGCGTTGAACAAGTCCTGCTTTTTTCCCCTGAAATCAATCACCATCAAGAGTAAACCTTTGCTCGAGATTAGATCAGGGAGAAAAGCCATGAACAAGTCTGATCTCCACCAAACGGAAGAATTGATTACCTTCGGGATCCCAAGTCCCAGAAGATTGAGCCGAACAACAGCGCAACGATGATGGTGAAGAGAAACCTCATGCTGGTGTAAGAAGGATTGCGCCAGTACGAAAGATGCTGCTTCCATAGGCAAGCCATGCACTGCGTGAAGAAGGACCGCGAGTACTGCGTGGGGAAGTGAAGATCACTCGAACCAGGAGCCGGAAAGCTCAGTTCCTTGATTAAACTTTTATTCTGCCTGAAATTGACATACGCCAAAAAATACAAAAAAAAAGAAATTGAGATATGCCGAGGTTTGTTTAACTCGGAATAATCTGTCAGGAAAATTCAAAATGATCAACTTACTCGCAGAGCTCCGAGTTCTTGTATAGCTCTGCAAAACTAACGCCGAGAGCCTCTTCTTGAGAGACAGCCGTCACTTCCAGCATCCAGGTCGCGGGGTTATAGCCGTCTCTGATCTTGGGGACTCCAGGAATTCCCTTTAAGAAACGGCGCACCGAGTTGTTAGTTACAAACTTCAATTAAAGCTGCGTTTTCAGGATAAAATAATCGAAGTCTCACCTCAAAGTACTTGATCAACTCGCAGGAATGACGCCCCAGAGGACCCACATAAATCTCTTCTCCTCCTCGTTTCATCAGGAAGAGCTGCAAATGAACGGAAAGGATGAAGCCAAGAAATAAAATGTCTCTAACGGTATCCTTTACATAGAGAACCCATATGGTATTTGGATATTTTTCGTATCAATGACTTGTTGAAAATTTTTTAAGTTATCGAAATTATCGGAATTTACCTCGTCAAAGGCTTCGAAAATGTCGATGCTGGGTTGATGAATAGTGCAGACAACTGTTCTTCCGGTGTCAACGGTGTTCCTCACTGTTCTCATGACGATGGCGGCCGCCCTGGCATCAAGCCCAGAGGTTGGCTCGTCCATGAAGATAATGGAAGGGTTAGCCACCAGTTCAACGGCGATCGTCAGCCTTTTCCTTTGCTCCGTCGAGAGCCCATTGACGCCAGGAAGCCCCACTAACGCTCCTCTAAGTTGCGTCAACTCAACGAGCTCCATAATCTCCTCGCAAAACAACTGCCCAATGACAAAACTTAGCGGATGTTCATCGCAAAATCCAAAATCCTAATCTGCAACTCACCTTTCTCGTCTCGACGTCGACCTCGGACGGAAGACGCAGCCATGCGGAGTATATGAGGGATTCGTAGACTGTGACGTTGGGCGAGTGGATGTCGTTCTGCTCGCAATAACCAGATATACGGGCGAAGGTTTCCTGATTCTTCGGGTACCCAGAAATTGTTATTCTCCCTTCAATATATCCTCCCGTTTTCCTTCCCGAGAGCACGTCCATGAGCGTTGTCTTCCCCGCGCCGCTGACTCCCATGAGAGCCGTGAGAACTCCCGGCCGGAACGATCCACTCACCCCTTTGAGAAGCTCCAGTCTGTCATCTTGTACCCCTTGGGCTTTCATTTCCTATAAGAGCCGGAGTTTAGTCATTGCCTTGTATTCTAGATTTCTTAACATTGCCATGTCAAGAAATAGCTTTTGATATAGACGAGGCTTACGACGGGCATGTCGACGGAGTATCTGACGTCCTCAAACTCCATGGAGAGTGCGGTGAAGGGGAGAACCATGCCTTTTTTGTTGGTGTTCAAGCTCTTGAGTCTCTTCGGAGTGGAGTTTTTGTTATGCCGGCTTCCTGCGAGCGCGGAAGAAGCTCAAACATCGACGTGAAAAATGAAAGAATAATTCATAAACAATCGGAAGAGGAAGTACCCCTGGAAGATAGCTCGAGAGATTGCCCAGTGAGGTTCTCGTGTATCTCGTTGAGCGCCTCCTCTGAAACAGACGCCTGGGCCTTGCCGGGAGCTGTGAGAAAAGAAAGCGAGGAGAGATCAGCGGCGGAGGTTAAGTCCGAGGACGTGAAGGATAGAAGGTTAATGTAACCTACGTTTGAGGTACTGGAGAGCAAGAACGATTAGGAAGTTGAACAGGAGCGTGTAGCCAGCCAGAGCAGCCACCCCGATCCAATACCATTTTGCATCCGTGTAGATGCCCCGGGACTTCAACACTGTGATCCCCAAAGGTTCTGTAGTTCCTGGGAGAATCTGAAGCAATGCAAAGATTTTACACTATTAGCGAATGAGAAGATCACGAAAGCTTAGAATAAGATGGATTGTAATCCGTCTCCAAGCCTTATTGAAAGTGTGTATGCGGGGAAAAACAGCGGCAATGACCTTTCTCCAGCTTTTGCCGAGGAATTCGTTGACGCTAACTCCATACTGCGCGTACATCATCGGGGACGCCCACATCGCCCATTTCCACCATATTTTCACGTTTTCTGTCGGAGTGGAGCAAATCGGTTTGGATCGTAAGACAAAGAAGAAACATTTTAAGAAGAAACGGAGGCTTCGCGCGGCTTATTTGGATTACCTCGAGAGAGAACGAAACCCCCGAGGACCAAGACGATGAGCAAGGCAAAGCTCCCAAAGGAGTTGGCGATGACCATGGTCCGGCCAACTGCGCCCACTAGCCGGAACAGCCCATTCGCCATCTGGCTGGCCAGAATAAGCAGAAGATACTGCTTGAATAATCTGCAGCAGAAAGAGAAGCAAACACCCGGGTCAGAAATCGAAATTTCTGATGATACTAGTATTTTAAGTGTGCTTTATGACATTCTAAACGGGTTCTCTGCAATACCCTTATAACTCCAATAGATGACTCATGGGTATCACGATGGATATTAAAATTACCTTGCTGGGCTTGGGTCGAATCCGATCACATAGTAGATGGAGAATTCCCATACTGCAACCTCCACAAAGGTCACGGGAATCTTCATCACCCAAGCGGGAAGGGTGTAGATCCACGCCGGATAGAACAGGAGGTCCCTCTGCTTGTAGAACACAGGGAGTTTGGCGATGCTCATGGCAAGCTCTGCGAAGCCGTTAAACATGACGATGATGATGGAGAAGAAGAGCGCCCCCAAGAAAACGTTTCCGTCGGCCACAGAGTCCCGGGGCATCTTCGTTCTCAGAAAAACTGTCATGGCGAAGAAGCTCAGAACGAGAAGCTGTGTCCATTGGAAGAATTTAGATATTAGATCAAAACATTATGTATGAATTATAATAATTGTCTAAACAAGAATTCTTGAATGGCGAACAACCCAAGAAGCAGCGTCTGATAAAACAACTTAAAACAATGTTGGGATAATATGAACTGGTTAAACATAAATTACAAAATTGAGAAACAACTAGAGAAGCAGTCCATTAGAACAATTTAAATCTTCAATCAAAACATCATGTATGGATGATATGAACTGCGATCATGTATTGACGAATCAAAGCGATTAAGGACCAAGCTAGGGGCAAACCTGGAAGGATCTGAACGCATAGACGAATGAGTTCCTCTTCATTAAAAGAAGCTCCCTCTCGATGCAGACCTTCAGAAGCTCCTTCCTGCTGACCCCATATTTGGAGGTCGTGAGAGCCGCTGGGTGGCTCTTGCTCCTATCGAATGGCACCGCGAGCTCGCTCCCCATCTTCTTCCCAATATGAAACCTTTTGAATGACTCGGCAAACTCGTTAACGGGAACCAATCGGTAAGGCTCGGCGTGACGGGCCCAGTACTGCTCTTGGTCCTTCCTCGAAGTCACCTAAAATCGTAGGAAAACATGAACAGTGAGCATTGGAGGTGCTCCGGATATGAATAGTTTGATCGGATATCAATTTGATCAACTGAAAATTGAAAGAAGGGCTAACCTCTTGTAAAAAGTCAGCGATGCCTTTCCTTTCCGGGCATTTGAAGCCCATGAACTCGAAGAACTCGAGTACGTTCTCGCGTGGTCCTTGGTAGACGATCTGTCCATCAGAAAGAAGAATAATGTCGTCGAAGAGTTCGAACGTCTCTGGCGCTGGTTGAAGAAGCGAGATGAGTGCAGTTCCATCGAGAATGTGAATCGATTGTCGCAGAGCTTTAACGATTTGGAACGTCGTCGAGCTGTCCAAACCAGTGGATATCTCGTCCATGAACAGAGCTCGCGCGGGTCCGACCAGCATTTCTCCTGCAGTGTTCAAGCAGGCTCTTGTTTAATCGGGAAGAAGACGACGCTATACCAGCAATATACATATATCTCTCTCCCTATACATATATCTTATTTTCTGTATCTTATAGCCTAGCTCTTTCTTTACGTCTTTCTCCCAATCTCGCTCTTTCTTGACTTTTACGAAGAAGACAACGGACGACAAGTACGGGATTCAGACTCTCATCTCCCAGTCCTTTCTTCTGCCTCTATCTTCCCCTGTCTTTATCTCTGTTTATCTTTATGTCTTCTCCTTAATGTCTAACTCCCCTGTCAAACTCAGCAATAAATCTACAAAGTTCCAGTCTGGACTCTTTTGATTCACAATCAAAGATGAAACGCGTCTATTTCGCGCTATCTCCCTACCGCTCTTTCACCCCTCTCTCTCTTTCTCTCTCTATCTTACCCGTCTTTTTTCTCTCTCTCTCTCTATCTTTTTTTTTCTCTGTATCTATCTCTATCTCTCTCTCCCGTCTTTTCGCACTTTCTCGCTCTCTCTCTCTCTCTATCTTTTTTTTTCCTCTCTATCTATCTCTATCTCTATCTCTCTCTCCCGTCTTTTCGCACTTTCTCGCTCTCTCTCTCTCTCTATCTTTTTTTTCTCTCTATCTATCTCTATCTCTCTCTCCCGTCTTTTCGCACTTTCTCGCTCTCTCTCTCTCTGTGTCTCTCTCCCTCTCTCTCTCTCTCTCTCTCTCTCTCTGTGTCTCTCTCCCTCTCTCTCTCTCTCTCCCGTCTTTTCTCACTTTCTCCATCTCTCCCTCTTCTCTCTTCTTCTCTCCAAAATTCCAAATCCATCTCCGAGTATCTTTCCTCCACGTCTCTCCGAAATAAATAGCCTATACCTGTGGTGACCCTTTTTCTTTGACCCCCGGAGATTCCTCTCACCATCTCATCCCCCACCATGGTATCAGCACAGATATCCAAACCCAGAATCTGCAGAAAGAAGAACGGCACAAAAGACCAAACCCAACAGTTGTTAAGACGAGCGGAACCGAAGGCCTCTCACGAAAAGTACAAGAATTCTACCTTCAATATGTAGTCGGTCACAACGCTAGCCTGTTGCCCTTCCATCGCAGATGCCTGTTTTTTGGGAGACGACCGTCAAATCAATAAAAGAGCGAATGGTGTGGAGAGAGATAGATAGATGGATAGAGAGACGCCTGTAGAGAGAGAGATGGAGTTATTACCTTCATGTAGACGTCGATGTCGGGATCGGGCTTAATGTTGGCCGCCTTCTCTCTCCTTGCCAGTTCGGTCAGCATATCTAAAATCCGCGGAAAAAGATAGCCATTTCTTAAGAACTCTTTCTTCAAAGATTTTTTAAGCTGTGCGGGACGGAGCTCACCGTAGCGCGTTCCAACGCCCTGGCAACGAGCAGAGAACTTCAAAGTTTCCCTCACGGTCATCTCCCCGATGTGCAGATCGTACTGGCTGATGTACGCTGCTGTTCTTTCCGGGACGAACTCGTCCAATCCGTGCCCGTTGTAGGTGATTTTTCCATTTACCTTCATTCCCCAAGAATAAAAATAAGATGATGATGATCATGATCATGATGGTGATAGTGAACCAACCTCGATTTCTGAGGCAAGCTTGCCACAGAGAGCGAGCAAAAGGGAGGTCTTTCCAGAGCCGGGAGGACCCAGAAGCAAAGTCATTCTGGTGCGATGTTAAAAAGACGATAGTGATTAGATTTACAAAGGAAATTATGATATCATGACGATAATGATGATGAATAATACCGCACCTGCGAGGTTTGATGATGCCGCTGACATTACGAAGGATGGAGATCGGTTTCTTCCGGTTGGGAAGAATGCGAAGCGCGTTCGCCGCAGACTGCACGAGCCAAAACATTCAGAAAAAATGGATCGCGGATTAAAAAAAGACATCCATTATCGCTTCCTTGATAAAGAAATACTTCACCTCCAGGATGTTGACGGCAGAGTTGAAGACGGTAGGCAGCGCTCTCCCCCCAACGTGAGCCTTCGCCTTGATCTCAAGGTTCTCGAAACGCACCTCTATCGTCGGAAGATCAATTCCAACTCTGGCGCAAAAACAAATCTCAGTTCTTCCGCAAAGCTTGACTGGATATCAGAAACAAAAAGAAATTAAAGAAGAAGATAACCCGTTTATGCGATTCCGGAGCTTCAAGAGAAACTTCTCGTTATCTTCGTCGGCGATCCGGACGAGGCGCTCGATCAAAGTTTTTCTTTCGAGGTTTCCTAGCTCTTGGATATCGATCTCTTTGAGTCCGCCTTCTGCTCCGACGAGGATGCCTTTTCTGATACGATTGTAGGTGGGGAGCTTCTCCAGCGCTGCCCATCTCAACGCCTCCTCGTCGTCTTCTTCCCTCGACGATTTGGAAAAGACGTTCTCCGAATTTCTCCAGCTATTCCCTCTTAGGCTTCCCGCTCTTATGAAGCTGCCTCCGTCCATCTTTCCTGCCCCCCTGATGGTGGTCGTTTGAAACTGAATCCGCCCGTATTTATACAACCCCATGCCCTCGGTTACCTCCTTCCACAAAGAGAGGACGGCGTGTAATGCATTTGAGAATTTCAATGCGATCTCTCTCTCTCTCTCTCTCTCTCTCTCTCTCTCTCTCTCTCTCTCTCTCTCTCTCTCTCTCTCTCTCTCTCTCTCTCTCTCTCTCTCTCTCTCTCTCTCTCTCTCTCTCTCTCTCTCTCTCTCTCTCTCTCTCTTTATCTCTCTCTATCACTCTCTTTATTTATCTATCTATCTCTCTTCCTCTCTCTCTCTCTCTCTCTCTCTCTCTCTTTCTCTCTATATATCCCTCTCTCTTTTTATCTCTCTATAAATCTCTCTCTTTCTCTATCTCTCTCATCTCTCCTCTCTCTTTCTCTTTCTCACTCTCTCTATATCTCTCTTTCTTTCTCTCTCTTTCTCTCTATATATATCTCTTTCTCTCTCTATATATATATCTCTTTCTCTCTCTTTGATGTTGTATCTCTCGCTTTCTCTCTCTATCCATCTCTCTCTCTCTTTGCTCTCCTTCTTTCTCCATATCTCTCTTTGCTCTCTTTCTCTCTGTCTATCTCTCTTTCTCTCTTTGCTCTCCTTCTATATCTATCTCTCTTTGCTCTCTCTCTCTCTCCGTCGATCTCTCTTTCCTTCCTCTCTCTATCTATCTCTCTCACCCTCTACCTATCTATCTATGTATTATTTCTTCATCCCCGTGGGCACCACTCTTCTCTCTCTCTCTCTCTATTATTTAATCAGATGTCAACCGGCATATTTTTCTCGTCCTCTCTCTCTCTCTCTCTCTCTCTCTCTCTTTCCACTCTTCTCTTCTCACTCCAAACTTCTCTTTCCAGCTCAATCAATATTCAATAATACTGGGCCACTCTTCTAGAACACGGATAACTCGGCCGTTGATCGCTCCAGCATGGCAGCATCCCCTTGAATATGGAGTCAAGCTTCTAGAAGAAAGATATCTTTTAAGGTCACCGTCAGAAGATCCGTGGACGAGGATCTCTCCTCTCACTATTGTCCGTCGATTGGCCCTCTCTGGACGGCCCAGATTAGGCCACGCGTTCGAAAGAAAGCCGTCTAGAAACACTTTGACATTGAGACGTCCGTTGACCAAATATTCGTGGCTATGAGCCGCCAGTAAGTCAAGTCAACGTCTCAATCTTTCAAGGATCTAGAGTGGGCCCTATTCCACTGCGACGTGGCATCCACCATTAGTCTCAGATGGCCACGGGAGTCAACTTCTAGAAAGGGCAGTAATCATCCAGGTGGCAAGAGACACGTGGATAGCGCAGATTCGTCCACGTCAAGCGAGAAAAGAACGTTGACCCATGATTAATCGCCGAAATTAAACACGACAATGGAATAGTCAACGTCAAAGTCTAGAGGCGGGCCCGGTTCTCCACTGCCACGTGGATCTTGCTGACGAAGTCGCTTACGGAGAAGGTGCCCAGCTCCCCCGAGAAGCGGGACCTAAAATTAGAAGAAAATAATTAATTTCTGATAAAGGTAAAAGGGAAAAAAAAGACGGAGCAAAAAATAGGGACCTCAAATTATTTTAAAAGGAACCGGGAATATAAAATTGTGGAGAGGGGAAAAATTATAAAAGATTAAGAAAAAAGCTGACCTGAAATTACAAGGAAGAAAAATATAAACTTCTGGAGAGGGGAGAATGAAATAAAAAACATAAATTATCTTTCAAAAAAAATAATAATACAGAAAAAATCGGGACCAGAAATTATTTTGACGATGGTGAAGACTAAGAGAATAAAAATATAAACTTCTGAAACGGGCAAAAGTGAAAAGAGGTTTAAGAAAAAATGGGGGACCTGAAATTATTTTTACGATGGAGAAGACTTTAAACTTCTGAAGAGGGGAGAAGAAAATAAAAAATTAAGAAAAAATTGGGACCACAAATTATTTCGACGATGAATAGATTAAAAACAATAAAATATTAACTTCTGGAAAGAGCAGAAGGAAAAAAGGATAGAGAAAAAAAAAGGGACCTGACGGTGACAGTGCGAGAATTGGCCTCCTTGGGGCCGACCACGGCCATGAGAGGGATCTTCTGCTTCTCGGCATTTCGGATAAGCTTGGGTAGGCGCTCGCCCTTGCAGAGCTCGGCCCGAAACCCAGCAGATCTCAGCTGGGCCACAACCTCGCGGCAGAAGCCCACCTGGATAGACCACAGCCCAGTAAGAGACTGACCTGATCAACGGGGAAAGTTGACTAAAAGTCAAAGAGATGGTTGACCTCGTTGTCAGTGACGGGGAGGACGCGAACTTGGATCGGCGAGAGCCAGAGGGGGAAGTCTCCAGCGTAGTGCTCGATGAGAACACCGAAGAATCTCTCCAGCGAGCCCAATATGGCCCGGTGGATCATAATGGGTCTCCTCTTCTCCGAGTTCGACCCCACATAAGAAATGTCAAACCTCTCTGGCAAATTGAAATCTACCTGCAACGTTAAAAAATTACAATAATAATAATGAAAATGATCATATAATTAATTTTGAAAATGTTAGATGGGGCGATGCCTGAACAGTGGAGCACTGCCATTTCCTGCCAAGAGCGTCCTGAATCTTGAGGTCAATCTTCGGGCCGTAGAAGGCGCCGCCGCCTTCGTCAATCTGGTAAGACCAGCCTTTGTCGTCGAGGGCGTTTCTAAGGGCAGTCGTGGCTTTTTCCCAGATGATGTCCTCACCCACAGATTTTTCAGGTCGGGTCGAGAGGTTGACTTCATACCTCCGGAACCCGAATTGCAGTAGTATTTCTTCGGTCAAGTCAAGAACGCCCCTGATTTCGTCCTGAATTTGATCCTCCAAGCAGAAAATATGGGCATCATCCTGCAATACACCAGATAGAAACAAGTGAGACATTGTCCATTGATCAATTTTCCCAAATCAAAGACACGCATTGATCAATTTTCCCAATTTAAAGGCAGTCATCGATCGATTTTGCCTGATTAAAGACACTTACCAATCAGTTTTTCCAAATCAAAAACACGCATTGGCCCATTTTCCAAAATTAAAGACGTTCATTGTTCAATTTTCCCAAAATTGAACACGAGCATTGTTCAGTTCTCCCAAATTGAAGGCGTTCATTGTTCAATTTTCCCAAATTGAAGACGTTCATTGTTCAATTTTCCCAAATTAAAGACGTTCATTGGTCAATTTTCCCAAATTAAAGACGTTCATCGGTCAATTTTCCCAAATTAAAGACTTTCATCGGTCAATTTTCCCAAATTAAAGACTTTCATTAGTCAATTTTCCATAAATTAAAAACTGTCAATAAAATTGACCAAATTTAAGAGCACAATCAATTAAATTAGTTTTCCCAAATTAAGGAGATTCATGGATCAATTTTCCCATTAAATAGATGCATCGATCCACTTTCCCAAATTAAAGGCATAACTCGATCAATTCTCCCAAATCAAAGACATTCCTTGATCAATAATCCCAGATTAAAACAAATAATCCAACAAACTCTTTAAAATCCCATAATAATGAACAACACCTGGCTGAATAAGAAAAATAAATACCTGGGTAAAACCTCTGACACGGAATAATCCATGCATGCTACCGGAAAGTTCATATCTGTAGACTGTCCCCAGCTCAGCCAAACGAATTGGGAAGTCTCTGTAAGAATGTTGCTTCCTCTTGTAGACAAGAATGTGGTATGGACAGTTCATGGGTCTGAGCTGATATTTTTCATCTTCAATTTCCATCTGATCATACATATTTTCTTTGTAGAAATCAAGGTGGCCACTGACTCTCCAAAGATCTGCCTTTGCCACATGAGGCGTGTAGAGGAGCTCGTAACCATGTCGGATGTGCACTTTCTTCCACGAGTCCTCAATCAGATGACGCACGATCGCGCCTTTTGGATGCCAAAAGACCAAACCGCCCCCTGCGTCATCCTACAGTTTGGAAAATACTTTAAAAATATTCTTATATATCGTAAGGACACCTCTTGTTTTTGTTCAGATACCTGAATGGAGAACAGATCAAGGTCCTGACCCAGACGTCTATGATCTCGGCGCTTGGCCTCTTCCTTGAGATGCAGGTAAGCATTCAACTGTTCTTGGGTCTCCCATGCGGTACCGTAGATTCTCTGAAGCATTTGATTCTTTTCATCACCTCTCCAGTAAGCCCCAGCCACAGATTCAAGTTCAATAGCACTCTTGTCAATGTACCCCGTCGAATCTACATGGGGCCCAGCGCAAAGATCCCACCATTCGTTTCCTGTGAGAAAAGACACGATAAAAAATGTTTTGTAATGGACGCCAAAAGCAATTAAAAGAAAAAAGAGATTGAAAAGCTACCTATATGGTAAATGGTGATCGGCTCTTCCTTGATGCTCTCCAGAATTTCAAGCTTGTAGGGTTCGTTGATCTCCAGTATTCTCTTTTGGGCTTCATCTCTTGAAACTTCTTCTCTGATTAATGGCAAATTTCGGCTTACAATGCGATCCTACAGATTACGTAAGAAATAAATTCCGTACCCTGAAAACAATACGGTAATGAATAATTTGGCAATTTAAATATAACTCTGGCGAAAGATGAACGAGGCCGTTCATCACATACCATTTCTTTCTTAATTCGTTTCAAATCTTTGTCTGTCAACGGCTCCATGTCAAAGTCGTAATAGAACCCATTGTCAATCCAGGGCCCAATTGTCACCTTAGCTTTCGGGAAGAGTTTCTGGACAGCCATCGCCATAACATGCGCACACTGGTGCCACACAAGAAACAACAAATCAGGTATGACGTAATTTTGCGGAAGAGTGATACAAGTGTAGAAGAAACTAAATTAAATGTACCGCAAACGACTGAATAAACAAGGAACACCGATCAACCAAATTTCGAATTCCCCAACCAACAATGAACAATTAGGAAAAAAAAAATAGGAGTAGCATACAGTATGGCGGATGCGGAGCAAGCTATCCGAGGATTCATTCGTCGGCAGAACGATGCCCTCCTCTTCCACAACCTCTTCCGACGACTTCTCCTCCTTCTGGACGCCTGTCTCGGGGGAAGCGACAGCCCGTGAGAGAAACGAAGCGCTCCTCGGCCCTCTAACGTAAGCCAATCCCGCGACTTGGCTCTTAAGAGAAACTGGGTATCGCCGGAGAGAAGGTCCGGCAGAGCAGGAGACGAAAGCGGAGATTAGCGATGGCGAAGCCGTCGCCATCCTCGTAAGCACGTTCATGGTGGCCCTCCGATGACGACGACGACGAATTTCTCCCTCGACCTTCTCCTAATATCGCTTCTCGCTTCCTCTGCTCCTCATCTTCCCACGCCTCCCTACGATTTTTCCAGAGCCACAAACCATAGCCAGTAAGTTAAGCCTTCTTATTGAGAACAAGAGAGAGAAAGAGAGTTTATATCTTTTCTTTATTTGTACTTACTCTATCCACTCTTATATTGGATCATGCCTGAAGTTTTGATCAGTATCTGATGGGTATTATTCGGGATCGTCCGGGACGTGGACGATGGATGGGAAGGGACAAAGATCGTCCCGTCAGACGTTCGGAATCAGTCCGGGGACGCGGACCGGATGGTTTTTTCATCCGAGTGGACGAAAACCGTCCCGTCCGTTCGTCTCGGGATAAATTTCCGTCCTGGTTTTCGTCCAACCTCGCGGACGGGACGATTTTTTCATTCTGGGATCAAAAAACCGTCATGTTCGTGTCCCTGCACTAGTATAGTTCCGGATCATCCAGGACATGGATGATGGATGGGACGGGGCGAAGATCGTCCCATCTGACGTCTGGAATCAGTCCAGGGATGCAGACGAGACGGTTTTTTCGTCCGAGACCTTCGGATGGGACGTTTTTTTCCTCCAAGTGGACAAAAACCTTCCCGTTCATTCGTCTCTGGACTAATTTCTGTCTTGTTTTTCTTCCAACTCCGCGGACGGGACGATTTTTTCATCCTGGGACGAAAAAACCGGTCCCACCCGCATCCCTGTGCTATACTGATGGGTCTGGACCTATTCATCTGATGTCATATGACTTGATGTGCCTGATCATTGTCTTTATGCTTGTTCCAATCATTAGGAACGGTTGGGATTGGATTGGCAGTTTTGATTTACCTGGTTGATATGTGAGTAGTGTTGTTGATCTACATTATGATCTTAATGGTCCATCCAAGGATCAGATGAAAGGTCCAGTAATTAGATCTTGATTTCTAATCTGATCAGTAAAAAACGAAAGTGATAACATTGGCAATCTGATTTCCTATCTGAGTGGAGGGGCTCATAAAACTTGAAGATGACTATCGAGGGAAAACATTTCCCTCCCATAGTTTGGGCACTGGCATTCCAAAAAGAATAGGTGTGGCTGGAGATGTTCAAGCTGGAAGATTGTAACGGGTTTCCCCCAGCAAGTGCAAAAATAATCCAGAAGGTATTATTTCTTATTATATCAACAATATTTTGGAAAGTAAGGAATGGGTATAGCCAAAGTGAAGAAATTATGGATATGATGAAAGGGTGTGGAATTTTTAATCTCTTTTATTAGTTTGTTGGATTTCGAATTCATGTACTTCTACATTATATAGCATCCATAATTATTAAGGTAGATGATTATACATGACTACTCAGTCAGCCGTATAATCGCTGAATTTAAAATATTGTTTATTAAAAAATTGAAGGTGTTCATCCATTAAACACAAACCACTAGGGGTATTCCTTGAGGTAATCCCACTTGAAATTTTCAAGTTGAAGAGATTATGGTTAGCCTACCAGCAATGCCATTAGCAAGTCAACTAGCCAGCCAAGATACTTCTAGTGTAAAAATTTTAGACCTCATACCTAGCCTGCCACCCAACAAACTTGCCAGCCAGTACCTATGTCGTCATCAAGTTTTCCATATAGCTTGAAGTCATCCAACCACTTTTAATATGCAAGTTTCATAGCTCATAGCTGACTGACCACTTAGCATGGGCAAGATGGGACCGTCTCTCCTTAGTATACGAGAAGATTTGCTAAAGTACAATATGTAGTTAAATATTTTTCCATGGTAAGAGAAATATCAGAGGTGACCTCTAAGGATTGAACATCAGTGCTAAGTAGAATGAATGGTTGGGGTTTGATGATTAACCATATCATGTGTCATTTGGAAGTTTCATGCGGATGAAGAGTTTTACATTCAAAGAAATTAATGAAGATAAAGGTCCCATGAGATAATTTTACTCCTATGTATCTTTATAACTTGTCACCCCAAGGGGTAGCTGCTCGTTTCATTGACTTAAATTGATCCTTCATTCATTAGTCTATAATTTAACATTATTTAATATGGTTGGCCAATAAATTTTATAGGCCCATTTGAGTTATTAACTAGACTAATACATGGACCTAAACTGACAAACACAAGTGGTCTATTGGATGTTGGACTATATGCTTAATTTTTTGGGTTTTTATAAAAAATATGTTACTCATAAATAGGAGAAATCATTGAATGAAATGTATCTAGGCAAGAGTTCATTAGGAGACCATCCTTCTTCTTCTTCTTCTCTTCTTGGGTGCCCTCCCCTCATGATGTGATTGGAATGAAGAGATGATGGTGTTGGATTAATAATGAGACTCATTGAGATGAATATAGGGGTATTTTGACAAATCCAGAGCTGAATGGAAACATCTAGTATCCAGACATTTATATGTCTTCGCAATACTCTCTTGAGGAATTGAGAAATTATGGATTAGGTCCATGAAAAGGGGATCCAATCATCAATTTCTCATTTTAAAAAGGTTTTTATGATTCTATATAATTTAACACTACACTAATCGTCTCTGGACATTTTCAATCATGGTCTAAGGACCCAACATAAATAGCAGTGTTTATGTTTTTGTTTGAAATAAACTTAAATATTCCTTAAATAACATGAACAACAGTGTTATATTTATTTTAGAAATAAACTGGAAGTCTTATCACTTTTTCTCATTAGTTTATACATGATTG
Source organism: Wolffia australiana (assembly GCF_029677425.1). Classification (NCBI taxonomy): domain Eukaryota; kingdom Viridiplantae; phylum Streptophyta; class Magnoliopsida; order Alismatales; family Araceae; genus Wolffia; species Wolffia australiana. The sequence goes on from NC_135849.1 coordinate 8,310,584, forward strand.
ATTATTCTTGTCATAATATCCAAGCTGATATTGATCTTAATAAGATTAAACGATAATATGAACACGACAGGCTTGGGCATGTTGGTAATGGAAGATTACCAAAGTTGCATAGAGATCCAAACTTGAATTCATTTAGTTTGATTGGGCCCTGTGAACCATCTATTATGGGCAAATTATCCAAATATCCATTTTTAAGTAGTGAAAAGCATGCCAAGGGCATATTCCTCTATGTACAATTTAATCAATGGGGTCTAACACGTGTCCAAGCTTAATGAAGAAATATTCCTCAAAAGATTCCTCTAAATTCTGAAGTTCCAACTTCATCACTTTCACTAAAGATTCCTCTAAATTTGGATGGGGTACACTTAATAAAGTACAAGTCCAAAACTTTTGATAATTTCAAGATTTTAAGAATGAACCAAAGAAACATAATGGAAGTAGTAATAAATATCTCCAATCATACTGAGGAAGAAAATACTTAAGGTTGACAGTATCCTATCTCATGTGACTCCTCTTTATACACCATATATGAATGATATATAAGAGAGGAGGAATCATACCATATTGTACATGGTAAAATCTATTAAGAACTACTCAAAGTTACCGGTTCCTCATGTAGGATATATTCTTGAAACAGTTACACATTTATTTAATATTTTTCCCAGAAAAACTATGACTTCCACACCATAGGAGATAAAGAAAAGAAACCCAAATCTAATAGATCAAAGTATGGGGTGTCTAACCTATGTGTGAAGAGGCATGATATAAATAAGTTAGAATCGATGACTAAGTTATGTAGATTTATGGAATATATAAATAAATAGATATTACTTCTAATCCTCTTAGTTACAAAAAATATATATTATTTATAGTTTCATCTTCTTATAGGACATGTGTATTATTACATGAAAATAATGGGATTAATACAACCTTAGAAGCAATTCTACATTCAGACACAAATACTACCTCGTTAGATTATGACTCAATGGTCAAACATGTTCACACAAATAGCAAGTGTTGGAAATTTTGAGGCTTTTTACGACACAATCCAAACTCGATTCTGAAGTGGAAGATCGAATCAAAAATGAATCTGAAAACTAAGAACATAGAAAAAATACAACCTTCGCACAAATGTAATCCATGATTTCTTTGTCCTCGAGTGCGCATCTTCAAGTCATTCAGTTGCCTAGTCTCTGGATGTGTCCACATGATCTTCAGAGCATTAAATCCCTTTCCACAAAATATTTTGTTGAACATGTGATTTCCTCTCCATCCAATCTCCACCAGAAGCAGCACTAATTGAAGATGAATATAAGAAAGAGGGGGGACTCATATTAACTTGCAGGGGTACCAAATGAGAGTGCCCCTTCTATTTATATTGTTTGGGAAAATTTTTGCAAATGTCCTTGTCCTTATCTTAGGAAGAAAGTATATCCACTGACATCAAAAAACCTTATGCATTTGACCTTGACCCTCTAGGCCCATGTATCATTGTATGTAATAACTTCAATAGCCCAATAACTTTTATTGAGCCAACTCTAGTAATTAATTATATCATATATAGATTAATCAATAAACAACTACTATAACCCTATCGTGATGGAAATATATGTGGTCGGAAAGCCAATCACACATTCCACATCTCATTCCATGTTCATTAATAAAACATATTAATTATAGTGCATGTGTAATGCTTATAATGAAGTCCATGAATACATGATAGGACTTATTGAATTATGGTGAGATTGTAATACATAAATCACTAGTCTTTAAGCATTTGTTCTAAACATTACCATTTGAAGGATACGCGAGAAGAACATCATAGTATCTGGATATAATAGCACTATCTAGCCTCACTCATATGATGAGTACGGCCAGCCCTGTAGCCATTAAGGATAGATAGTGGGTGCTCTTTAGTGGAAAGAGTTCACTCAATTGATCCCTATAAATCATTGAGTGGTATTAAATCAAACTGTCAACAGACCTGAAACTGGATTTCACAGTTGTGTTAGTGGTCCTCAGACCTGAAAAAACAAAGATGTCTTGTGAATGGACGGTTGTACTTTGACTATGGCCAACGAGTCTCTAATCATGGGATTGTAAACAGTCTTAGATCGAGTACATCAAGAACTTCACGAAGATGATTGAGTGGTCAAAATGGGATAGTCCACCCATAGTATAAGAGGTAACGGCTCAAGGAAGACGATTCGATGAAGTCCTCGGCTAAGGTAGTGAAATATCAGAGAAGAGTTCTCCGATGATTTCCAAACGAATCATTACTAACTCAGATGAGCATTATGGTTTGACAGATGACCATGCCCTAAGTCATCCTAGGAGGGTCAAGTGGGTGAGGGACTATACATACACGGTAACCGATGATGAACAAGTTCCATGAGTGAGTCGATACACACTCCTTTGTGTCTTCTAGAATACAAGGTGTAGCTTCACACCCCACGTGTTGGAGACTCAACCCATCAATTGAGTTAAATTGTTCCAATGTTAACTAAGCTATATGATGATATAGTTAGTTTAATTTTGAAGGCCAATAAAGGTTATTAGGTCACTAGAGTCATTAACTAGACTGATACATGGGCCCAGAGGGTCTCACGCAAATGGTCTTTTGGACATCAACTGATATAAGTTTTAAGGATTTTATGAAAAGTATCCATGTATAAATAGGGGAAGGCCCTGAAAGAAATTCACCTAGGCCAGAATTTTCCACGGGCCGTCCCCTTCTTCTCTTTTCACCCCACACTTCCTCTCTATTCCCAATATGATCGGGACCGCGTAACGATGGCGATGGAGATTGAACGGGCCTCGTCAACAAGAAGGAGGATATTTGACATGCCAAGGATCACGTGGATACGTCTAGAGGCTGCACACTTGAGTAGCTCGACTTGTCTCACTCCGCGATCCAAGAAATCATGGATGCCATCCGTGCAAAGGTACTTCATTTCAAGCTTTTATCGATGTCATACAATTTTGCTTGTCTTCCACTATGGATCATTTCCATTTCTTCATCCCGATGTAGGCCTATTATAGTGCAGGGATGCGAACGAACGGTTTTTTCATCCCCGGAAGAAAAAATTGTCCCATCCGGGGGCAAGGACAAATTCTGGGATGAAAATTCGTCTGGGGGACCGCCGAACGGGATGGTTTTCGTCCTCTGGGATGAAAAAATCGTCTGTCAAGAGGTCCCCGGATGACGGATGGACGAATCTGGACGAGAAACCATCGGATTCACATCCGACGGTTGAGATGTTGACACGTGGCCTGGCGAGGACAATTTATAATATATTATAATATATTATCAATATATAATGTATTTTTTCTTCCGGGACGAATTTTGGGACGAAAATTCATCCCGGGAGGACTGGACGGGATGAATTTTCGTGCCGGGATTATTGGACGGGATGGTTTTTTTGACCGCAGACGAAAAACCGTCCCGTCCTTTGTCCATACTCTAACATGGGACGTAGTACGGGACGAATTTCGTCACAAACCGTCCACGTCCCGTCCCGTCCCGTCCGCGTCCCTGCACTATAAGGCCTATAGAACCCACCATATTGATTGGTTAAGTTGCTAGCCCATGGGTTGCCAAGCTACATCTTGTGCCCTAGAAGATACAAAGGAGTATCTCAACTCTCTCGAGTCGTTACTATTATCAGATATCATACATATAATCCCTCATCTATGCGAGCCTCCCAAATGACTTGGGATTTGGTTAACCGCCAAACCAAAGTACTAATGAGTGGTGAAATCATCAGAGAATACCTTCCTTGATTTAATTTCATCATCTTTTCTGATATTGCCACTACCTTGGCAAGGGATGAAAATGCATCATCTTCCTTAAGTCAATATTCCCTAATGCCAAGGCAGATGATCCCACCTTGACCACACAAAAAATATTATATTAATGAATGATTTTGGACTTAATTTCATGGACTATATTAATGAATATAAAATACTATACTATACTATATTAAGGAATGATTTCATGGACTTGTTTCTGGATCCAAACTAGGATGATTTTGGATCCCTTGATTATAAACTGTACGTCATAGATAAAATACAACCATCCATCCACAAGGCATTTTTATGTATTAGGTCTAAGGGCCACTTAAAAAATTGTGATGCGAATCAACTTAATTGAAAATAGGTATGATACCATTTAGGGATTCATACAGATAAACTAGTGAAATCTTTCCCCAAAGAGCACCCATATGTCCTAGATGTATCCACACTTATGGCTATGATTTCAAACATATCCTATGAGTGGGATGAGACATTGTTATTATATTCAAATACTTTGATGTCCTTCTCAGCTCTACCTCAAATAAGAATGTCTAAAACACATATTTAAAGACTAATGATAATCATATTATGATATCATCCTAATTCACTAGACATTTCATGCATCCATTAACTTCAATTATAAGCATCATATGTGCAGTATAAAAAATTATTATATTAATGAATATTTAACAAGATCAGGAATGTGCAATTGGCTTACAGGCCACATATATTTCCAAACATAGGTACAGTAGAGTAGTAAGACAGTCTAATCGATATATGGGCATATCATTATAGATAAAGTCAAGACACTCCACCTAAAGGATAATGATTGTTTGACTAATGATGTGGTAATTCAAGATTCCAATTCTCCGACTTAATTTATTATAATGCATGGACTGGAATTCAGTCCATGCATTATAATAAATTAAGGTACTTAGTGGTCCATATCTACAGATATTTAAGTGGGTGTTTAATTTAGAGATCGTTTTCAATTGACATTTGACACATACAAGGTAAGGTTGGTTGTGAAATGCTATTGTTAGGTTTAAGGTGTTTACCATTAATATTTTAATCTTGTTTTCAAGGAGAGAGAGGAAGGTCTCACCCAAATGGGTCATGATTACCCTTTAGATCTATGTATAGCAGTTATATATAATATTAATTCATGAACATAATTAAAATGAAATTTTATTATAATTAAGGACATGAAAAAAAATGGAAATAAATGAGATATTACATGGTATTATATAGAACTTATAGAGAGAGAATGGACCTAATAGGCAAGTTTAACACTCCCCCTCAATCTGGAGCATATAAGTCAAAAGTACCCAACTTGTCACAAAATAATTCATGGAGAAATCCATTCAGGCTCTTAGTGCAGAAATAGACGTGCTGAACAAAGGAGCCCACAAAGAGTAGATTTGTAACTGTTTCAAGTGGGCACACAAAAAGTAGAATTATGACTACTCTAGAGGACATGTAACAAGTATATATGTAACCACGCATAAACTTACAAAAAATGATTAAGTGTTCATGATAAAGTAGACAGAAATACATGCAATGTGGCATGGGTGATAGTTGACGGAAGCAACTTGCGATGTTAATTTTAATGGTCGTTGTAATTTTAATTTGCCTACAATCAAATAAACTTATAATATGTAGAAACTTACTCAAAGATGTATAAGTGAGAGTAAGGTCGTCTCCACAGGGACTGACCTTTAGGTGTAGATTTGATAATTGAGTTATTAGTTAATAAGATCTAGTAATAATACTAAAGATAAGAGGGATAGGAAGCAATAATTAATCAACAAGTAGAGGGGAAATTAGTTTAATAAGATAATTATAGAGGAGAAAATATCTAAGATTCTATATATGTACTAGAGATACTAAGAATAATGAAGAACTGAAGAGTATAGATATTATATTTAAGAAGGGTAATAGTATGGTTACTAGTAGTAGTTAAAAGTAAGTATATCACTGTAAGATACCCTATGCTTATAGAATACTACTGATATGGGTGAACTATTTAGCATTGAATCATTATAGGTATTTTAGAGGGTTTTGTATGATTTATACATTTTTCATAGATTTTTTATAATTGATTTAATGAAATACAGGTAGATTTAGTTGAACACCTAAGAGGTGTTCGACCAAATGCCCCTGAGGATGGATAGAAGAGAAGCTATTTATATAGTATTTAATTAATAGTACATTTTTTATATGTTTTATAAAGATCTTATAGAGATAAGAGGGTATTTCTGTCGAACACCCGTGAGGTGTTCGACAGAATGCTCAAAAGACTTCGAGTAATGATTAAGAGAGGTTAAGAGGGTTGATTCTGTCGAACACACGTGAGATGTTCGACTGAACGCCCAAAATAATATGAGATATATTTTTTTGACATCTTTGGAAAGTTAAATGGGGTAGAACTTAAGTAAATTAAGGAATATTCGTCGAACACACTAGTTGTTCGATGAAATGTCCGAAGAAATCGTGGTAACAATCTTTGGATGAAAAGTGGATCAGAGCAAGGGTAAGCAAACTCGATTCAAAATTAAACTATAAAAATCTTGAAGTTCAACAAAGATAAGCTTAAAGTACCTAATCCCCCCCTGAATAGAAGTAAGGGGGTGGCGGCGCAGATTGCCGCTGCCTAGCATCGGTATGCGGTTTGCCCTTCTTTCTCTCCCTTGCTGGCGCAGAATTGAGCTCTCCTAGCTCTTCCTTGAAGCCTCCCGGAGCTTCTCCAATGGTCAGGAGGTTGTCACGACCCTCCTGCCGTTCTCACTGCAGCCGGACGGGTCCTTCGCAGCCGTAATGGCTTAATGATCAGAAGATTTCTGAAATTGAGGCTCTCGGCCCCTTTTAACGGCCTGGGAGGGGCACCAGAGGCCATCTGATGGAGGAAGACGGCCCTAGTGGCCCTCCCCGGCCGTCGGATCATGGCTGGTCCCCCCTCGCCAGCCGAGAACGGCTTCCGGCCGGCGAAGTCGACGGCCAGGGGCACGAATGGACAGAATTGCCCCTGGCCATCCGATCATCTTTATAGACATCCAACGGCTGCGATTTAATCGCAGCCGTGGACCCTTCTTATGGTGTACCCATGCGTGCCCCGTCAGCATACGTTGTCACTGCCCGTCAGCAGTACACGTCCCCTTCGCCTCTTTTGATTTGTCCATCGACGGGTCTCGCTGCCGCATCAGCCTAAACAAGAAAAAGAAGATAGTTAAAAAGGGCGAGATAGATTTCTACCATCCGATCTTCTTCAAGAAGAATTGATGGCTACGACCATATACGCCTCTTTAAATAAGCCTGAAAAGGCACGGGCTTCAGGCCAGCTTGGCGCGAAGCCCGATTCGATTTTCTTCTTATTTTCTTATGATCGCGGCCCGTCGGGCCGAGATCATGTTTTTACGCTGGGGCCCGGCCAACGAAAATTCTAAATCATGTTTTTAATCCCATATTGAAGCTTTTAAAGAAACAAATTACTATATAATATACGAATGAGATTTTTGAAATCAAATGCTTACTCCCCTTTGAGCGCTTCTGGACTTCTCTTGGGGCCTCCATGGGCCTTCTCTGTGGACCTATACTTTGGGCTCCTTGTGCACTGGTCTCGCCAACGACTGGGCTGGCTTGAGTGCTTGCGCTCACTGGCCTGGCTGCTAGCTTGAGGCCCGGCGCTCGGTCCGCTCCATAGCCGGCCCTATAGGGCCCCCTTTTTATTTACAATTACATATCTTTTCTTTCTTTTTTATTTAATTTCATCTATTTTTTTCTTCAAATTCAATACAGGCTTCACCCCTGCACTTCATAAACATACTAAATAGCACATTAGAAAATTAAACAACTCTGACATGTATATTTTAACAAAGAAAATATTTCAATTGTATAACATGCATAAAAATGACGTTAAAATGCAATTTCTATCATTTCCTCTATTTAGTGCATGAAGTGCAATATTTCATAAAATTAGGTAAAATACACATGAAATGATCCCAAAATGCTCTTAAAATATGTATAATTACATCACATGTTTTGGGCCTATCAATAGTGCATGCATAAATACTCTAGGTGACAAGAGGGCACAATGGGGTAGGGGGTCAGTACAGCAACACATGCACACCAACTCAGGGAAGAAAGTGATGATTGTCATTGGGGCATCAACTTGTACACGAAAGAGCAGGAAAAAGAGCATTGAAGTAAGATTTGATGGTGAGAATACCCACTAGACCTTCAAGGAGAATTGAAGAATTTGAACAGAAGATCAAAAAATGCATCAATCAAAAGAACGTCTAAAGGCTGTGTATACATCTAGAGGCCAAACACATGAATGCAAATAAAGTTTCCCAAGGAGCAAGTAAAGAGTGGATCAACTTCCCAACAAGGTAATGTGAACATATATGGTTGTATAGATCAATTTATGAATTTATTTTCATCTTATGTTCCGGGAAAATTATGTTTTAAGAAATCAATCAAAGTTCTTATAAGCCAACAATGTCCATTGTGAACAATAATTGGGGTTTTTAAATTTCTTAAATGCTGATTAAAGAGACAAGAGGATATACGTGTAAAATAAAAGATGTTTGGGCTAGGAAAATGGGAAACTGAGAGGGTGGTAGACAATATTATTAAGATTGAGGCGAAAAAGAGAAGATAGTAGATAGTGATCATACAAGGCCAATGAGTAAAAGAATGGCTGATGAAGGCAAGTGATGATGATAAGATCAGATGGTTGATAAAAATATGTCAGTAAGAAAAGTTATGTAAATGCAATGATGGTGGACCATCTTGCCAACGACACTAAGGGACACCAGCAACCACTTCAAGCAGCTCGCACTGACATCTGCGACAAGAATTTCAAGTACACGGCCTAACGACGGGTCGTGATCATTTATGTCATTTTATTTTCATGTTTTTTTTTAATTGTAGATAGGCCTTCGTGTTTGGGTCTCATCCATTATGTGTTGTTTTCCTTGACGTTGGTTAAGTGAAGACTTCTCGTCATGAGACAGTTTCTTCACGTTCGGGCCAATTGGGCATACCCCTGCACTATATAAAGGGAGGCATGCCCAGGAAAGACTTTGGAGTTGATTTGAAAGTTGATTTTCTTCAATGGGCTCCCGCCCTCCTCCCCTTGGGAGTTTTATCATTCTCTAGTCTAGAGTAGATAGTGGGAACACCTTCCACATCATCCCGCTAACGTCGAGTGTCTTCTGTGGAGCAACTGCCGTCGCAGCACCCACCGTAGTTGAGATCTTGAAATAATACATCAAGATCGTGCTTCTTGATTTTGTTGTCGTTCAAGAATTGCCAAGAAACCCATATCTTGAGATGTTCTTGGATCTGGCATCGCTGTCATTACTGCCATCGCTGTCGCCACCGTCATCGACACCAATGTTGTTGTAGTCCATGCTGATGCCTTTGTCGTCGCCTCTGTCGACACCGACATCACTGCCGCGGCCACCCTGCTGACGCTGTTCTTTTTCTATTCTCCTCCACAGGCGTCGCCTATGTGCCCAGGTGTGCCCACGCCACCGTCAGTCTTTCTTTCTTGTGTGCCCGTGCAAACTGATGCTCACCACAACCCCGCGCGTGACCCCCCCACCATACTCATGCTCGCTATCTCCACCCGCCTATGCTCGCCCCACGTACCCGTGCACCGCAAGGTGCTGCACTCGCACGCGTGTCCCTGCCCTCCGGCGCTGCTGCGATTCGCGTGCCATCGCGCAAAACCAGGCGCCCGCGTGCGTGGTCCTACCGCCAGTGCTCGCCGCACTTGCGCAGCCGCACGCATCAACATGCCTCCGCCCGCGCGACGTACTTGCTTGTCGGTACCAGGATGATGAGCAACGGATGCGTTGCGACCATCATACCATCCACAAAGTAATGGCCAATCGTTGTTACCCTACCACGCACGTCGAGCATGCGCTTGTCTCCCTAGAGGCCCACTCCATCGGGTTGAGCTCACCTGAGATTACTAACGGCCAAGTCCATCAACAAGGCCATGCCCTAGCACCCGTAGTAGGTCCTCATTATGCATTTGCCCAGCATGTTTTGTCGCTACATCATGATCATCATGCTAGATCTTCATACAGGTATGAATAGTACAAGCAAGCTATCGACTCGTAGAGCTGACTCTGATTGTCTGACGTGGGAAACCGAGTGTCAGTGAGAATTCGGTCAGAGAGCTATAAACCTGGGCTTGCCACAACGCTACATGTTCGTAGTGCCGGCCCATTCTCGACCCTCTGACGAGTGGGCAGAAATGCCTACGTCGCTGAAGTGTCTCCTTCGTGGGGGACCAGCTCCACGTCTAATGTGGCGGGCCCAATCCCGTGCCGAGCCCTTCTCTCCCCTCCACCCTGGCCTTTCTAAGCCCCATCAATGTGAGCCAGTTTGCCGCGACCACTTCCCCGGTGATCTAGCCCGATTAGCACAAGTCAGTCGACTGCATACTGCTCGAGGTAATTAACGATGTAGGGGACAGGGTACTACGAAGGCTCCTATGTGCAGGTGCGAATGACCCGATCACCACGGAGTGCGACCTCTACCAACGGCGACCAGGCCCTCGCTAGACACTGCCGCCAGCTACACCAACTCGACGGAGCCGAGTTCTTCTGACCTCGGGAGGATTGATGGCGCACGCCATAAGGATCATCGACGACGTCATCCGCGCCGCCCGCCATTGTCGTCGAAGATCGGGTGATAAATGCTCGATTATCATGTTTTCATTTTTGTCTTTCTTCCTCTTGTTTTTGTTTTTTTCCTATCTCGTCGTGTTTTTGTCGTGTTGGCGACGTATCCCGTATGTCCGTCATCATCGTCACGGGGAGGGGTCCCTAGTCTTCGCCTCCCCCTTGTTTCTTTTATGTTTTCCCTTTTCTTTTGACTTTGTAATGGGGGAACCCCTTTATAAAAGGGTCCCTGCTAATGGACCTATTTCCCCCCCTTGTTGACCCATTTAGGGGCCCATTTGACCTCTCCCCTTTATAAGGGAAGGGGGGGCACCCTAAACAGGCAGACTTGGAAGAACAAAGTAAGAACCATCGTTCACTATTTTTCTGGTCTCCCTTCCTCGTTCAAGAGAAGAACATAGAGGACGGAAGAGGAGGTCGACGGAGCGCAAGAGAAGAAAAAGAAAAGGGAAGATTGGGGAGGTGAGAAGGCAACAAAGGGGCAGGGCATCTCACTCCCTAACTTGCGCATGCCCTCCCTCCTCCCACGAATTCTTTATTCCCCTCTAGTGACGCCTGTCCCATGGCCGAAATCACGTTGCCGCCGTCTACGAATTTCCACCACAGACATATTCCGCAGTCAATTTCCAGGCAGGATTGTCAACGAATTGGGGTTGGAACTCAGCTGTTACGGTGATTATTTGGGCTAGGGGCATAATTCATGACCTTTTTCCCACTTTGGGCGTCGATTCCTGTCATCCTATGTCTCCCGGCAATCCAATTTTTAGGTGACCTGTTCTTGATGTTGAATCTGATGAGCACTGCTGTCAACTCTGTCAGATTGACTCCCCTGTTGCTGAACGGGGCGGAAATTTCTCTGCCCGACCGATTGACCAGAGCGGGGATCGACTCCTAGAGCCAACGGGACCGTTCCCATTCGAACGGACTCACAGTGGCCGATCAGTACGGGGATCAATCAGAGAGGACCAGGCCGTGGAACTCCCACCACTCGATCAATTGACCATAAGGGGGAATTCAACCCAGACAGGGTAAGCGACGAAGGCAACTCTACCCAAGGTCATCACTTGCCTACATGGTTCCTACCCCTCCATAGCTTCAAGGTCGTCCGTCCGAGATCTGTACTCTGGGACGATCGAGTGCTTGGCGAGATCCTACCCGTTTTCCTCCTCCTCCAACCTTTATCGAAGCTCCAGCATCACCACTACTCGTCGAGCTGCCGTCTGCTCTCCAGCATCTCTCCGCTCCACCCGCTCCAAATTGCCGCTGACGTCGATGAAATTCTGCACCGCGAGCCACGCCGATGAGGTACCATATCCTCTCCCAATGCTTGTTTGATTACCGTTTGTAGAATATTTTTGTCTTGATTCCGCTGCGCTCTGGCTAGGTAGGTGAGAGAGGCAAATTGAGAGAAAACTATGACTCGGTGAGTGTCTTACTGGTACAGATGAGATCGTCCGTTACGTGCGAGCCCTACCGACTGCGTACGTGCGGCCGTAGACGCCTACGTCACTCCGACGAGGTTTGATAGGCCACCGTCACCGTTACCTGGTGACCCATCCAAGTTTGGAGCTCAACGCCTCCCTCAAGTCGGGGCCTGTACGTACGACATGTAGGGCATTCAATCATCTTTGCATCATAGTTACATCGACCCAATAGGGTTGCATGCGTCAGACGACGACGCCGTTGACAATCGATACCATCATCACTTATCGGTACTGAGCCTTCATACTCGGTGCTGACCGGATGATGTCCCCGATGACGTCCGACATCACTGCGTGAATTCCCTTCAACTCTGCTATGGACGACGGGCCCAGCCCATACAGGTTCTATCATTCCCCTTCGTTCATAGTTGAAGTTACTTCTTACAGTGCTATTGAATTAAAATTTTCTGCATCGTGATAGGATTACCCACCAAATATTGAGAGTTTGACTATTTCTTTTGCGATACTGCTAGACCTTGTCTGTAGAGGCTTGGACGCCATCGGGTATTAACCATACCCCTCATTACTCAAGTGTCTTGTGGATCCAGAGGGACAATTAGGAGTCTGATTTTGACTAATCAAACTCTCCTACTATAATTGAACATCCAAATCAGTCACCATTGTTGAATATTAATTCATTGATTTTACGTGTTTGTTTAATTGTCAATTTTGCATCTTTGATCGTCCCTCGTCCTTGTGTTGTAACACATGCCGATCAATACCGGCCATACCGTGTTACATCATGCAGGATATTGTTAATGACCATTTATTAGGTCATTATGATGATATAATGAGATGGGAGGATAGGAGGGATTACAGAAGGCAAGTGAGTGAGAGAAATGTGTGACTAAGGCGAGAGATGATAATTGGATGAGAAAGTTGATAGAAAGATGTTAGTAGCATAGTTATGTGAATGCAAGATATTAGTAATGACCATTATGATGTTGTAATGAGATGGGAAGATAGGAGGGTTCAGAGAAGGCGAATGAGTAAGAGAAATGTGTGCTGAAGGAAGAGATGATGATGTGACGAAATGGTTGATAGAAAGATACGAGTTATCATTGTTATTTGAATGCAAGCTAATGGTAATGACCATTTATGAGGCCATTATTATGATATAATGAGACGGAAAATAGGAGGGATCCGAGAAGGCGAATGAGTGAGAGAAAGGGATGATGAAGGAAAGAGGGGATGATGGGATGAGAAGGTTGATGGAAAGAAGCAAGTAATCATAGTTATGTGAATGCATGCTATTGGTACTGACCAGGTTTTAGACCATTTTCATGATAGACTTATATGCGAATATAGGAGCGAGGTAGATGTAATACAATAACAAGGAAGAATATGAGACAATGTAAGAGGAGAAGAGTTACCCTAGGTCCTTATATACTGCCAAGACCTTGATGCATTGTTGATGCAAGAAAATTTCTCCTCTTCTTGCTTGCCTCCTGTCAAACAACCAAGACAACAAGACAGACTAGATGAATCTATAATAACACACTCTTTCAAGCATTCTTAAGTGAGTTCAAAGATGTTTTTATGGTGATGAGCATCTCATCTTATAGATTCAACAATGAGGAAAGACAGTTTTTAGAAAGTCAAATCGGCCCTCAAAATTCCAGCTCCAGTCATCTTTTGGATCATTCGATATTGCTTTTTGAAATTTGAGAAATCCTGGGCATTAATTTTGATGTGATATTATCTCAATAAAAGTTGATCAACTATTGGGTATATTTTTGCGCCTCTCTTGATCCACATTTCAAGTGTTGCTACATGTCCATGCGTAGAAAAAATAAAAATTAAGAGAATTAAATAAATGGTTAGCAAGTGATATGGTGACATGTCACCACCGACCATGTTTGCACATTGTTTGATCTCTCTCAAAAACATATAGGTACATGTCACTATCATTATGTAAAAGTGTGCATGCAATACTTTAAAAAATAAGGGCATGAAGTGGTAATGTGGTTTACGGCGCCATGTTAATGTGATTTCTTATTCTTTGTGAGTGGAGTGACCCAAAGTAAGTGTACTCCAGTTTTGACTTTTCAAGCATCAAACCAGACCCCGCCACATTTTTCTTGATTGCATTTATCATACTTTTAATCCCCTCTTATTTTGTATTTATCCATATCGTTCCTATGAGTTTAAAAAAAATACATAAATCAATAACTGCCATCTTTTTTAATGATTAGTTGTGGTAATTGCTGTAGAGAATGATGAGTTTTCACCATTCTATCAAAATCAAATGGCCAGATGTGAGTGGACGAAAAATTAAAACCAGAAACCTCTAATCAATTCATAAAATAAATATAATTCATGAAATATAAATAATGCATATTCCAACTTATAAAAATATTAGCTTCATTAATGTGATGGCAGAAATTTTTAGGATAAAACATAGGTTATGTTATGTTATTTTTAATGTTAGAAGTCAATGAATCAACGCGCAACAACTCGACTTTAGGCATTTAGGAGCGAAGATGAATCGACTTTACGAAGTAAAAGAACAGAAAAAGGTGTTCGAAAGTCCGATCGACTTCTATATGCAAGTGCTGATAAACCTTTTTGAGTCCCCTTGGGCACAAAAGCGGGAGCGAGAGCGTGGATAGTGTTGTCAGTGTTTTTATAAGCAGATTAAGGCATAGTCAAGTGCTATCGATTAGGGATAAGATGGTCTTGGAAGGTGATGCTATCCGCATTCTTCGGGCAGCTATACCTGACCCATTCTGACCTCGATATGTGGAATCGTCTTGTGCCAAACCCTAATCAGTCATCCGAGTAAGAACTGATGCGTTTGGAAATTCTTAGAGAACTCTTCCCAATATTTCACTGCCTTTGTCAATGACTTCATCACATCCTCTTCTTCAAGCTATCAGCTCTTATATCGAGGTGGAAATTCTCATCTTGACCACTCAATCATCTTCATGAACTTCTTAATGCACCCAAACTAGGACTACTTAGAAACCCATGATTAGAGACTCGTATGTCATAGTCAAAGTAATATTGTTCGTCCACAAGACATCTTTGGTGTCTCAAGTATAAGGATCACTTACATGATTATGACGTGAATAAACTGTTGTGATCTATGCCTTAATTCAACCATGGAAAACATGGTTTCCATGATGAAAAAGTGTGAAATTGATTCAGAATCGATTTTAAAATCAATATATATCAAATGTACCTTTTGGGGAACTTTTTCCACCCTTGACCTACTCTCCTTGAGATCATACTGAAGTCGTTTCACATGCCTAGCCTCTAAAAGTATCCACACAATCACTTAGCGCTTGGATCTCCACTTGATCTTCTTAAACTTCCATTAAAACTCTTGAAGATATTCTCACCATGAAGACACTCTCCTTGGTTAAGCGGAGAAGAGAGATGAGTGGAGAAAGGGGGGGGGGCTCCCAACATATAGATTACTTAACTAGGGATCGATTTAACCCAATATATAGGTTAAGTTTCTAGCCCACGGTGTGCTAAGCTACACTTCGTGCTCTAGAAGATACCGAGTCGTGTTTTAACTCTCTGATGGAACCTTTACCGTCATCTATTATCGTATATGCATATTCCATCATCCACTCGAGATTCTCGAACGACTTAGGGTATGGTTTGTCATCAAACCATAATCTGTCATTCAATTAGTACTGATGCGTAATGGGGATCATTGGAGAATTCCTTTTCAAATATATTCACTACCTTGGCCAGGGATTTTGTGCATCGTCTTCTTGAGTCAATCTCCTCTTATACCGAGGGCAGATGATCATGTTTTGACCACTCAATCACCTCCATGAGCTTCTCATTACATCTGAGCTATGACTTATTTAAATCCCATGATTAGAGGCTCATAAGTCATAGTGAAAATGTACTCGTCCATTCACGAGATATTCTTGGTATCTCAAGTTAGGGGGATCACTTATACAACCGTGATATGAATCAATCTGATTAACGTTTAGGTATAATACCCTTCAGGGATTCATATAAATCAATTTAGTGAACTCTTTCTCCAAAGAGCACCCGTTATTTGTCCTTAGTGTTTCTACACTAATTCTCACATGATCATCTATACTTATCGTACAAGTAGGATTCGTCAGAGCTATTCTACCCAAATAATTCGATGTCCATCTGGACTATCAATCCAACAAGAATATTTAGAATGCATATTTAAAGACTAATGATCATTGTATTATGACCTCATCATAACTCACTCTCTCATTGCATGTATTCAAGGACTTCATTATAAACATCACACTATAATAATAATGAACGTAATATTTTATTCAATGAACTTAAATAAATATGGTGCTGTGATTTGGCTTGACGGCCACCTAATATCCATCATAAACCTGACTAGCAGTTCAATATAACACCATTCAGGGATTTTTACAAATCAATTTAGCGAACTATTTTCTCTAAAGAGAACCTACTATCTATCCTTATTGTCTCCACAATAATGGCTAAAGGTCCGACCATAATCATCATATGAATGACGCTAGATAGTGATATTCTATTCAGATACTTTGATGTTCTTCTCAACTATTATTCAAATAGAGATATTTAGATCACATACTTAAAGACCAGTGATCCCATATTACAATCTCATCATAACTAACTATGTCCGATCATGTACTCATGGACTTCATCATGAGCATCACTAATGTACTATAATGGATATGTTCTACTAATGAACATGGAATGATATATAGAATGTGAAGTTGGCTTGTCAGCCATGTATCAATAACACCTACGGAAATTTCATATGGTTTTATTTCATTCAGGATTTTATGTTATTTATAAGTACCTATAATTTTCATAGACCCCTAATTTAAAGTATTATTTTGGACATCCAAAAGATCATTTCATGCGACCCTTTAGGCCCATAGATCCATCTAGTTAGTGATTATGATGGCCCAATTACATTTATTTTCCAACCTTAATAATTGTCTAACTCAACATATAAAGTAATTAATAAAGTTTCCATTTAAACCAACTCATAGGTTGAGTTTCTAGAACATGGGGTGTGATAAGCCAAAAAAGGGGTCAATTTTACCAAATTTAATCCCTTGTCGTAGTCAATTTTGGCTTATACAATAAAATTTATAAAACCTTCCTTTAGATGTATAATGATAAGTAGAGGTATTGTCCAAGGGAAGCTAGTAAGGAATCCAATTTGATGATCTGCTTCAGTAATTTGACCCTAATTAGAGTTAATTTGACCTTCAATGAAGATCAAATCACAATAATTAGATGAGGAATTCAGAAAGGGAGGTAAGAGAGATAAGAGGAATAGAAGAAATGTGGGGCTCTGAATTGAATTATTTGATCCAATTTAGAGGATCAAAGTAGTCAATTAGAAGGATTCATAAGAAAATTTGACTGTGTATTGGTTGGTTTTGTAGGTTTGATAATTCAGAAATAACTACACTATGAGATAATAAAAAAGGAAATTTAATCTCCTAGAAATTGAAGTTTTTTTTTATAAGTTCTTTTTCTTAATGCGCACTTGGAATAGCTAGGTAAATCTCTCAATCTTTCCTCTCAATCTCATTAAGGGCTTTTAGATTTTGCTCAAGCCTAGTGATTTAGAAGTTCAGACCAAGATCAAGAAGAACAAGAAGAAATTTAACTAAAACATCATCCAAAATACACTAAAAGTTCGAACACAAAGAAGAAAAAAGTAACCAAATAGGTTGATCCAAGATGGAGCTCCTCTCTGTCTTGCAGCTGTGATAGAGCACCATCCAAAATGAGCTCCCCCTCACGAAATTCAGTGTTATACTTAGGTTACATGGTACAAATTACCATTTTACCCCCATTTAGTAATTAATTTTTATCTATCAATATAGGCTTTATCTGAATGATCCAACCATACTAATCAACAGAGGAGGTCAAAAAGAGCAAATCCATAAAAAAATCATCTCAATCTGATTTCAGGATAAAAAGTTATGAATAAATTAATTTAAATCAATTTTTAGCCATTGGATTTAAATCCATTTATTTATTACTTTTCTTCTTAAACACATAATGATGTGTCATTTTATCATTGGCTGATGACATTTGAACCTCAAACGGCGGGTTCGTTCTCGTTGCGCCATGTACCCCCTGGCCTGGAACCAAAAATAAAGAAAAACAATATAAAACAACATGGAACAAAGCAATTTGCATGAACCTATAAGCTCTTTATAATTTAACCCAGTCATAAGATGCCACGTCACCTATCGTGCATGCACTTTGCATGCACAGCATGAGAGGTGAGCTTACCTCCCAGAGAGAGGCTGGCCTTGAATTTTCCAATTATGTCCCTGATTAAATGAGTGCATGCAAACTGATGCCACTGGGAAACTTTTTGTGTATATAGCCTTTTTGCTTTCTCTCTCCTTATTCTAATAAAAACCATTCAAAAATTGCTGATTAATTGTAATAAAACCCTGTAATTATATAAATAATATTTTTACGTATGCACACACGACCGAGAGCTATTTTTAAGGGCATAATTGCAACACAAATTTAAGAAAAACCCTTTTAACTTTACAAATTGCTTAAAAACTCATATTTTTCGTATAATATATCATTTTCCTATTTCTTCCTCGAATAAATTCCCAAAAAATCCAATAAAATCCAAGAAAATCTAGAAAATTCAGCAATTCATCCCCACATAAATTAAAATTTAAACAAAATTTTAAACCTGATTCTATTTATATTTATACAGAATTTTTCCAAGCTGAAATAAATTCCCTAAAATTCTCAAATTAACAGAAAATTAGGGAAAAATTAAAATTAATTAACATGTAATATATGATAACAATCCCATTTCAAACTATTTAAATGCATAAATTTGTGCTAATTTCTTGAAATAAAGATGGAATTTTGGGAGTTATCAGGGTGCCAAATACACCTCATTCTCCAGAAGATATATCAGAGTACTATAACTTTGTCATAAACCTTAATGTCATCAATTATCTTGTAAATATAATATCATCTGCTTGATTTAGGGCATGGACAACTCTTAAACCCTAAAAAATGATCTTAGCTAGTACTAATAGATTTAGAAATCATCAAAGAACTCTTCTTGGACATTCCAGTACTCTAGTTAAGGATTAGATCTCATTGGCTTCATTGATTTGTATTTTCTTATTGCAAGGGTAGATGAACTCATCTTGATCACATAATCATCTTCTTGAACTTATGTCTAAATTTGAGCTAAAATAATCTTCATTTCCATGAATATGAACTCGTAGGTCAAAGATAAAATAGAACTGACCATCTACATGATGTTTTTGGCATCTCATGTCAACAGACCACTTACACAATCATGACATGAATCAACCTGACTTAAATCATGTCATAAAATTTCAAGAATTCATACAGATCAGTTCAATGTAGTCATTCCCCTAAAGAGAACCCACTATTTATTATTATTTCTACAAAGTCGAACGTGATCTCATCAAAGTTTCTTGATTCGGATCATGTATTCATGAAATTCATTATAAGCATCACACAATAAGTGAATGAATATATTACATCCTTGAATATTGGATGAGTTGTGGAGGGAGTGATTATGATGCAGGACAACTATGCAGGACAACAGGAGATGATGGATGTAGGACGACTTTGGTGACGGGAAAAGGGACGACGTGTAATGCCAAATATTGGGCTGGTTTGGAGAGGGGATGGATAAAACTGACCACAATTCTCACGATCGATTTCGAAAGATTTAAATCCGATGAAATAGTAGTGGTGCAGCCCCTTTCCTCATCGAGGGCGGGAGTAATGTCTTCAACCACCGCGATGATGCCAAGCACCAAAATCAATACTATCAAATTCACGCTCACGGGAAAACTCAAGAAATACCTAATCCACTAGTCATTGAAACTTCTAGAAAACCTAAAACAAATCTGATGGCGGTGGAAGAACTTCTTGCGGAACACTGGATGAAGAACACATACACCAAAGAGTTTGCAGGGTACCTCTGCACCAGGAGTGTGTGACGAGGATGCGGGGAATTCTGATCGTACCGTTGGCGGGACGATTGACGTGCGCTTTGATAGGGTGTCGCGTATCCAACTATGCGGTCAGTTGGCAGGCGGTCAAGGGGGAGCCGCCCCCTTGCGGGGTGCGGGGCAACGCCCCGACACCTAGACGGTATGCACGGCGACCAGTGGTTGCGAGGGCATCCCGGAGCACGGCGAGCGCACGCTGGCACTGGGGACTCGGTGGCCTGGGCGTTGGGCGACCCTGGCGAGGGTGGCCTGGCGCTGGGGCGGCCAGGCGCTGGGCGGCCAGCGTTAGGCGCTTGGCGACCGGGGCATTGATGGCTGGACACTGGGCGGCCTGGCACTTTGATGGCCGGATGCTGGGCGGCCCTAGCGTGGGTGGCCGGGAACTCGAGCGGCCGGGCGCTGGGCGGTGCTGGCGGGCGGCATGGCGCTTGGATGGCCAGGCGGCCTGAGCACTAGGCGGCCCTAGAGTTGGCGGCCTGGCGCTTGGGCAATCCTGACAACGGACAGCAGGACACGAACAAGCACGGAGAAGGAGCGATGGTTGACGGCTCGGGGCGATGGCGACGACGACGGCGGGGGCAGCCGTGGTTGTGACGGTCCGATGGAAAGAGGGCTAGGGCAAGTCCTCCTAGAAGAAAACTCAATTCTTGAAATAAAACTTGCCAAATGTTTCTTGCAGCATTGGCCTATATATATAGGCCTTCGAGGAAAAAGAAAATGCGAGAGATAAAAAGAAAAGTAAAGGTAGACGACGTGATATCTGGCATTGACGACGTGTCATGATGCGTGACGGGGCGTGCGTAGGTGGAGACGTGCTTGACGGGGCGTGCGTAGGTGGAGACGTGCTTGACGGGGCATGCGTAGATGGAGGCGTGCTTGACGGGGCATGCGTAGATGGAGGCGTGCTTGATGCCAGTGCGTTGACTTGGTCGGTTAACGTCGGCAGCGTGTCCATAGAAGTCGTGTTGACGTTGTCGCCATCAGATTATATTTTATGGCTAAATATCATTTCATCAGGTGGTCCTAGAGCTATGAGTTGTGATGGATGTCATTATTTAAATAAATTTAAAATTGTGAACCTTTGTAGAGAGATTTAGTATAGAGAACAGGGTTTTTTTACCCTATGATCCCAAGTAAAATAGATAGGTTGATCTTGCAACATGGAAATTAAAGAGATCCTAAAAAAATTATTAATACCAGATGGTAATTATTTTTCATGTGAATTAAATGAATATGTGTCTATTTACATGACCTCTTATAAAAAATAGTTTGGGTATGTGTCCGTTTGGAATTTTTGGTAGGCCATGTCATTTACATGTAGAGCTTGATCATAAAGCATTTGGGTTAATAAAAGGCCAAATTTTATCTACATGATGTATGAAAAAGAATTCCAACTCTATAAATTACAAGAAATAAAGAATCTGGCCTAAAAACTCTAACTTATAAAAGGACACGATGAACGCCTTCCATGATTAGAGACTAAGAAGAAGACATTTGAAACAAATTTAAAATATTACATATATCCTATATGATATTTTTTCCTTGTAAATTTGAATACAGGTGCTATGTATCTTTTATTGTGACTAAAATGATTGAAAGGGACATGTGACATTAGGAACCCCAAGAGAGGGAAGAAATTAAAAGTCAAATGACAAAGTCTGAATCCCCACCTTCAAGATGAACCTTTCTATCCACCTATAATATCATTTTGGAAAAATATAAAATGACCATTGAGATTTAGTCATTTCTTATCTTAACATTTTTCTCTTATTTTTATTTGTATTATTTGTGTTTCTATATTGACGTATTACTCTGATAGAGGCATGTAATGTGTTTGGAGCTATGACTATGAATACATTAGAAAAATATGCATGAATAAGAAGAATAGGATGAACCCTCAGTTTTCATGTATAACCTATGTTGATTTATTTTTTTATGCATTGGGAACATGCTTATTGTTTTTGGGGGCATGAAATTCATTCTATTTTTCAATGATTTCTATCCATACATCACACTTAGTTTGGGAAAATTTTCTGAAAATCAAAACTGTTAAGAACCCCATTTTGAGAAATGCATTCTATCCTTGATCTATGGAGTTTTGATTTAGAACCTAGACTATTTAAGAACATCATGAGATTTTCAAATGGTGTAAACCCTGATTTTTTAGAGTATGTATGAGCCTTCTTAAATAGTAAGGATAACTAGTGGACAGAGTTTGGGGGTTTGAAAAGTCAAAAGCTTAACATTATGTAGGTATGAGTGATGAGAGTGAGTGGATGACATACAAAATAAGCCTCCACCTTATTTTATGGATAGTCCACCCCACTTGAGTGTCTAGTTCATTTATTAAAAGGAATCTTGAATAGGAAAGGGGCAATGCAAATCCATTTTTCTTGATCTACCTAAATGCTGTCTTTGATAGCTATATATATCCTCTTCACTCCCTAACCTGGCCTACTTTACACAATTATAAGAGCCCATCTCTAAACATTTCCAATTGTTAATGGTGATATATTTATCTCCAAATTTAATTTAACCCCCCCCCCCCATTGAGATAACCCAGTGATGTATTTTTCATGTTTACCTTCTTTTTATTTTCACTCTTTATCTTGTCAAGCATATGCTTCCATCTCTATTTTTTTATTTCTCACCAGCAATAATTTTGTCTTATGTTGATTCCAAAAAATATCATGCACCTAGGGACATCTCTCCCACAGCTCCTCTCGATTTTGGGCAATTCATTAAACATGACAAGGACACTTTGTACAATTTATGTTTCGATGGTCATGCAAATTGATATGCATTATTTTTAGACTGTGGCAATTTGTTGATCAGTTTATCTTGACTTTCATTCTGCATGTTCGTTCTAGCCCATTTAAAACTTAAACGTTAATTTCATTGATAAATTATTCATCACTTGTGTTTCTCCCATGCAGTTGAAAATGTGCTTACTGTTGTATTGATGACTAGAATGCCCCCATTCTCCCTCTCTGACTCCAGTAATGAGCGGTCAGGAGTTGGCTAAGCTAATTTCCAAGTATTTCTGATCTAAAATTTGATGGAAATATATGTGGCCGGCAAGCCAATCACACATTCCACATATCATTCATTATGCATGTGTTCTAAATATTCTTATTTGAAGAATACTCAAAAAGCACTATCTAGCGCTATCTAGCCTCACTCATATGATGTGTACGGCCTGTCCCGTAGCCATTAGTGTGGAGACACTAAGGATAGATAGTGGGTGTTCTTTAGTGGAAAGAGTTCACTGAATTGATCCGTACAAATCCCTGAATGGCATTATACCAAATTGTCAATCAGGTTGATTCACGCCATGGTTGTGTAAGTGGTCCTTAGGCTTGAGACACCAAAGACATCTTATGGACGGAGAGTTGTACTTTGACTATGACCGACGTGTCCCTAATCATGGTATTCTAAATAGTCTTAGTTCGAGTGCATCAAGAAATTCATGAAGATGATTGAGTGGTCAAGATGGGATAGTCCACCCTCGGTATAAAAGGTGATCACTCAAGGAAGATGATGCGATGAAGTCATTGGCCAAGGCAGGGAAATATTGGAGAAGAGTTCTCTGATGATTTCCGAATGCAAACTCGAATGACCGATTAGCTTTTGACAATTGTCCATTGTACACGATACATGATGATGAACAAGTTCCATGATGAGTCGATACACACTCTTTTGTATCTTCTAGAGCATGAGTTGTAGCTTAGCACACCACGTGTTGGAGACTCAATGAATCGATTGGGTCAAATTGACCAAGGTTAATTAATTTATATGATGATATAGTTAATCAATTTGGAAAGCCAATAAAGTTATTGGGCAGCTTGAGTTGTTAACTAGACTGATACATGACCTCGAGGGTTACACGCAAATGATCTTTTGGATGTCGGAAGATATACTTAAGTTTTTGGGGTTTTTTTATGAAAATACCTACTTAGTATAAATAGAATAAGGCCCTGAATAAAATTCACCCACGCCATAATAGTTCAGGGGCCTTCCCTTTCTTCTCCCTTCCCCCCACACCTCCTCTCCACGTTTGATGTGATCGCGATTGCGTAACGACTATGATAGAGCATGAACGGATCTCGTCAATGAAAAGGAGTAGATATGACTTGCCAAGGATCGGGTGGATATTTCTAGAGGCTGTACACTTGAGCAGCTCGACTCGTCTCGCTCGGGGTCCCAAGAATTCACGGATGTGATCCATGCCGGGGTACTTCATTAAATGATTTTAATGATGGCATTTGATTTTGTTATGAGTCATCCATTGTGCAGAATTCTCGCCTTCGTCCTCAT
Organism: Wolffia australiana; assembly: GCF_029677425.1. NCBI lineage: Eukaryota > Viridiplantae > Streptophyta > Magnoliopsida > Alismatales > Araceae > Wolffia > Wolffia australiana. The sequence continues at coordinate 8,334,875 of NC_135849.1, forward strand.
CAAGGCCTTCACAACCCAAAAAATTTTCTTTAAATTATCCTTATATAATTATAATACAATCTTGTATTAATTAAAATAAAATATATTTTCAGGTTGAATAATTTTTAACTAATTTTGTGTATTATCTTCCTAGAAAATACATAAATCAAAAAATATAAAACAAATCTAAAAATATAAAAATATTTTTTCTATGTATTTGAAACTTAATCTCTACTAAGAAAAATATATGATGTATCTTGCATAAATCAAATCAATAGAATGACTTAGTTTAACTCAAACTATGGTTTACCAACCAACGAGTATTTTTTTTTGTGTTTTATTTATTTGATCCAATTCATATTTCTTTTGTCATGTGAATTTCATATCAGACTATTGGTCATTGCTGAACCTAATATCCTTGTCTCTTAAGCCTTCTCCAAGAAAAATTATCAAAGTATCATTAACAAAAGAGCTGGAAGGTTGCTTAAGCGACCATTACTACCAAACCAGAGACTCATTACCGTTGTGGCAGTTAGTCTAAAAAAAGTTATCCCTAACCTGAAAAAGTTTGTGAAGCATATTCTCTCCATCATCCCAAGCACTACACTCTTGGGGTATTTTTGTGCTAAATGTGGCAATGTAACGATTAAAAATATGTCAAATCAAAGCCATGAACATTCAGATATTGATGAAAATGTGTATCTGCCCAGTTTTGGTGCAATTTTGGCCACAATCCGTCGATAGAAGCCCATTATGAGTCCAACAAAGGCCAAGTGGCAACCTAATAACAGTCAAATAGAGTATTTTATCATCCCATTCATGGGCTCTTATGTGCCAAATAAAGGCCGGTTATATGTTCTATAAAGGCCTTGAATCAGCCAAATAAAGACAGTATTTTCCCATCTAAGTCCTATCTTTGATATGTATATCTTTATCCTATTCACTCCCTAACCTATCCTACTTTACACCATTACCTTGAATCTTTATTTTTTGTGAGAACCCGTCTCTAAAATTTTCCAATTGTTAATGGTGATATACTTATCTCCAAATTTAATTTAGCTCCCCCATTGAGATTACCTCATAGATATTTTACATGTTAACCCTCTTTTTGCTTTCACTTTTTATCTTCTCAAGAATATTCTTCCATTTCTATTTGTTTATCTTTCACTAACAATAGTTTTTTTCTTATCTTGATTTAAAATAATGCCATGCAACTAGGGACATCTCTCCCACTGCTCCTTGTGATATTGGGCAATTCATTAAACATGACAAGGGCACTTTGTACATTTTATGCTTTGATGCATGCAAATTGATATGCATTATCTTTTGACTCTAGGAATTTATTGATCAGTTTATCTTAATTTTCATCGTGCATGTTCATTCTAGCCCATTTAAAATTTTATTTTCATTGATGAAGTATCCATCATGTGTGTTTGTCCCATGCAGTTGAAAATCTGCTTGCTGGTGTATTGATGACTAGAATGCCCCACATCTCCCTCTCTAACTCTACTAGTGAGCCATCAGGAGTTGACTAAGCTAATTTCCAAGTATTTCTGATTTAAAATTAAATTGTCCTTATATATAATTATAATAAAATATTTTTAAAATAAAATATATTTTGTGGTTAAATAATTTTTACTAATTCTGTGTATTGTCTTCCTAGAAAATACATAAATCCAAAAATATAAATAACTCTAAAAATAGCTAAATATTTGTTCCCTATGTATTTGAAACTTACTTTCTACTAAGAAGAATATATAATTTATTTTGCATATACATTATCTATAGAATGACATAGTTTAACTCAACCTATGGTTTACCAATCATCCAGTATTTTTGTTTTCCGTTTTATTTGTTTGATCCAGTTCACATGTATTTTGTCATGTGAATCTCGTATCAAAAAATTGGTCGTTGTTGAACCTAATATCTTAGTCTCTTAAGCCTTCTCCAAGAAAATTTATCCCAGTATCATTATTACTGTGACCATTACTACCAAACCAGAGACTCATTTCCGTGGTGGCAGTTAGTCCAAAAAAAGTTTTCCCCTAACCTGAAAAAGTTTGTGAAGCATATTCTCTCCATCATCCCAAGCACTACACCCTTGGGGTATTTTTTGTGCTAAATGTGGCAATGTAACGATTAAAAATAAGTCAAATCAAAGCCATAAACATTCAGATATTGATGACAATGTGTATTTGTCCAGTTTTGGTGAATTTTCTGCCTAATAGGTGCCCACAATCCGTAGATAGAAGCCCATTATGAGTCCAACAAAAGCCAAGTGGCATCCTAATTACTGCCCACTCTCAGCCCAATAAAGAACCACTATCGGCTTAATAAAGGACCATTATAAACACTCTTAAGGCCCACCATTGGCCAAAGACCAAGAATCACTGTCCGCCCAATAAAATTTAATATTGGCTAAATAAAGGCTGAAACGTCATTGATCATTCAACAAGAATTTAGGAGCAATCCCAATCATCCCACCCTGGGTATTTTTTTTATTTATTTGTTGAAAATCAGGAAAACTTTGCCCTTTTGATAAGTCACATTTTCACAAATTCCAATATATATATTTTTATGCATGAGTGAAAATAATAAAATGTACCTAAAACCACAAATTTATTTACTTTATCAAATAGGGTTTAGATATCCACAAACCCTGTGAATTAGGTAAATAAAACCTATATTATATCTCTTAGGAGTCTACACCGCTAAGTTTCCAACCTGCTTTTGAGTCAATTTTCATAACATATCACTTCAAGAAACAAAAAATTTCCCAATATTTTATTTTTTAAAAGTAAATAATTACTCAAACTTGAGTGCTTTGTTCATATGAATCTTGACGTTGTTATTTGACATTCTGAGCAAGTTACCACTAATCTAAATATTTGTAAAAAGTATTCATGTACTGAAATTTCCATGTGTGAATATTTTGGTTTTCGACATATTGACTTTATTATCAAAAGTCACATATGTTATAAATCATGAATATACTATCTAACAATTCATTCCATTTTGCTCCAAAGTGATTTCAAAATTTGGAAATATCCTAAGTTGGCCAAAACATGTTCCCATAATTTGAAATTAGTTTAAATATGCTATATTTACTTTACATATGATGGATATGAAGTGAATGTCAGGTCGACCACACTTTGGTGTCATATTCTCTATTATTTTGATGTGATATTTATTATAAAGTCTGTGGTAATTTATGATGAGATCATAATTTAGAGATTATTAGTCTTTCAAATGTATTATAAATATTACCATTAGATGGTAATCTAACAGTCATGAAAGAATGCTAGATGAGAAAGAGAAATAGAGTATGAGAGGAGAGAGAAAAAAGAGGGAGAGAAGAAAGAGATAAAGGATGAGAGAGAGGAGAGAGATAAAGTGAGAGAAGAGGGAGAAAAAGAGAGAAAGAAGTGGATTAGAGACAATGAAAGAGAAAGGAGAGAGAGACAGACGAAAATAGAATAGTGACCATGAGAGAGACAGTGAAAAAGAAGAAATAGACTATTGACAATGAGAGAGAGATAGAACGAGAAAAGACATAGACTAGTGACAATGAGAGAGAGATAGAGTTAGAAAATAAATAAACTAGTGACAATGAGAGATAGATAGAGTTAGAAAATAAATAAACTAGTGACAATGAGAGAGATAGAGCGAGAAAAGAAATAGACTAGTGACAATGAGAGAGATAGAGCGAGAAAAGTAATAGACTAGTGACAATGAGAGAAAGGAGTGAAAAAAGAGAGTGAGAAAGAGAGAGGGCGAGAGAGGAGTGAGAATGAGAGAGAATAAGAAGAAGAGAGGTATGAGAATGAGATAGAGGAGAGAGCGTGTATGTGTGTGAGAGAAAGAGAGAGTGTGTGTATGTGTGTGAGAGAAAGAGAAAGAGAGAGAGAGAGAGTGTGTGTATGTGTGTGAGAGAAAGAGAAAGAGAGAGAGAGAGAGTATTGGAGAGAGAGTATTGGAGAGAGAAAGTGAGAGAGAGAGAGAGTAAGTATTGGCGAGAGAAAGTGTGAGAGAGAGAGAGAATATTGGAGAGAGAGAGTGTGTGTGGGTGAGAGAGAGAGAAAGAGAGAGTATTGGAGAGAGAGAGAGTGTGTGTGTCGGTGTGAGAGAGAGAGAGAGAGAGTATTGGAGAGAGAGTGTGTGTGTGAGAGAGAGAGAGTATTGGAGAGAGAGAGTGTGTGTGTGTGAGAGAGAGAGAGAGTATTGGAGAGAGAAAGTGTGTGTGTGAGAGAGAGAGAGAGTATTGGAGAGAGAGAGTGTGTGTGAGAGAGAGAGAGAGAGTATTGGAGAGAGAAAGTGTGTGTGAGAGAGAGAGTATTGGAGAGAGAGCGTGTGTGTGTGAGAGAGAGAGAGTATTGGAGAGAGCGTGTGTGTGTTAGAGAGAGAGAGAGTATTGGAGAGAGCGTGTGTGTGTTAGAGAGAGAGAGAGTATTGGAGAGAGAGCGTGTGTGTGTTAGAGAGAGAGAGAGTATTGGAGAGAGAGAGTGTGTGAGAGAGAGAGAGATAGTATTGGAGGGAGAGAGTGAAATAAAAAAAGAGTATTGGAGAGAGAGAGAGAGAATTGTAGAGAGAGAGAGAAAGAGAGAGATAACGAGTGTGTGCGATAAAGAAAGGGAGCGTGTATGTGTGTGAGAGAGAGAGAGTATTGGAGAGAGAGTGAAATAAAAAGAGAGTATTGGAGAGAGAGAGAGAATTGTAAAGAGAGAGAAGAGAGATATAACGAGTGTGTGCGATAAAGAAAGGGAGTGTGTATGCGTGGGAGACACGGTGAGAAAGAGAGAGAGAGCATGTGTGAGAAAGAGAGAGAGAGCATGTGTGAGAAAGAGAGGAAAGAAAGAGAACAAAAAAAAAAGAAAGAGAGAAAGAGAGAGAGACACGGCAAAGATCTATCAATCGCCTTCCTTCCCGGAGAGCAAGCAACCGATCAATCCATCGATCAATCAAGCAAGGACCTCCATGGACGACGAGTCGATGCTGGCGAGCGTGCTGGGCCTGGAGGCGGAGGAGCCCCTCTTCGAGCAGCCCCTCCCGGCGGCCATGGCCGCGGCCTTCTCCGAGGGGGAGGAGGAAGACGAAGACGAGGACAAGAAGGGGGGCCTCCCATGGCAGCGCATGAAGTGGTCCGACGACATGGTCCGCCTCCTCATCTCCGCCGTCTCCGCCGTGGACGACGACGGCGCCGCCGGCGGCCTCCTCCAGAAGAAGGGCAAGTGGAAGGCGGTGTCCAAGGCCATGCTCCTCCGCGGCTGCTCCGTCTCTCCGCAGCAGTGCGAGGACAAGTTCAACGACCTCAACAAGCGCTACAAGCGCCTCACCGACCTCCTCGGCCGCCCCGCCTCCTGCGACATCGCCGACAACCCCTCCCTCCTCGACTCCCTCCCCCACCTCTCCGCCAAGGCCAAGGACGACGCCCGCAAGATCCTCGCCTCCAAGCACCTCTTCTACCGCGAGATGTGCGCCTTCCACAGCGGCCACTCCCACGCCCCCCCCCCTTCCCCCCCCCACGACGACGACGACGACCTCAGCCACCCCGACCCCAATTTCGGGCCCAATTTCGAGGGTTTCCAGGCCGAGATCGACGGGGTTCTGCTCGACGGGGGCCGGTCGATCTGGGAGCGGAGGGATTGGTTGAGGAAGCGGAGGCTGCAGATCGAGGAGGAGCGGATCGAGATCGAGCTCCGGGGGTTCGATCTCGAGAAGCGACGGTTCAAGTGGCAGAGGTTTTGCAGCAACAAGGACCGCGAGCTGGAGCGCTTGCGGCTGGCCAATGAGCGCGCGAGCTTGGAGAACAAGCGCATGTCCTTGCAGCTCCGGCAGATCGAGGCCGAGCTCGAGTCTGGATCTGCCCCTGATCATAGATTTTTGAAAGATTGATTTTTTTTTTTTGGTTTCTGCGGAGCTGATGGTGTAGGTTAAGCTAGCTTGTGCCTCCCGAGACAGACTAGAAAGGGAAGTTTAGTTTTGGTCCATGAATGAGCAGCCAAAGATTTCTTCTCGTGTTCGTGTTCGGTTCGTTCTTGTCATCTATAATCCTTTGGCTTAATGTTACCTTCGTCTTCTCAATTGGCGAGCTGGTGCATTATTTTTTTATGTGCAAGAAAGAAATGGTTTGAGACTCAATCGCCTTCTTATACTTATTTGACTCAATCTTAACACATTTGTGCTGATACTTATTTGAATTACATTCGTAGATAGAGATGGTCCTTTTGTGCGGATTCGTCTGGTCCAATTGTGCGATGCGAATGTGCAGTTTTTTTACGTTTGATTTCCGCTATCCTTTGATTTCTCTTCGTATGCGTGGGCCGTTTCCTCTCTCTCTCTCTCTGTCTTTTTCTTCCTTTGGGACATAAAGACTCTCATCTCACCAATCTCTATCTATCTCTCTTGGTTCCTCTTCAGTAACATATCAATCTATTTGTCTACTTATTTATATGCATCTCTCTCTGTCTATCCGTGCATCTATGTGTCCCCTCTCGTCTTTATCAATCTATCTATCTCTGTAATATATCCATCCATCTATTGATCTCTCTATCTATCTATCTATCTATCTATCTATCTATGTATATGTTCTATTGAATCTTCCTCAGACTAATTCTCCCCTTTCTCACATCTCTATGTATATATCTCTTCAATATCTATCCATTTATCTATCTCTCTTGGTTCTTCAGATATCTCCTTTCCTCTCTCTTACTTATGTGTCTCTCTATGTATATTTGTATATCTATCTATCTATCTCTCTTGGTTCTTCAGATATCTCCTCTCCTCTCTTGTATATGTTATCGGACGTGAGATTCATTATGTAATTGTCTCATTCGAATATCTCGAGATTTCTTTATATATTTGGACCCGTCGTTTATGACAATCAGATTCCTCGACCACAAATCCTCACCAAGGTACAATTTCAAATTGGCATGCTGGCCAGCCTTTCTTGTACCGTCATCAACTTTTTGATCACTTAATACAATGCCATTGCGTCGGCCCCATTTACCTTGAACACTCTGAATTTCTTGGAAGACTCATTTTTCCTTATAAGCTGACAATAGAAGAGTCGTGTGGGACAGTCATCTGATAAAGTTGTATTTGTCAATTGCTTTACTACTTAATTAATCTATCATTAAGGAGTCTTGATGCTTCAACTATTCGCAGACACTAAATGGAAATTGGAGATTTTTTTTAGATTTTCATCTTCTATAAGGCAATCAATATGGGTGGGACTGATCATCATCTTCAATATTTAAAAGTACATCAACCTCGTTATTTATAAATGATGCATAGCCTTCGGTCATGATAAATATAATTCAAAATTTTTATCAACTTTTTTATATTTTTTTCTTCTTCCCTTTGTCTTCGTGTCAGATAAATCGGACTTTCCACTCAGCCCTCTGCGGTAGCATAGCATATAAAGATAGATATTTGAGTTAGAAATGGAGATGAGGATAGAGATGACGATGTATATGGAAATAGAGATAGGTATAGTAATGATAGATGTCGAATTGAATGTTTTTTATTGTTTAATGAAGGCTGAGTTTGGAATCATACAAAATCATATTCTAGACAAATAATTGTGTTGAGTTTCATATTCTTGTTCATGTCATAGGATCATAATATCCAAAAATATAGATAATTTCATAATTGTGATGTTGTTCGAGCACTTCGAGTTCATGGGCATGTTTATGTTAGTCATAGGACATCGATGCCAATGTTTCAAAGTAATTGTCATTGTTCATCACATCATACGAGCTATATCCTTGTTTTAATGAACTAAACTTACATTTCCTTGTTTTTTCTTTGTTCGCAGGCGCCGACCGCAATACTCAGATTTAGAAATAGTTGAGAATTCTTAAAAGTGAGTGGTATATATCATCAGTTTGACGAATATCAGATGTTCTTTCCTATTGTGGTCAGCCTTGATTGTGCGGTGCACCCTCTTGTGAGTTATTTGATATAGAGATAGAGATAAAGATAAAGAGAGAGATAAAATGTATGTAAAGATAAAGATAGAGATACAATTTTTTGATATAATTATTTTAATTATTTTTTGAAGGCTCATGGTTACATGTCCACATTATGGAATCGGCATTTCATTGTTTCAGTTTGGAATTAAATGTAGATAATGTTTTGATATTGAAGTCATAAAACTAATCAATTGATTTATATATATATATATATGTGCAAATTGCTCATTGATTTCATTGGTTTAAAAATAATATGAATGCCTAATTTCATTCAAATTATGATTGTTTGTCCCAATCTCTTGGACTGATTATGTATATTTCCTCGTTGTGATGTTGTTAATGTAGTTTTCTGTTCACCATTTCCTTTATGAGCTCAAGATCTCGTGAATTTATTTTTTCTCACCATCCACATTATGATCCTGTGAATTGTAAGATGGAAGTTGCTACGTCTTCTCATGTACCTAATGCTGCAGAAATGTCTACAGAAGATGAATCATATCACAATAGCCCAAACACCAAACAGAAAAAGACTCGCCTTTATGCATGTGATGTCGCTAAGGCAGTACACAGATTTGGGTGGAAAAAATTTGAATGCAACGTGTGTGGTATCATTGTAAACCATAACAAGAATCAAAACATCACTCTATTGTGGCAGAATCAACAAAAGTTACACCGCAAAATGTACAAAACTTTGAAAGCAAAGACAAGTCAAGTTACAGAAGAGAGGTCAATAGTAGACTTGTTTGACACTAGGGATAGTAACAAACAATATTATATTGGGCGTACAACGGAGAATACCAAAGAAGAGCTGGTGCGCTTCATATGTCTGTCTTATTTGTCATGGGCGATTGTTAGGAAGAATTACTTCATACGACTACTTCATTACATTGCCCAAGAAGAATTATCAGTCCCATCAGTTAGGGCTATCAAGGCGAAAGCGTTTTCTCTCTACTAAGATATGAAGAAAATCATTCAAAGAAGATTAGCTAGTGTTGCTTGAGTGTCATTAACATTTGACTCATGGACTTCATGAAACAATATTGCATTCTTAGGTGTGACTATGCATTGGGTGGACTCTGAGTGGAAGATGTGCCAGCGTGTTATGGGAATACGCCAATTGAATGGGTCCCACACTGGTGAAAACATGAGTCCACGCATCCGTGAAATCCTGGAGGAGTTTCACTTGAATAGAAAGGTAGGGGTTACATCAATAAATAGGGCATCACTGATTTCTTCTCCGTTCCATTATATTGATGATGCAATTTTACGCTGGTGTGTGCAGTGACCACAGACAACCCATCGAATAACATAAAGATGATGAGTATTCTGGATGAACATCTAAAGTTAGTGAACCCTCAATTCAGTGTAAATAGACATGTGCTTTGCATTGGGCACGTGATAAACCTTGTAGTCCAAGCCCGGATGAGCTCCCTACGTGTGACACAGACACCATTAAAGTCACTAATTATAGACGAGGATGATATGGTTGGTATGAATGATATAGGACAAGGCAACACACTTGATGCATTCACTACATCTACACTAGGTGATGTCGTACTTCGACCCCGCGAGATAGTCACAAGAATATGGGATTCAACACAATGTGAATAACGCTATGCAGCGTTATGCAAATAGTGTGGCCTCCCTGACCGTAGAAAGGTTCCCTTGGACTGCCCAAAAAGATGGAATTCTATGTTCACCATGCTAGAAGATGCTATAGAGAAAAGGGATGTTATAGTGCGTTACAATGTTTTAAAGAAACAAATGTTATGTGATGAGGAATGGGCAATGATTTGAGGAGTTTATGGGTATATTACAACCCCTTCAAATTGCTACTACAGTCTCATGCCAATCAAACGCATCCACTGCAAATGAGGACATTGTTATCATCGGAGTAGTAACAAGACACTTGAATGGTGTCATGAGTGGTATCAGAGAGGGAAGGATGTTACGAGACAACAATGTTATATCCACCGAAGAACAGACATTAGTGTACAAGGCTTGTGAAGCAATGAAGACCAAGATCAGCAGATGTGCATCAGTCCTCACTCGCAACCAGACCTTCACGGTTGCTGCCCTTGTTCATCCCTCCATGAAGTTATGGTTTCTTGACCACGACCACTGGGATGAAATAATTGCGTATGTGCAAAGCTTATTGCATACCCTCGAGGTCATACAATTCATGACGATGGACGCATAATTTTTTCAAATTCTTCGAGATGTTTTTGACCGGAGTGGACGTCTACTACTTTCTTTAGTGAAGCACTGAATGAGTTGTTACCAGACAATGAGCAGGCACCAACCATTAGTCCAGGGCATGACCTAGATGTGTACATGAGCTCACCTCCTCTCAAGGGGAAATAACCATTGAATTGGTGGAAAGTAACATGAAAACACTCATATCCAAGGTTGGCAATAGTTGCGAAGGAATTCCTATTGGTCTCCGCGACGAGTGCGCCCTCTGAAAGATTCTTCTCTACCGATCATGACGTCATCAACTACAAGTGTTCCAGGTTGACAACAGAGAGCATGGAATTACTAATGACACTCAAGTGTTGGTGGCAAGCGGATGATGATGACGACAATGCTATCAAACAAACAAACGAAGATAGTGACAAAGACCCAAGTATTGAAACTAGTTATGACATTTATACTTCAAGGAAATCTTAATATATTTATTTATGCCAATTAGTTAAATTAAGAGGATTGACTTATATACAATAAATTATTATTACAGTCCACAAATCTGATGACATAAACTATTATTATTGTCACCTAATTAGTAAGTGTTAATTTCAGAGTAATTGATCATTTATTTGGAATAATTATCGAGTAAATACCTATTGACGATAAACTCAATTTATTGTGAAATTTTCATTGTTATAACAAATTTACTCATGGAACATGAAATATTTACTGTATATTACTAAAAATATTTGTGATGGAAATTAAAACATGAAATATTTACTGTATATAATAATAAATCTTTTATTTCCCAATAATTATCGATTAGATACCTAATGACGATAAACTATTTTTATTTTCATAATTTCATAGTTATAAAACATTTACTCATGGAACGTGAAATATTTACTGTATATGACAAAAAATATTTGTGATGGAAATTAAAACGTGAAATATTTACTGTATATAATAACAAATATTTACTGTATATAGTAATTCAGATTCACATGAAGGTCTAAGTCAATTACAATATTAGAATCCGCATTGAAGATTTTTAAACAGGTTGACCTATGTGCTTCTCTTCATGGTACAACCCTCCATATAGCCCCCTCTATGTTTGATCCATAGTGAAAAAATATTGGACTGGTAACGACAATTCATCATGGAAGAAAGGACTCATCAAACCGTGATAACTAAGAGTACTGATTTTGAACATCGTCGGGGACGTCGTCCAATGGGTTACCGAGAAGATGCTCTGATACCAAGATGATGTCATTTGAAGGGTACTGAAAAGATGCTCTGATATCAAGATGATGTCTGACGTCATCGGTGATGTCCTTCGATGGGTAAATTCCTACGGGAATGAAACTACGTGATGCAATGTCCTAGGTGGATGTACGTGCAGGCCTCGACTTGTGCGGTTTTGCCGAGCTCCGAGCTCCAGGGCAGGCAACCTGTTGCAATGATGGTGACGTTCTAACCCTTGTCGAAGTGACAATGGCGACTACAATGTTGAATGGAATAATTCTGTTGGCGCTCACACGTAACAGACGGGCTCAATCGGTACCTAGGAATTCACTCGATTCGTAGTTCTCGACATATAAACTCTCACCAAATCTATCCCAAGCGCATGGAGTGCAGCCGACAATATACTGAATAAGGTAATATAACTGATAGGCAAATAGAATGACGTACCTTGTTGGTGGTGTTGCTCGTCGTCGTGCCTTCTTTGGTGCGAGGGCGAGTGCAATGGGAGCGCGTTAGAGATGGCTAGATGTCGCTTGGCTGGCGGCGAGATGCGGCACAAGAGGTGACATCGGAGGTTAGAGGCGAGGATGAGTGAGGTGCGGCAAAGAAGCGGCTCGAGCGAATGACCAAAGCTCGATGGGTGTGTCCATATCGGTGGATCAGTGCGGCCAGAGGGGGTCGGATGACGTTTGTCGGCGCGAGAGCAGACATCGTGCAGAACTCAGCCTCGGGCAGTGGTAGTGGCAGTAGTAGTGGCACCAGTTACAATGTGGGCGCGGGTGCGAGAGGTAGTAGCAGCGGGTGTAGGCGGCGACAACGCCAAATGCAGGCAGCGCAGGGCGCCGTGCAGGCATGGGCATGAGCTGAATAACGTGAGTGCATGAGCACCACTACGGGCGGAGGCTGGGCGGTAATGATGCACCAACACCGTACGTAGTTGATGACCCTAGCGTGTGGGCAAGATGGTAGACCAGCAAGTGATGCAGGGTTGAGCAGCATTGGTGCCCCTGAGCCGAGTGCGACCGGCGGTGCTAGCGTGCAAGTAACGTGAGAACAGTTGGTGTTCCTAGCATGCGGCGTGGTGTCTCTGGCAGGGCCGAGATTGGCAGGCACAACGGCCAAGTGACACTGAACTTTGGCGACGAGGGTGGTTGGAGCACAGGTGCACGAAGGGTGTAGCTTTTCAGGGCGCGGAGCAACCAGCAGCGTGACGGGTGAGACGCCACGGGCAGGCAATGCACACCAGCGGCGTGAGCGGCGCTCGGCGCGACTGGGCGGCAGGATGATCGACGGGCATGTTGAGTGTGGCACCCGCACAGGTCGGCGTCAATGGTGTTTGGCAATGGTCTAAGGATCACAGAAGTACCAGCGAAGCGTCGCGGTCAACCCTGTGTGGCTTTGACTGGTTGCACATGGGCTGTGCGGAGGTCAGGTGGACCAGGCGTGGTTACACAAATAGGAAATGCAGTTAACTCTGGGCAGCCTCGGATGGTCGCACGCGTGCTGCTTGGAGGTTGGGAGGGCGATACGTGGAGACATGGGCTGGTGGCGCTCCTCCTATCTTCCCTCTCCTCTTCCTCCCTCTTCTTCTCCTTCTCCTTCCATTCCCCTTCTTCGTTCATGAGACCAAAGTTGAACAAAACCTTTTGACGGCACACGCCATCAAAGATCATCAATGATGCCGTCCATGCCACCCGCCACCGCATCGAAGACCGGGTGAAGATGCTCGTTATTGTTTTCGTTCTCATCGCTCTCTATCTCTCGTGTTTTATGTTTTCTCGTTCTCGTCGTTATGTTTTCATCGTGTTCGGTACGTGTTTCATCCATCCATCGTTTTATCGTCAAGGAGAGGGGCCTTCCTTTGACCCTTTTCCCTTGTTTCTCTTCCTTCCTTTTATTTTAGTTTCCCCTCTTTTACCTTGTAATGAGGGGGCCCAATTTATAAGTTCCCCTTAATGGACCCAATCCCCTTTTTGTTGCATACTTAAGGGCCCATCCCTTCCCCTTTATAAGGGAAGAGAGGGCGCCCTAGACAAACAGACCAGAAAGACAAAGGAAAGGATCGTTGCTGTTTCATCTGGTCTCCCCCCTTCTTCAAAGAAGAAATTGCACAAAGGAAAGGGAGAAGAGGAAAATGAGGAAGAAAGGGAAACGGAGAGTTCTACCTGTTCGCAGGTCGGAATTTTCTCCCGAACCCCTAATCACTGGGGTGAATGTTTGATCTTCTAGAATCACCGTATACAGAGGCGAAGGGAAAGAAAGAGAAAAGACGAAGAAGGAGAAGAAGAAAAGACTCAGAGGTAGATCAAGATCGTCGTATTAACCCGCAAGTTTTTTCCTAGAACATTGGTTGTATATTTATATGTAATAATTAGTTATCGTATACATATCCGTTGTAACAGTTTACAACGGATATATAAGTTCAAATGTTGTTTTAATCTCGATCGTTATAACAGATTGGGAGCATCGATCACAGCCGTTGATCGATGCCTTATACCCGACTTTATAACAAACTAATCTTGACCATTATATCATATTGGGTGCACCGATCACAGCTGTTGATCGGTGCTATAGACCCATCGTGTATAACGGATATATCACAATTAATCCTGACCGTTATAACTCCTTAGTGTTTAATCCTGACCGTCTATTGTTTGATCCTAACTATATTGAATCATATTCTATGTTTCAACCTATATTGAATCCTATTATCTAATCTCTAACGAGTATATATTACATATTCAATTTTACTAACTAATCTTCTTAAGTCCCCTATCAGAAGAATCAATGGGCTGACTGAAGAGACGATTGCTGGAGATGTCTGCCGAGCTGATTGAAGAGACAACTGCTTGAGTCGCCTCCCACGCTGTCTTCACAGCTGCTGTTCGGCGAGTAAAACTCCTCAATAGTGAAATCCACCCCCCCAGTTGGTGAACGTCGGGCTCCAACAGACAGGGGAACCGACGGTGGCCGCCAGAAGAACAACCCTCAACCGTGATCGAGTGTCCTCCTGTTGTCACAGCACGATCAAACGACCCCGAGGTCGCTCATCGACGGTCGGCCCAGGCTGTCGTGGGATTTTAACCCCGTGATAACAAACATAAACCACGGGAATTACCTGTCGCCGTTTCCTCATCGCCGTTGACCACCATTGGTCTGGCGAGAATCGTGAGATAGCTCTACTACCATTGCTAGTGTCCAAGAAGTCACTTTGCTACTACCAATTCAGTTGACGATTCAAGAACCCACCCCTACTATTGTCGTTGGTGTCATGGACGAATTTGCTGTCGCCATTTCAGCTATCGCCTCGGGAATCTCCTACCGCCGCAGCTGGTGTCCGTGGACGAATTTACTGCTGCCATTTCAGCTATCACTCCAAAACCTCCTGCTGGCGCCACTGGTGTTCGCGGACGAATTCTGTTGCCGCCATTCCAGCCATCGCTCCAAGAACTTCCTAGTGGGCTAATTCTGTTGACGCTTGTTTCTCTTGACGCTCCTAGAGCCTGAAAAAAATCATTTCTGCTGCTGGTGTTCAGAAAGCCACCGCCTGTGACACTGCTCACTAGTGTGAGCTCGGTCGATCGACCACACCCCAACAGTCGTCGTGTTATCGATCAACCGTCTGCCCCAAGGGTGGACCATCCCGTGATCGCTCTGCTTGTCGTAACTGCCACCAACGTTGGTGCAGCGCCACCACTAGGGTCATGCCAACGAGAGGCAGCTGTCGGCTTGAGCCGCGGACACCGCTGCCCTTGTCTTCCTCTCCTCTCTGACCTTTACTAAAAGCTCCGACATCATCGATTGCTCGTCGAGCCGCCGTATGCTCTCTGGCGTCTCTCCGCTCAACCCGCTTTGAATCACCGCCGACGTCGATGAAACCTTGCACCACGAGCCATAGCGACAAGGTACGCCGCCCTCTCACTTGGCTCGTTTAATTATCACTTTCAGTATAATTTTGATTCGACTCCACCGTGCTCGGGCTAGGTAGGTGAAAGAGATAAATTGAGAGTAACTACAACTTTTGAGTGTCTTACCATTACGGACGAGTATGTCCGTTATGTGCGAGCCCTACGGGTAGATTCTGTTCAGCCGTAGATGCCTTAGTCGCTCTGACGAGGTTCGAGAGGCCACCGTCGCCATCACTCGGCGACCCCGTCCCAGCTTGGAGCTCGTCGCCTCCCTCGAGTCGGAGCCTACACGTACGACTCGTAGGACGCATCTCATCACATGGTAGTTACATAACCCGTTAGGGTTTCTTTCGTCGGACGATGACAATGTCGACGTTTGATACCATCATCATTTATTGGCACTAAGCCATCATACTCGGTGCCAACCTGACGACGTCCTAGACGTTGTCCGACATCACCTTTCAAAACAATTACCTGGTCTAAGGTGGTTAGGGCACTATCGTGCCCCTTATATAGGGGCAAGATGGCCCTTACCAAGGGTACACTATCCCTTGGTAAGGGTCCAAGTGCCCTTACCGGGGGGGGGGGGGTCTTATACATAGGGACCCCCTTTTTAACACAAAGATAAAACAGATATCTGATGCAAATTTGGCGACACAAAACAACACAACACATGACAAACACGACACAACGAACACGAAGACACAAGCACGGTAAAATGATGAACAAACACACACGTAATGATGAAAATCAAAACGGTCGAATACGCAGACATTTTTTACCCATGGTATTTGAACCCGGGCGTCTTCAACTTCACCTTGGCATGCCAGTCGGGCTGGATGCGAACCAGTGGGGCCATCGATGACGCTGATGAAGGCTCCGAAGACGTCTTCGATGGAGTGGGCTGGCACACTCCATCAAGTATTATAATATAAATGAATAGAGAATGTGCATCCTTATTCTCTTTTGTAAATCAAATGTGTATCAATGAAACATGGGTGATGAGGCTCTTAGCTAACTATGGGTTCAGAGAGAACAGAATAGGGATGACACAAAAGAAAGTGTTAGGATAAGTAAAGAATACTTAGGTTACTCCCAAGAATAGACGAATGAGCAGAATATGAGGATGGTGGACAATATAGGCATGTGTCCATCTAATGATCAACACATCCATTAGAGAAAATAACTAAATGTTATTCTAAAAAAAGAGACCCCTTGCCTTTTTATTTTAATTTTGTTTAGCTTTTTTCCTTTTAGTTTTCTATGTTATTTTGTTTTTTTAAATGGTGAAAAACAATTTGAAGCTTGTATTCTTATAATTGAGTAAATGTTAATAAAATATAAAGATATTATATAACTCATCCTATGGTAGTGAAATGATGTTTAGTAAACTAGGGAAAATGGATGAAGAAGCTACATATATAGGTTTCAAAAATGACATTCGGGTGACTAAATTAAGGGGGATTCTGTGATTTAGGAATAAATGAAATCCATACCCTTATCCAAAAATAAGATTCATATAGTGGGTAACCACGACGCATCTATAGGGTCGGGTCATATAAGGTGGTTGGGAAGTGGGGGTTCACACAACTCATTCATCACTCCATCCAAGACTATAGTTCTTCAACTCTTTGATTTTCATGTATGTTCCATTACCCTACCAGATACCTTATCTTTCCCAGTCTCATCCATACAATGTCTAAAATCATAGTTTGTACCATATAAAACATGTTCATGATCTGCTCTAGGAGCCTAAATCGTCCACACGTACCCTCATCTTCAAAGATTAATCGACTTGCTATGCTGAGGTTGTAGTATTACTCAGGCGCATTAAAAAAAGTTATCCCAGAGTTTGACTGATGCATTACGTTTAAAAATTTTTTGGAAATTTATGGAACAACTCCCCCCCACTATTTCATGCATGGCGCACAATGCTAAAGAAATAGGTTAGTTCAAAAAATAAAACAATTTTAAACCAAGGCATTAGTTTTTCTTCGCTATGCATTGAGCCCTTTTCTTGATGGTTTCCTAGCTTCCTAGTGATTTTCTGTTACTATAAAGATAAAATTTCTGAAAAGAAAATTTTAAAAAATACAGAAGAACAGAATAAAATAATAAATTAAAAGAAGAAAAAAAGTTCAGAATAATGGTTAGGTGGCTTTTTTCTCTTCATAAAGGAATTTCTCTAGGTTGATGGAGATGGTTTGATGATGGGGTTCAGGTTCTATAAATGGTTTGAGCCTTTGTCCATTGACTTTGAAGCCTTTTCATGTCTTACAGTTAGCAAACAACACAGCTCCATATTCAAATACTAGAGAGATAAGAAAAGGACCCCTCATCTTGACTACAATTTTCCCAGTCTAAAACTCTTTCATGTTACACAAAATTCATCCTGCTCAGGTTATTAGTAATGGAATACCATTTTGGCCCAGAAAAATCCTAGATTTCTCACAAGCTTTGTTTCAAATTTCATGTAATTCATGGAGTTGGAATTTTAATTTTTCCTAAGGGGTCTTGTATACAGTTTTGTATCCCATAGTGCCTTGTCCAATCTTCTTGACCAATCTTCTCCATCAGGCCTCAAAATTTTCTTGAAAATCTTCGTGGCTTCCCTGTTGCATTTATCGACCTGTCCATTGCCATGGGGATGGTAGGATTTGTTGACTCTATGCTGGACACAGAATGTCTTAAAAATTTATGAAGTAGAGTAAAATGAGAACCATTATCATTAATAGTAGCCCTAGGACAAAAAATCAGGTAAAAATATTTTTTAATGAAATTAGTAACTACTTTAACATCATTAGTTCCAATGGTTATGGCTTCTGCCCATCAAGAAACATAATCAACAACCATTATAATTTTCTCAAAACCACAACAATTAGGGAAGGTCCCATGAAACCAATATCCCATACATTAAAGTTTTATACTTGTATGATGGGTTTTAAAGGAATATGGTATTTCTTAATTATGTTTAAAGATGATTGGAATTTTAGGCATTTCAAATAAAAGTCATGGGCATATTTAATGAAGGCCAATATAATACACTTTCAAGTACCTAGTAAGAGGTGACCATTTATGAGAAATGGCCCCCATCTAGACAGAGTGACAAAACTCGAGGACCTTCATTTGCGCTTCTTCTAGAATACATCTCACGAAAATAGGGCTAATTCCTTAGTAAAATAGCTTTGGTTCCTTCAAATAGTTGAATAAAATGTCTACTAGGAACTTCTTCTGATTAGACATCCATTATTGGGGTTTGTTTCCTTTGAAAAATATCAAAATTAGGGTTTATATTCATCATTGGTGCTATTAAGTTTAATCAATAAATATTTAAACATTTACTCGCTCAAGTAAATCTAGCAATTAATACGGACAATCTCCACACAGAATGATAATTAAGAATTTAATAATTTTTAAATAGTGATTAATCAGATTATAATACATATAAAAATAAATGGCCAAGAGATGAGAAAATGTAAGGCAAGAGGGTGATAAAAATTAATAAAATTAATATGATTCCAGTTGATAGGGATAATGAGGATATTAGAAGAATAAGTTAGAGTGAGAACGCAGTGATGATTTATGTTATGAGATAATAGAGTGAGTAGACCAGGTGATATTATGAAAATGATGATTTGTGTAAGGGAAACAATAGAAAGATGACAAACAGATAGTCCATGAAAGAGGTAAGACATGACTGAAATGCATAAAGACATCATTGAAATGCATAAAGACATAATTGAAATGTATAAAGACATGTGATGGTAGAAGTAGATTAAAAGAAAGATCTAAGCTAATGTTGACGCTCAAAAGTACAAATGTAAAGCAGTGATTCTTACCATAAATTATTGTCCCACCAAGATCACTACAATTCAAAAGTGTAGGTCCCCCTCTTCTCTGATACCTCTTCTCAAATGCCCAAGACACTAAGAACAGCTTGATGGATCTCACAAGTTCACAATCTTTCGATTAGCCCACAAATTTAGGGATTAAGTTTAAGGAAGATTTTTTACAAATATTCATCTCAATGTATAGATTGGAGAGCATGGATGGAACGAGCAGGTTAAGACGAAGCTACTCTCGAAATTTTGACTTAATTGGCCATCTGGATCATCAAATATCAAGCTCTCTAGATGGATAAATCTTGGTTTTCCACTTTTCTCTTTCCTCATAAATAACATTGTTTCTTGCTTGTATTTTAGTAAAGTTAAAAGATCCTAAATATTCCTCATTTAGTTATTCGCATTATCTCCTCATTTTTTGTGAACACTTACTTTGAGAATGTCTCGTGTCTTGCATTGAAAAACAAAACAGTGAGAAAAAAGATGTTTTTTTCTTATTAATTAATGATTATGTGGCATTGCAATGTGTTGTCACATGGCTTGTCAACATCTTTTATTCTTCAAACAACACATTAATAAATGCCATGCACATCAAAAAAGATAAAAAGACTCCAGACGATTGATCCATGTGGCGACCTATCTCTGCATGCCACATTAGTTTTTAACCAATGCTGGCATTCCAATTGTGCACCACGTGTACCCCCACAACTTTTGAATTTTCAGGATCTAAAGGATTTTTATTATTCGTTCTCTTGATCTTTTCAGTACAGTTTTTGTGATTTAAACCCATTCTATTTTATCACTAGGCCACATCATTTCTGCAAATAAAATATTAAAATGACATCAGTCAATGATTGGGAATTCTGGTACCTTTTTGCAATGATTAGATGTGCTAATCCTCTTGATATCAGCATCTCTACTGTTAATCATTTCCCAAACTCTTGATTGGTTGGCATTCGATCCAACTGAAAGGCGACATGTGAGGGCACAGTTATCAGATAGAAAATATTAAATAAACTCAATTTAACTCAGATATAAACCATAAAAATATATACTATGACTTCAAAACTTAATATATTACTGAATATAATGTCAAGAAAATCATACAAATAAGCTTGGACACTGAAAATTTAATTCATTAATAATATGATGTTAGAAAACTCCTTGAAAATACCAAGAGTTCAAATCTTAATATATTACTGAATGTAATGTTAAGAAATTCATACAAATATGCTTGGACACCGAAATTAAATTCATTAATAATATGATGTTAGAAAAATCCTTAAAAATACCAAAAGTTCATAAAAATATAATATCTCTCTAGTAATATATTTAATCATTCTCAGGTTTCTAACACACACACACATATATATTAATGCATAAAAATGTAAATTGCATACAATGAACCAACTAATTTGTGTCTTATCAAGAAGAAAATTGAACGTATGCGACTACCAATGTAATTTATTTCTTTAAATGGTTAGTAAATGGTCATGAGGGAATTACTCTTCAAAAGAAATATAGTATTTAGTGTTTACCATAGATAGGTGATCGGGTAAAACATTTTCACATCCCTTTTAGTTATTTTGGAAAATTCCTGAAGCAATAGAATCCACATTATAAACCCAGGTTTATCCTCTTTATTTTTAAGGAAAAATGTCAAAGCAGTATACGGAGGGTAAGGGTTTCGTAGTTTCATGGACTCAATAATATGCAATGAATGAAACATATTCTTTCATTTGGTAGAGGAATCTTGCGGCAAGTTAAAGATTTTTTACAATGTTCAGATATTAATTTTTACATTTGGGGTATATATGGGTAGAAAAAATAAATAAAATCAAGCCCAAAAATTTGATCCCCTACATCTTATAGATAATCAGATATTAAGTTAGTTAAATTTGATCCATGGGAGTGTCCTTTGTCCTCGTGAATGTTCCCATCATCGTCCATGATTTGGAATGAAAAACATCTATTAGGTGTACCAAAATATTTTTATTCCAAGGCTTCCATTCAGGTTGTGCATGGAATTTTTAGCCTGAAAGTCGTTGAATCACCACATGTTGCATGCGTTTTAAGTAAAGCATTAAGTTATTTTAAAAGTTCCATAATGATGTGTTTTCTTTCAACTTGGTGCATGCAGTACTTGTGCTTTGAGTAGTCTGAATGTGAATTATCCTTAATTACTGTGAAGTTAAGAAACCTAAAATGTCAGCATGGATAATTGAATCTATAAATAAAATAAATGATAACATGTCTTATTTGAATCGATTAAATGCATAAGTTGGGGATTCATTACGAGCAGATTGATAGTAAGTATGGATGTTATTAGTAGTCTGAATTTCGATTCCTTTTATGTTAAATAAATTTATAAAATGTATGAATTTTGAATTTCTTAATTTTGACCAAATTAAACCTATAATTTTCTATTTAGGGAACAAGGTTGAGACAAAAAATTTACATAAGCATTTTTCTATCCAATTTCAGGAGAAACTCTTCCATATTAGGTCCTTGTGCTCTTACTTTCCAAATCTTTGTGAACCAATTGCCAAACTCCTGTAAATTCACCTATAACCTCAGCCATGCAAAGATCAGTTTGTATCACACACCCTTGGTATCCTAACATGGTTGACCAAAGTAGTCATTGCACTATCTCTTAGTCCGTCACCCTTGATGGTATTCACAGGTTTCAGATGAATTACAATTATTCATGCTTGTAGCACTAGCATTTCCTCTGGTATTTATATTTTAGGTCATCTTCACATCTGATATACAGGCCTTTATGGCGGTGACTAGACTTCATTGTTCCCACCTACTTGAAAAAGATGTGGCTTATTTACGCATTTTGGCTTATTTTCCCAACAGGCTCATGTCCATATCAATGTACCACATATTCTTAATTTTTTACCAGTAAATAATGTGAGTACAGACTTGCCTTAACTCAAATGCACTGAGTTTCCACAGCTCCAACTCAGAAAGAGTATGTAGGTGATCTAGATGGTTATGGATTTTTATTGATGTTTGGAATAATATTTTGAAATCTCAGCTGAAATTTTCAGAATCCAGACCACCAAGAGCTCAAAAGTATGCGAAAGGTAACTTTTCCCTTTAGTTTCTAGGAATCACACAAAAAGCATCCAGTTTGGCCAAGAGCTTTATGCCATTGCTTTCAAAAATAACATTCCACATACGTAGACTGATCCAGACTTTCAAAGGGGGTCCTATTTACTTGTGTGCAATTGTGCAATTTAATTAAAGTAATAAAATAGGGAGATCTTCCCCCTTACATTGATGTGATCTCATTCATCACAAGGTCATGGTTCGTGCTTTTTGATGAATTTCAAAAAAAGAGATGAAATAAATAAATCAGGTCATCACCCTTAATGAAAGTATAACTGTCTTAGGGAAATATTCCCCCTGACATTGGCTTGATTTCATTCATCACATGGTTATGGTTAAATCTTTTTGATGAATTTGAAAAAGGGGGATAAATAAATAAATCAGGTCATCTCCCATCATGTTTTGATGCATCACCATTCCATATTTTCTTGAATTTCAAATTTCCATTTTCATCTTAACTTGACATTAAAACTATGACAGTTATGACTATATATTAAAATCTCCCCCAACTTGATGCACCCCAAATTCATTCTTCTCTTAGATATCTCCAAAACAGTAAATTATCATAATTTAATTATTGAAATTTGAGAGATGAATTCTCTACTGGGATGCTTTGGATCAGCAGGTTAAGATAATACATGTAATCACGAGAGAAATATTCTGATGTACAAATATATATATAACATCAATATAATATGTGGAATCCAAACTTAATATATTCATTGGGCTTCAGTCCAAGTAAGTTTAAAATAACCATGCGAAAGATAGTGAATTATCAAAACAAAAATTAATTATCTAAGACTAAAAATCACTAATACTTATTCTAAGATGTATATTGAAATCATGTTATAATGAGAATTTTTAAAAATATATGTGGATGTCATGCTATGTTATCAGTAACATTCTAATTTTGCGACCTAAAATAATAATTTGTAAAAAAGTATTGTGAACAAAAAAATGTTGAATATAATGAATTAAAAATTATACATTGTGTGGAAGCCAATCATAATACGTTCATGTCAGGGCTCAAAATTGTACAGACTTAAATAGGTGGTAAAAATCATAATACAAAGCATACTCATCAAATCAAAATTTGATGGCTAAAACATATACCATCAGGATATGAACCATGTGTGAAAACCAGATCATAAGTGATCATCATGAAATCAAAATGTGAATGCCGAGTTAATTTCATAAAAATCTCTACAAAATTATTCATTGGAGGGAATGGGGGTTAAAATAGTGATGCAATTTTATAATTTAACATATCAAAAAAATAATTTTTGAGTCCGATAAACCACATGCAAGTTAATTTTGTATTGATTTTTTGGATTTTGTGGATAAAATAGTAAACTACCCCTTGGCTTAACAGTGAAGGCACAGTTTCTCTATTGTGCACATGTACCTACCGTTAATTCAAGAGTAAATCCAATTATCATTGTGACAACATTTATAATCAATAAAATGGCATTGGAAAAGAAAACTCGCAGATAAAAAAAAATTCAACAACAGGAGTTGAAACCATTCTAGCCCCATCTTATGCCCACTAATCAAGACCAAGTGTGACCAAATAAACAACAGAAATTCTGACACCCAGACAAAAAAACACACAAACACTCTTATGCATATCTTAAACACGAGATGCCTCCATAATTCATCCAAAAAATCTCTCCAAAATTATTCATTTGAGGGTAGTTAGGGGGTAGCTAACCATACCATAGCCGACCGGGATACCATGAAAAGATTTACATTTACCATCAATACAATCTCATAGGGGAAGCAAGAACTGAACACCCTGATGTCAACAAAATTCAACTCACAGATCAAATATAAATTCAACAACAAGAAACTATCGAAGCCAAAGCTTATGCCCACTAATCATAAACAACACAAACTTTGACACCCAGACAACAGAAAAAAAAAAACACACACACACACACAGAGTAAACATATCTTAAACACTAGATGCCCCCAAAATTCATCCCAAAAAACTCTCCAAAAATATCTACCATACCATAGCCAAGTAATAGGCCAACTGGGATAACATAACAACTGGTGACATTTACCATCAATAAAATCTCTTAGCGGAAGGAAAAACTGAACTCCCTGATGTCAACAGAATTCAACTTACAGATCAAAGAAAATTCAACAACAAGAAACTATCCAAGCCAAAGCTTATGCCCACTAATCATAAACAACACAAACTTTGACACCCAGACAACAGAAAAAAAAACACAAACACTCTTAAGCATATCTTGAACACTAGATGCCTCCAAAATTCGTCCCAAAAATGTCTCCAAAATTTTTCATTGGAGGGTAGTTAGGGGGTAGCCCTACCATACCATCGCCAACTGGGATAAGATAACAACTATTGACATTTACCATCAACACAATCTCATAGGAAGAGCAAAAACTAAACTCCCTCATGTCAAGAAAATTCAACTCACAGATCAAAGCAAATTCAACAACAAGAAACTATCCAAGCCAAAGCCTATGCCCACTAATCATAAACAACACAAACTTGGACACCCACACAACATAAAAAACACACACACACACACTCACTCTTAACCATATCTTAAACACTAGATGTCCCCAAAATTCATCCCAAAAATCTCTTCAAATTTATTCATCCCAACACACACTCCTCTCTCTCTCTCTCTCTCTCTCTCTCTCTCTCTCTCTCTCTCTCTCTCTCTCTCTCTCTCTCTCTCTCTCTCTCTCTCTCTCTCTCTATATATATATATATATATATATATATCAAGCATATCTTAAACACTAGATGCCCCCAAAATTCATACCAAAAATCTCTCCAAAATTATTCATTGGAGGGCAGGCCTACCATACCATATAGCCCAGTAATAATAAGCCACAACTGGGATAACAAGATCAGCCAGGGACTCTCACAGACCACAACCCAGGAGCTTGAGAGAAGCCTCCCCTGCTCAGCCATGGCGGCCGCCTTCTCCCCCTGCACCGCCGTGCTCTCCTCCTCCGCCTCCTCAAACTCCCCCAAACCCACGTCCAAACCCCCCCACCCCGTCTCTCTCCGCCTCCGATCCCTCTCCTCCGCCGCCGCCGCCGCCGCCGCCGCCGCCGCCGTCGTCCTCGCCTCGCCGCCCGCCGCCGTGGCCGACTCCCCCGCCTTCCGCCTCTACTACGGCACGGCGGCCAGCGCCGCCAACTACGGCGGCTACGGCGGCAACTCCAGCAAGAAGGACTCGGCCGAGTACACCTACGAGGTGCCCGAGGGCTGGGCCGAGCGGCTCGTCTCCAAGGTCGAGAAGGGCACCAATGGCACCGACAGCGAGTTCTACAACCCCAAGAAGCGATCCGAGAAGGAGTACCTCACCTTCCTCTCCGGATTCCGCAGCCTCGCCCCCGTCGACGCCGTTCTCGGCAATCTCGCCCTCTCCGACGTCAATTTGCAGGTAGATCGACGCCCAATTTGAGCGAAATTGAGCGTGATCGGGGGTGGAATTGAGGGGAATCGAGTTGCAGGATCTGATCGGGAGCGCGGAGAGCGTGAAGACGACGGAGCGCCGGAGCGAGAGCGGGCAGCTGTACTACGTTTACGAGATTGAAGGCGCAGGGGGCGCGCATAGCTTGATCTCTGTGACTTGCGCGCGGAACAAGCTCTACGCGCACTTCGTCAACGCGCCGAAGCCCGAGTGGGATCGCGACGAGGCTGTTCTTCGCCGGATCCACGAATCCTTCACCACGATCTGAAGATTTCGAGCTCGGATCTCTCCTTCTTCTTCTTCTTCTTCTTCTTCTTCTTCCTCGCCTGATTTCTCACCCGTGTTGTACTGAATCCATACTTGGAACTCCATGAATGAGACGGATAGCTTGAAGACGGTGAAAGGGGACGATTGATGCTCGTATAGAGGAATATCAAAGTATTTGGATATATATTTATATAGATGTCTAATGGTATGTGTATGATTGTCTGTGTAACATTTTTTTTAGCTTGTTGGGGGGTTGCTGATGGGGTTATGGGAACTGTTGAGCATTTTGGATCCATGGGTAGTGAATGAATACCAAGAAGGGGGTTGAATTTGTGTCTTCTGTGGTTAATGATTCTCTATTTTTGTTTTTAGCTTTAGCTTTTATATTCATGGATCAACACTCACCACTCTTCTGGAATGGGTATTTGATTTATTTATTGTTGGAGGGTCCTAATTTTATCGGATGTTTATAATTTACCCTGGTTCTGGAACCAGCCTACTTGGTTCTGTAATCCAGCCAAAAAGACTGGTTAAGACTCTTGAACAATCTTTAGTCAAAAGCTATCATCGACTGAGACTGCAGATTAGATCTGTACCTAGCACACTTGTCTTACAACACAATCTGAGGTTTCTCTATAAATGGGACATCTTCAACTCTTCCGTTTGGAGTATTCTCCATTGGCATTGTTAGTTGCTCCTTATTTGCTTAGGGTGTTAAAGGTCCTTGAAGATTCAATGTCTCCAATCCTCTTTAGAGACTTCCTGAGATAGGCCTCCCAGCCTCGGTGCTTCAACCTGCAAAGTCAGTGTAGTAGTCCCTAGCTACAGTGCACCTTGATTTTCACTTTAATATTTGAAGAGCTTCAACAAGATAGAGTACTTTCAGTATTGCAATGTCATTCTAAAACTGCTCAAATTTGTGATTTCTCAGTCCCTCAAGTGAGATGGATTGAGTAGTTCAAGTGTCCAGCTGTTAGATGTATCCACGCGACCCCCACTCTGTCAGATATCCTCTACCTTGATGAATCCTGTTATTCCACCATCATCATCATTACATTGCTCAAATTACATAAAGAGAAAAGATGAGCTGAGGTGAGAAGGAAGAATAAGAATGGGGCGCATGAACAATTTGTCATAGGCTAAATTTTTCAAGGCTTTTCCCAATTTATATTTAATGGGAATTTTTCATAGAAACTTCTAAACTTTAAGTATACCTTTTGATGCCAAAAGATCATTCGCGTATGAGCCTCTATGCCCATGTATGAGTCTAGTTAACAATTCTAGTTGCTCAATAATGTTTGCCTATATGATGTCAGGCGTCGTCGATGATGTCGTCCGACGGGTAATTCCCTAGTGGGGAATGTAACTACGTGATGCGATGACTCCTAGGCGGAGTGTGTGTGCAGGTCCGACTGTGGGAATTCGCTGAGTTCTGAGCACCGAAGCAGGCGACCGATGACGATGACTGTGACTTTCTGACCCTCGTCGGAGCAACGACGGCGACTACGAAGCCGAACGGAAGAATTCCGTAGGCTCACATGTAACGGACGGGCTCGACCTGTACCAAAGAATTCACTCAAATTTGTAGTTTTCTCTATAATTTCTCTCACCTATTCTAACCCGAGCGCAGAAGAGTGCAGTCGAAGATATATTATCTTCATCAATGTATAACAAGTGAGCGAGCGAGCGACGCACCTTGTCGGTGAACTGCTCGTTGTCAAGACCTTCGTCGATGCAGCAGCAGATATGAGTAGGTGCAGTGGAGGTGTGCCGGAGGTGGGCATGGTGTAGCCCGATGGACGACGGAGGCGCGTGCTGGAGCGTGACATTGGAAGGCGAGGGCAAAGTGGAAGGAGGAACAGCAAAAGGACTCCGAGAGCGGGAATGCACCGGCGAGGTTGGGGCACGAACTCGACGTCAGTTGCCGACATGACTCAAGGAGCACACGCGGCGGCAATGGCGATGAGCGGCGCAGTGTTGCAGCTCGCGTCGTCTACGACACGGGAAACGCAGCATGGAGTACCACTTGGAGAGCACGAGCGTGTGTGGTGGCGACGTGCGGAACACACCTAGCGACTACGGCACTGGTGATGGTCGGCACGTCTCGTGGCGGTGCAACTGTTCAAGAGCTCAGCAGAGTGACCAGCGTGAACGTGTGACTAGCCGATCGCAACGCTATGTGGCTGGTGTAGCTGCACACAGTTGGTGGCGCGATAGCACAACTAACCAGTTGCGTGGCTGCACAAGGGCAACAGCTAGGCAGTGGCATCCCGCATCGTCATCGTGGCGTGTGTGACCATTCGGCGGCGCGCAGAGGCGTGCAATAATCCCGCAGGGATGCGTCTTGGTTGGATGGTAACTCACATGTAGCCTACAGCGGCGCAAAGCGCAAGGAGCAGTTGGGTACGTTCGTCGTAGGGGACGTGCATGCGCAAAGGTAGGCCTCTCGCATGGGCGATGGGCGAGACCTTCCAATGGGTTCAATCGAGCAACGCTGAGGGGTGGTGGAGGCACTGGAAGTCTGCACGAGGCAGCCGGTGGAGGGCATTGACCGCGTGGGGCGGATGATGTATCTCGGTACAGTGCAGTCAGTGAGCTTGGATGGCTCGTGAGGATGTCGGTGACGTAGCGCAACGGTCGCAGTGTATCATCGACTGGTCATGAGCCCCACGAGCCGAAGGAGAACAGCACTTGACAACCTTGACGATGTTATGGGCGAGGTGCAGTCTCTGGAGGACCACGTCGATCAGCCAGTGAATGGCGAAAACCGCGCGAGCGGTCGAACCATTGTAGCGTGGTGCAGTCGGCAAGCGCGAGTGGTCAGCGAAGATGCCAGAGGCAGGCACAGGTTCTCTACGCACTGTCGATAGGTCGAGGGTGTGCAACGGGCCACCAGATGGTGGTACACGGAGACCTAGGCGGCGCACGGTGAAGCTTCCTCCTTTCTTCCCCCCTTCTTCTTCATTCTCCTCTTCCTTCCCTCTACTTCTCTCATGAGACCTGGAATGCGTAGCTGCCAACAAAACAACCAAATCTGACGAGAATTGTTGCCCATCATGGCCTTATATAGGGCCATGATGGGCCCCTTACAAAGAGTCTAATAAGGGAGGTCCATTAAGTGACTCCCTTTTACAGACAAATAAAGGAACTAGGTAAATTAAAACGACGTGGAAATAAATGATACAGATGGATACGAACATGACGATACTGAAGAACATGACGATGCAGACGACAAAAATGAAAACGCGATAAATTGACGAATGAAGCGAGCACGAGCCGACAAGAAATTCAAATCAGTCGATGCGTGGTCGTACTTCTCACACCAGGGTGTTAAATCTGGATTCTTCACCATAGCCTTGGCATGTTGGTCGTGCGGTGCGCAAGCCGGCTGGTTGTCAGTGACGATGATGATGGTTTCGATGATGTGGCGGTGATCTTGGATGGGCGTTCTCCATCACTATATCATTATGTATATTAGTTAATGATAGATCAATTTAACTCAATCGATAGGTCAAGTATCCAACCCGTGGGGTGCCAAACTACGCCTTGTTCTCTAGAAGATACCAAGGAGTGTCTATCGACTCACTCATGGAACATGTCTGTCATCGGTTACGGTGTATGTAGAGTCCATCATCCCCTTGATGCTCCTAGAATGACTTAGGGTATGGTCAACTGTCAAGCCCTTATAGGTCATTGAAGTTAGTATTGATGCATTTTAGAAATCATTGGATAGTTCTTCACTAGTATTCCACTTCCTTGGCTAAGGACTTTATCACATCCTCTTCCTTGAGTTGTCTCCTCTTATACCAAGGGTGAATGATTTCATATTGACAACTCAATCATCTTTGTGAACTTCTTGCTTGCCCAAAATAAGAATGTTTAGAATTCCGTAATTAGGAACTCGTAGACCACAATCAAAGTATAACCTTCCATACACAAGACATCTTTGGTATCTCAAGTTAAAGGAACACTTACCCAAGTGTGATGTGTATCAACCTGATTGACAGTTTTGTATCATATCATTACGGGATTTGTACGGATCAATGCAACGAACTCTTTCCAATACAGATAGCCCACTATCTATATTTAGAGTCTCCACACTAATGGCTACAAGACCAGCCATACTCATCATACGAGTGAGAATATATAGTGTTATTCTATCTGGATACTTTGATGTCCTTATCAACTATCTTTGAAAAAGGATATTCAGAACATGTGCTTAAAGACTTGTGATTCTTTATTATAATCTCATCATAATTCATTACGTCAAATCATGTATGCATGGACTTCATTATAATCATCACATGTCCACACTAATAAATACATCATATTAATGAACAATAAAAAAGATGCGGAATGTGTGATTGGCTTTTCGGCCACATATTTTTTCGTTAAGACAATCTAGCAAAAATATATAAAGCGAATGCCGAGTCATCCCTCTTGAATCAAGAGTAAGAATGAATTGAGGCATGACTTAAATGAAGGATATATATCTCCATTTTATAAAAGATAAAAACCTAGATAAATGACATAAATTATCCCAAGCAAATCAATTTGTGAGTAGGCATATTTTCAGTTTTAACATTATTGATGCTGTAAGGTTACAAAATATCCTCAAGTAATCAAATCTCAAATGAAAACCAAATGAATGGCTATCTAGAGAAAGGGCTTCTTGTTAGCAATAGTGAAAAACTTCAAAATATGTCAAGGTTTGAAATTCAAAGTATCAAGTCTATAACTTCTACATTCTCTTTTAATGAATTTTAATATACATCTACAATCTTAATGTTGAACCAAACCAAAAGCTACACAACACAAACCCACCAGAAGTCCTCATCTCAAGTCTAGAACCCCCTTGAGTCATCTAAAAGTCTTCAAAGATCTCATATTCACTTGATAGTATCATGGCCCTACCTCTTCTGTTATTTGCATTACTTCATGTTCAATAGGAGTTAACTTCATTATCAACCAACAACAAAGTAAAGAAAATAAGTAAGAATATTTATATTTTTTACCTAAATTATAATTGAGAAAAAGGTAGGAAACTATTATCCATATTTGGGAGTTTTATGAACATCGTTCTTGGTAGTATTCATGGCTTAATCCATACTAGGTTTCTTAGGTAGAGCCCACATCCCTCCGTGCCTACAAAGCGAAATCTTTTTTATAATTATTTTGAAACAAAAATTATTTAGGGCGACTCTGGCTTTGTGAAAATTATGTGCATATATATTTTTAAAAAATACAATATTGCACATCTGGAAAAAGATAAAATGCAACCCTTATCAAATTTCTCCCTTATCTATCACCTGTCATAGTTATTATTTTTTTTTATTTGCATTTAAAATAAGTGAGCAGGGAAATTTGAATTTGGATTCTAGTATTCTAACATAAAAATCTATTTCATGTATCTAATCCTGTATAAGTCACTTTAGATTCAAGTTCATGTATTTTGCAAAAAAGGCTTTCATTATGTAGAGTCATAGTTCTTGAATAGCTTTAGCCTCTAGCCTCAACAAAATATTGCATGTGGCTTATATGTGTTGATATTTCAACCCTCATTCAAATAAATATTTAATATACATTCATTATTCCTTGTTTATATTGTTGTTTTTTATCATGATTGACTTCCAAGAAGAAATTCACGCAGTGAAAGAAATATGAATTGAACTGAACCTTTAAAAATGAAACTCGAACACCTTGACGATTAAAGCAATAAAATCCTATATTTTTTGGTTCCTAAAACAATTTGATGTCGGACGTCATCAATGACGTCGTCCGATGAGTAAATTTCTTTGGATATGTAACTACGTGACGACGTGAACCCTCGGTGGATGTACGTGCAGGCCCCCACTCGTGGGGATTCGCCAAGCTCTAAGTTTCGGGTGGACGACCGGTGACGGTGACAGTAACCTTCTGACCCTCATTAGAGCGATGATGGTGACTACGGCCTCGAACGGAAGAATTCCGTTCGCGCTCACACGTAATGGACGGGCTCGGCCCGTACCAAAGAATTAACTCAATTCATAGTTTTCTCAATATATTCTCTCACCTAAACTAACCCGAGCGCGGTGGAGTGCAGTCGAAAGATATACTGGAAGACGTAATTTAACTGATGAGCAAGGGGAACAACGTACCTTGTCGGTGGCGGGATTGTCGTTGATGCATGGGCCGATGCGGGCAGGAAGGTGGCGGCGTGCCATGGTCAGGCACGGCTTGGTTGACTGGCGGCGGTGTCATGACATAGGGCGTGATGCCGATGGCAAGAGGCAAAGCTCAAGGCCAAGAGGTGGATCAAGAAAGACGACTTGGGTTCAGCCAAAACTCGGGGACGCAACCGTTTTGGGTAGAGGCATGGTCGAGCGTGGCGGAGGACGTATCGTAATGCGGCACAGTTGTCACGTACTTCTTCAGCAAGGTCAAGTATAGTGGCGGCAATAGCGATTACGGATGTTGTGGTGTAGATGCGGCACATGCACGAGCACAGATCATCGCGATGACCAGGCAAGTTGGCATCGTGGTGTATCAGCTAGATGATTGGTGCCTAGGCGGCTAGTGTGGTCGTAGGGCGGTACGTGACTGTGGATTGCTCAATGGATGCAGGGATATCTTCCCCCTCCTATGTACGTTGACCACAGTGTGAGTCGCTCTTGCTCTGTCGTGGTCCTCGCATGACATTCCAACAGGTTACTCCCAGCCACACCAGGTTTGTGGAAACCGTGCAGCATGACACGTGTGGAGGCTTGACGCGAGGGCTGCAACCACGGGCACTCGTGGCATGAGGGTTGACCGCCGATGGGCCCCGGTGCTGAGATGGAGTCACGCACGGAAGGTGGTGATGCGCTCATGTGACTAGGCTTTTCCACGCATGATGACAGAATCTGCAGTGGTGCGGTCGTGATCCGCTGGTAGGGAGGCGATTCGGGGAGGCGGCACACCCACGGTGATGAGCTGCCGGCGATGGTAGTCGAGAGGCAGGTAGTGCAACCATACGTGGGGAGGAAAGATGTGCGCACTAGAACGGTGCAAGGAGACAAAGTCTTCGGTAACTCCGTATGCAGGTCCGGTGATGCACGCACACGAGCAGGGTGCCAACGGCAAGAGAAATAGGCAGTGGTTCCTCCTCTTTTCCCTTCTTTTTTCTTCTTCTTGGTGACTTCTGGACAAACGTAACTTCCACAATAGAAAATCCAGATCTGGACCTAAAATATAGGGCCATGATGGGCCCTTACTTAGGGTCCAAAAGCTTGGTCTAACAAGGGGTCATACAAAGGGACCCCTTTTAAAGCACAAAATGAAAATAAAATGACTCGATATGCAATCCATTACGATAAGAAAACATCACAACACTCGACAGGTTGGATACAGACATGACAAGAACATAACACACGAACATGATAAACCGAGCACGACTAATACGAATTCGATAAAATGACAATCATAATGGACACATGCAGACGTGCTCTACCCAGGGTATTTGAACCCGGGTGTCGTCACGTGCGCCTTGGCATGCTGATCGGGCTGGACACGAACCGATGGGGCTGTCAATGAAAACGATGGGGATTTTGAAGACGTCTCCGGTGGAACGGGTTGGCATGTTCCATCAAAATTCCTCCTAAGACGTGTAGTTTGAAGCCTCTAGACATATCCGTGTAGTCCTCAATATGTATAATCTTGTGGTCTTATTATTGATAAGCATCACCAGAGATATGAAATTCTGGTCAGACTAGGAGGCGAGGGTTCTCAAGATAGAAAAGGGAACACCAAAGTAGAAAATTTCAATGGCATTTTTCACTCAAGATTTTTTGTTATGAAGTTTTGCATGTGACCCTTTAGGCCCATCTACTTGTCTAGTTAATGACTCTCTTATCCTAGTAAAACCCTTGATTGAATACACAAATTAATTAAATTTTGCTGTCATATATTGATTAATAATAGGTATAATAAACCAATTTAAGAGGTTTATTTTACAATTTTGTTTATTGTGAGGATCAATTATTTGAGAGAATATTCATGTAAAGGAAGAAACTTGAAGAGAATACGACATTTAATACAAAGATTTATTTCGTTGAGGACTAAGTTACCTCGCATATATTCAAATCCACAGATTTGTAAATCCTTGAATGGGTCATCTCAAACCTCAGATATTCCTGGCCTTGAGATGTATCCACATTGTCCGTGGCATGTTAGATCTCCTCATCCTTTTTGTGTTCAGTGTGATATATCTGAAAAGATATTCTCACCATTCCAGTCACACCAGGAGAGGAAGAGACTCAGAAATTAAGGAAAATAAGTGGAATCCAATGAGAAATGTGCAATGGGCATTTCTCAATTGGGACTTTAATTCCTTTTATAAACATTGTTCTACTTCATATTTTTTCTTTTGACATATCATAAACATTGGGCATGTGACCCTCTTGTCCCATGTGCCAGTCTAGTTAATGATTCTGCAACCCCAATATCTATTTATTGGCTAACCACGTTATTTAACTATATCCAACATATATGTGATTAATCACATATTGATTTTAACTAAAATTAGTGGGCCAAATCACCAGCACGTGTAGTGACAGGTTACACCGTGTGTTACAAAAGATACAAGGGTTTTAATTAACCTTTTTACAGAACCTTTTTATCATTACTTAATTTGGGGGTGATGTATAGAAAATTGATGAATAATAATAATATAATATTTCCACTATTATTTCCAGGGATTTCATCACATCATCTTCCTTGCATATGTCTCGTATTATACCTAGGACAGTTGATTCCATATTGATCCCACAATGATATTTATGGACTTGTTAAGAACCATGTGATTGGGGACTTTTATCCAATCAAAAATACTGAAGAACCATTTCAAAAGTATGGATGCTTCCATGCCACGAGGCACAACAATGGAAGTAATCAAAAAGAAAAAAAGAAGATATATTTTGTATTAATGAATACAAACAAAACATCAATGTGAAACTAGATTTTAGGTCATTTAATAAAAAAATGGCACCAAATAATTATTCAACATGGGTATGAGGTAAGTATCGCATTAAGAATTAGGGAGAGATCATATCAATGGAGATCCATGCCCTTGTACTTTACAACATTCTATGAATAATTTACTTGGATCTAACATTAGTTATTTTGATGTATCGGTATGATATATTTATATATAGTAAAACAGCTGATTGACATCCCTTAAACCTTTTAAGGATTTTCAGAATTTTAAAACCCCAAATCCTGTATGAAAATCCATGAAATAAATTTTAAGACTGATATATTTTCATTGCTTGATTTTATTTTCTTTTAAAACTTTTTATATTTCAAAATCACTAACATCATAAATACAAAATAATTATCAAAACCTTGAAACATTCGTTGAGTTGAAAAATTTTCTGATGTAATACGAGTCCTACCGGGGTCGGCGGTACCTGTTACAACACAATAATGACGTTTAATGGATGTGATGTCAAGTAATGAATTGTATGACTAATTTAAAGAAACTCTAGAATGAGCAATAGATGACACGACCGATTAAGGAAACAATCCTTTGAATTTCACAGAGGAATAGACTGGTCATGATAGATTCTCAATGACCTTCAAGATTATTCAGACCTATGGTCATGATAGATTCTCTCTCCTTTCCATTCTTGTCATCTTGACCTATGTTCTTCTGTCCAATCTCAAAATTTACATCATCTAAACACAATTTAGCAAAAAAATATCTTACATTAACAGGAAGCATCAATCATTCCCAACACCCATCAACGGTCAACCTTGTGTCATCCAAAATCATAGTTTTAATTGGTGACTGTTCGACAGTTTGGGACGGTTTTCATCCCATACTATTTTTCTATTTTGGGGCTGTCTAAAACCGTCCCATCCCAGATCCATCCCGTCTGGAACAACCTCATTCAGGAATCATCTCATCGGAAACCACTCGGTCAAGGAACCAGCCCGTTGGGCAACTGGCACTATAGTGCACAATCATCCAGGACGTGGATGAAGGATGGGACAGGATGAACATTGTCCCATCCCATGTCCCATTTTTAGCAGTTTTTCGCCTCATCCCATCCAACTTTGCTCAGTCCTGGAGATTTTTTTCCACGTCCCATCTCGTCCGGAAGTTGTCCTGTCCGGGGGAGTATCATCCCGTTGGATGTCCGAGACAGTAAAATAGGCTACTAGTTACAATGTAAATAATGGTTCATGAATCTCGCCCATACAAGCATTTCCCGCCGCCCCCGAGTCGTCAGACAATCAACCTCTCTGGTTCTCTCTCATGACGATTTTGCTCCAGGATGATCAGCTCTTGATTTGCTCTTGCATGAGATCCTCTTCTCTCAGATTTAGACTATCGGTGAGTATATGTAACCTCCTATTAGCTTTGAGTTTTTACTGCCATCAATTATCTCTCGTATGGGCATTGATCTCGTTGGTGATCGGATTCTCTCGCTCAACATATTTTGCGTGGTGTGCATATTTGATACTGATGACAACACTCAATCTTGTTAGCATATTTCACTCATTGTGCGTCAATTGTGGATTCCATGGGCGATGTATCTCTGTCTCCATCTCTCTTATTGCATATCTCTTTCAGTTTCTTCGTTGCTGTCTCCCTCCCTCTTATGGCATGTCTCTCTTGTTTCCTACAGTGCTCTTTAACCCTCTGTATCTCTCATCCTTTCCCTGCATATCTCTCTATCTCCTAGGACAGGTATCTCTCTCACACGCTGCAAATCTCCCTAGCCCTCCATAGTTCTCTATCGAGTGTCGACACATATCCTTGCTTTGGATGTCTCTCTCTCTCCGTCTTTCTGCCTTTCTGCATGTTTCTCTCCCCAAATATTCACTCTACACTGTCTCTTTTTTGTTTATCTATTCCTTCATTCTTTGCTCAGTTTCTCATTCGTAGCAGAGACGTACAGAGAGGCACGCATGTGTTCTCTTTTCCTGTGTCTCTGACTCTCCGCTGCTCTCTTTCGTTCTAGATAAATATGAACATATAGATTTGTGTGTATATATATATATATGAAACTCTGTCTCTCTTCCTTTATACCTCTCTATCTTTTGATGTATATATCTGATAAACTGACTCGTTATGCATATATCTAAATCTTTTTACCTATCTCTCACTCTATAGTCTAATGCTCCTCTCTCTCTCTCTCTCTCTCTCTCTCTCTCTCTCTCTCTCTCTCTCTCTCTCTCTCTCTCTCTCTCTCTCTCTCTCTCTCTCTCTCTCTCTCTCTCTGCAGCCCTCTCTCTACGACTCCCTTTCTCATCCACTCTCTTTATTTTTATTTCTCTCCCTCTCCTTGCCGATCCATCTCTTGCTCTCTGTTTTAGTTTCTCTCACAATTTTATACATGTCTATCTAATTCTCCTTCTCTCTCTCCCTGCATCTATGTCTCCCTCGTTCTCTCTGCAACTCCCTTTCTCGTCCACTCTCTTTGCTTTTCTCTCTCTCCCTCTCCTTGCCTTTGCATTTGTAGATTTCTGTTTCAGGTATTCTCATCATTTTCTACGTGTCTGTCTAATTCTGCTTCTCTCTCTCCCTGCATCTTTGTTTCGCTCTCTGTTTGCGGCCCTCTCTCTAATAGATAGTCTGTATTTTTACTCTTCGCTTTTTTGTATCTCTCCCACTCTCTTTTCATCGTTAAATATCTCTTATATACCTTCCTATCTACATCTCTGGTTCCCTACATATATGCCATATCTCTCAACAACTATATTTTCATTCTTATATTTACCTCTCTCGCGTTCTGAAACTCTATGTCTCCGCATATGTGTGTCTTTCCATCTCTCTCCCTGGCAGGAAGTCCCTGCATGTCTCTCTCTTTTAGTCTTCCCATCTCTTTCTCTCTCACTCTGTATTTTTCTCCCTTTGTTTATCTCTCTCTGATCTGCATCTCTCTCACTCCCTGCATATCTCTCTGTCTCTGAATGAATCTCTTTCTCTCCCTCTCTTTCTCTTCTAGGATGACCTTCTAGATTTAGTAATTAAGGGCAATATGGTGAGTAATAACTTCATCTACATGGCTCTCTCATTCTCTCTCGCTCCCTTCATCTCTCACTACATATCTATCTCCATACCACTTGCTTCATCACTCCATATCTATCTCTGCTCTACACCTCTCTCATCCCCTGCATATTTCTCCGTTCCTATATGAATCTCTTTCTACATAGCTCTCTGTCTCTGCATCGCTCTCTCTACTCCCTGCATCTTTTTTCCCCACCAATCTATCAGCATTTCCCCTTCTCATGTCTCTCTTCCTTTGCGTGTCTCTCTCTTTAAATGTCTTTCTTTGTGTGCTTAGCTCTCTCTCTGACTTCTCTCTTTATCCACCTGTCCAATCTCTCCATCCCTCTTCATACCCTTTGCTAAATTAGGTGAATTAAATATGTTTTGGCCTCTTGAAAAGCTTTTTGTTTAAGGTGTTCATAAGATCTCATAATTTGATTTACTTATTTCCATTTTCACATGACTTGTCTCCTAAATCATATATGAAATGGTTATAAGATGGGTACAATTTTCATTGATCCTGAATGTCTGAGGTTACAAAATTCTTGAATCTGAATTTCTCAACGTATTGTCTTACATCATAACACAATAGACCAATGGAGGCCACATCGTGTACCTCACCGGACGTCACCGGCAAGGTGATGGCGCAGCCTCACCGGACGTCATCGAGCCAGCGCGCGAGGAGCCACCGGACGTCATCGAGCCAGATCGCGAGGAGCCACCATCGTCATCGAGCCCGCCACCGTCACGTGTCCAGCCGACACGACGAGCCGCCGAAGCGACGCGCGACCCCGAGTTCAAATACTCGGCATGACGTACGCGCACATCATCATCGGAGCAGCCCACTTTTCCCCTTCGCTTTCGTTTCGTATCTTATCTTTCGTCTCTTTACATCTTTTATTTTTCGTCTCTGTGTCTTACGTGTCGTCGTGTAGTGAGGGGAAGAGCCCATATGAGGACATCTTCCCCTCACATGGGCCTGACAAGCCCATTATCTTTCTTTTCCTATTTTCTTATCTTTTTCTTTGTTGTTGAAAGGGGGGCCCACCTTCACCCATTATATAAGGGGAAGAGGTGGGCGTCCAAGACCACTCTTTGAACAAATTGGGAAGTTATTTTCTACGTGGAGTCGAAGAGTCACGTTCGCAGAGAGGAAGAAGGAAAGAAGAAGGAGAAGAAGAAGAAGAGGAAGAAGAAGAAGAAGGGAGAAGAAGAAGAGGAAGAAGAAGAAGAAGGGAGAAGAAGGAGGAGGAGAAGAAGGGAAAGGAGGAGGAGAAGGAGAAGAGGAAAGGAAGAAAGAGGAAGAGGAGCACCACCCGCCGGACGCCCACCGCCGTTCGCCGCCCGACCGCCGCCCGCGGCCGTAGAAACCGCCGGCGCC
This sequence comes from Wolffia australiana, assembly GCF_029677425.1. Taxonomy (NCBI): domain Eukaryota; kingdom Viridiplantae; phylum Streptophyta; class Magnoliopsida; order Alismatales; family Araceae; genus Wolffia; species Wolffia australiana. The sequence goes on from NC_135849.1 coordinate 8,374,251, forward strand.
GCTCCTGCCAGCTTTGTCACCGTCCCCGCCGTTCCCGCACGTCCCACCGCCGCCCCTTCTCCCTCTCCATCTCCTATCACCGCCCTCTTTCTCATCCCGCAGCCGTACCTCCGTTCCTCATCCTTCCCCTCCCCGCGCGGCCATTGTACCCGCTCGGCCGTGCATTCTGTCCACTTCCCGCATCTGTCATCGTCCCTCCCCCTCCCTCTCGTCGTCCACTCCACTTCTCTGGCTTCATAACCACTTCCCCTCCCCCGCGCCGCTCGCTCTCGCGCCCCTCCTTTCTTCCCCGCCGCGTTAACCCCTTCTACCGCTTCTCCCTGTCGCGCTCTCACTCCCCATTTCCCGTCCGTTCCTGCCATCTGCCCCCTCCCAGAGGCGCGCGCGCCCTTCACCCGCCGGTGAATTCCCCCCATGCTCGCCAACTACTCACCCCTTCTGCCGCATCGCCCTTTTCCCCTCCATCATCCATCCTCCGGCCCATCCCACCGCCGAACACGCCATCGACCGATATCCCCATCTTCCCACCTGTGGCGACCCATTCCGGTTGGCAGACGTTTAGTGAGCGCGGTTCCGTGCCACATCCTCGATTCCAGCGATCGGCGTTGCATCGATCGAGCGACCCCGTCAGCGTTCGAGCTGCCGCCGGCGACAACTACTCCAACGCCCGCACCCTCGCCTACATCTGCCTGCCGCCTCAGACTCCCACTTCCCTATGGAGATCCAGACTACGAATATTAGTCGCCAGCGCGACGAAGGTATCCCTTACACCCGCTCTCCATACGTCCTTTACCTTCTTCAGTGCACTTTCGGTTTGCCTCTACCGCGCTCAGGTTAGATAGTTGAGCGTGAGACAGGTTGAGACAACGACGACATTTCACGAGAGTCTTTACCCGTCCGGTACGAGTCGGGAACACCCAACGTGTGTGAGCACTTCAGCGGGAATTTCCCGTTCGGTGACGTACTCGCCCTCGACCCTCTCGGGCGAGGTTCAGGAGGCCCGTCGGGCTTCACTCAGGCGACCTGTCATTTCTCTGGAACGGCAATCACTGTTTGTCGACGCACGCACGTACGATATTAGGACTTTCATTCATTCATATCGTCATTTATACCTGTTCACTCGCATCCATCGGACGACGTCCTTTGACGTAGTCCGATTAGTTAGCGATACGACACCGAACCCATACCCTCGGTGACGACCGGACGACGTCGTGACGACGTCCAGCATCACAGGGGGTTACGCCCGAAGTATTGGGTGAATGCATGGGGATAGATGTTGATGACAACATCTCCCGAACCACTAGGTGAACTCAGTCCAAAATTTTGGACAAGTTCATTGAGATGGGCCCAGATGAGTACCGATGTGTACTTTGTTGAAGCGCAGAACCCCACCCACAAGGTTGTCATCAAGAGACATACGGATAAGAGCACATACATGTTCTAGAGGCATTTGGAGAAAGCTCACCATAAACTCCAGGATGAAATCAGGGTGTATTGAACAATCAAGTAACATTGTTTCAATATGAATTACAGTCAAATAAGCTGTATCTTTGTGGTGTCACCTACAAGCAAGCAAAGGAGGATTTTTTTAGATTTATCTGTGATAATGATCTACCATGGAGACTTGTCAAGAAGAAGTTCTTCCAGCAATTGTGGTTCTACAGGAGACAATTGATGGGGGAGGTCATGGGTCTGGATGTAGAGAAAGAAACAGTGGGAAGGATGTACAAAGAGCTACAAGGAAAACTGGTGACCATTTTTGCTGGCATCCATAGCGTCTCTCTCATTGTAGATGCCTGGACATCGTGGAACAAAATCGCCTTGCTAGGGGCCACAGTCCACTGAATTGAATGCGAGTGGAAGCTTTGTGAGATTCTTCTTGGCATATGACAAATCAAAGGAACACATAGCGGCGCAAACCTTGCACGGATAGTGATGGAAGTCATCTATGAGTATGGCATTGAGTCAAAGATATGTTCCATAACAACGGACAATGCATCTAATAACAAAACAATGTTAGCGTCTATTATGGATTCATTGAGCGACATGTAGTTTGCATCACCCACATCCTCAACCTCTTCGTCCAGGCTAGACTCAAGATTATATGTAATCCAAAGGCACTAGGAAGCAGTGTCCTCTGTGCACGAGATCAAAATACAGAAGCAATATGATATGTCAAAGATCCATTTGAATCACCATTGATGAGCTTACATCATTAAAGTTGGCCCCTTTAGGATCAACTGTTGCTCAAGTGAGAGCTATCATCAATGCCATTCAGGGCTCTATGCAACGAATGAAAAAATATGTCGACCTTTGCCAGAAGTTTGAAATGACAAATTCTAACAAAATTGTGACTGACTGTCCAATGCATCGGAACTCCACACTTGATATGTTAGAGGGTGCTCACAAAGAGGGAAGTCCTTGAGAACATGGGTCTATGGTACATAGATACACAAATGAAGGACTACGTCATTTGTCCCAACGACTAGGCCATGCTTGATGAATATGTCGTAATTCTCCATCCACTATGCAATGAGTTAGAATTTGTTTACTCAACAAAAAATTACCTATCACTAAAGTGACATCATTAGTCGGTGCACTCACAACCCACCTTGAAGATGCAAGGTGGAATTTAAAAGCAATATTGACATTAGATCAGAGGGATGCATTGAGGACAACGTGCAGTGTAATGCATGAAAAGCTCATGCAATATGCAAACATGCTTTGGCGCAATCAATCCTTTGCTAGTGCTGTTATGTTGGATCCATTTTCAAAACTGGACACAGTGGACCCGTCGTGCCACCAAAATTTGCTCTCCTATCTTGGGAATATCTTAGAGTATCCATCAGACCTAGATGCAGACGATGATGAGTACGACCAGGGAAAACTTTCACAAGACTGATGACCAACAACATATGTCAACTCTATACACCGGCTTTTGCAGTTGGGCCATCGTCATCGACTGCAATCAATACTCCTGCAGGAGCAGGAGAAGTACCTCAACATCCCCTGCACTAGCAAGGAGGAAGATGGTGGAAGGAGGTCGTGACACAATGCTTTTCCAAGTTGTCAAAAATTGCTCTTGAGTATTTGTCGTGAGCCTGACAAGCGCACTAGTGGAACAACTATTTTGCATCGATCGAGATATCACCATGTATTGCAGATCATGCCTTGATGTAGAAAGTATTGAGGTTCTGATGATGTTCCGTGCACGGTTTCATCGTCTTGACCAATGCTCCTCAGATTCTGATGACAATGGTAATGATGAAGACATTTTACGTCCTAGTAAGTTATATACAATCCATTGGTTATTTCATTTAATCGCTTATTTTTCTCCATGGAGTAATTGTTATTCCATCCAACAGAGTAACCAATGAGATCACTCAGAAAGCATTGTGTGGGATGCGACACATAGTTTCAAACATATTTCAGTCTGTCTCTTGCCTTTCTTATTTTCTGTTTTTTCCTTCTTCATTATTCATTTCTTCATATCTTCTTTTTTCTCCCCTCCCCTCTCTCCCATCTCCCTCCACTTCCTATTTTCATATTCTTGCCTTCTTATTTTCATCTAGAGTTCTTCATTCCTACGGATTTAGTCTTCTCTTTTATTCTCTTGTTCTTCCTTTATTTATTTATTATTCTTTCCATCTTCTTCATTTATTATTTTTTCATTTTTTCCAGTTTTTCTGTCTTTTTTATTCCCCAGGTCTTTTTTTTCTCTTCTCCGTTCTTCACTTGTTCATTTCTTCTCTTTCCCCTTCACATACTATTTTCTTTTGCAATTCTGAGTCATTTTTTCTTCTGTTCTTCAGCTTTTTGCTCTCTTGTTTATTCTTTCTGTCTTGTTTCTCTTGTTCTTCCTTAATTTAAATTTTTATTCTTTCCATCTTTTTCTTCTCATTTATTATCCTTCTTCATTTATTATTTTTTTCATTTTTCCAGTTTTTCCGTCTTTTTTATTCCACTGTTCTTCTTTTTTCTCTTCTCTGTTCTTCACTTGTTCATTTATTCTCTTTCCCCTTCGTTTGGAAGATTGCTTTGTGGGTTTTAAGTAAATACTGAAATTGCAAGTTTTCCTAGAACCACCCTTGACTTTCACCCTTGTGCAAATTTTATTTTGTATGGAACTTTATGAATATCCTTTGCAAACCATTTTCATTTGGGTCAAAATTTTCAACAAAGTAGCACAGCACTAGATAGAACAAGATACACCAACATATATCTTCTTAAAGTCCAAAGAATTGAAGACCAAATACACTCCATATGAATGTAACTTGCATCATCCAGTTCGTCCTGTCTCGCCTTGTCCCGTCCACCGTCAAGTGCTCTGGAAGGGACAGTTTCTTCGTCCATGGACGAGAAAAACATCCCGTCCAGAGATTGGTATTTAGTATTGGGTAAATAGCACGGTACATCCCAAACCATGTCCAAAATCTGCGAGTCAACCTTAGCTTTTTTTTTTTGGCACGGTATATCCCAAACTCGCTAAGTCGACAGTGATATATCCCAGTGATGACGTGGAATCCATCGTGGCTGCCAGGTGGATCTCCGGCCAGATTTTGACCTGGCGGAACCCACCTGGCAGCCAGGCTGGATTCCACGTCATAGGATATGTCGACCTGCCAAGGGTTTAACTTAAAGAGAGAGAGAGAGAGCCATTCTAGAGAGAGAGAGGCGGGCTAGAGAGAGAGAAGGAGAGAGAGATGTTCTAGAGAGAGAAAGAGAGGTGTTCTAGAGAGAGAGGCGTTCTATAGAGAGAGAAAGGGAGAGAGAGGCGCTCTAGAGAGACCCGACCGAATCAAATCGCACAGGAGAGTGAGGCGAAACCACCTCTGCCGCCGGCCGCCAAGGCCCGCGAGCTCTTGGCAGAACCCCCCCTCTCACTCTCTTTCTCTCTCTCCAATATCTACGACGATCGCCGATAACCTTCCCCTCTGTCCCTGTCTATGTCTCTGTTCAAGAACGCCTCACTCTCCTGCGTGATTTGATTCGGTCAGGTCTCTCTAGAACGCCTGTCTCTAGAACACCTCTCTTTCTCTCTCTAGAATGCCTCTCTCTCCTTCTCTCTCTCTAGAATGCCTCTCTCTCTCTTTAAGTTAAACCCTTGGCAGGTCGACATATCCCCATATGACGTGGAATCCAGCGTGGCTGCCAGGTGGGTTCCGCCAGGTCAAAATCTGGCCGGAGATCCACCTGGCAGCCACGATGGATTCCACGTCATCACTGGGATATATCACTGTCGACTTAGCGAGTTTGGGATATACCGTGCCAAAAAAAAAAAGCTAAGGTTGACTCGCAGATTTTGGACATGGTTTGGGATGTACCGTGCTATTTACCCTTTAGTATATCCCAAATGCATCACTGTGGTCTCCGTCAACCGTCCATCATCCAAAATTAGTCCAGTCTGATCAAGGGATTATCCCTGGTCTGGTAGTCTGCCATCCGTCAACCAGTGTCGCCAGCAGACAATGAAATAACAAAGACTCAGATGACTGTCTTACGACGAGGATGACGATGACGCATCCTCATTGTTTGGTCGTCCGTTCGTGGACTTCAACCGTTTTCGTTATCCCTAATCTGAGCTTCCGTCTCTGACTCTCTGCGTCGCGGATGATCAAATTCTACAATCTCAACTCCAAGAATGAGATTGATTTCATCCGAGAATGAGATTGATTTCATCGGATTGATCGAGCTAGAAAAGGGTGAATCCGTCGTCGTAGCTGACGTGATGCCCGCGGCGGCAGGGAACGGCGAGCTCGTCGTACTCGGAGCAGCAACTCCACCTCTTCTTCCAGTTGGCCCGCCCCGTGTTCGGCCTCTGCTCCTTGTCGTTCCACTTGTAGACGATCACTCCGCTGCCATCAGTCCACTCGCCGTCGATCCCCTGGTGTGGAGGCGCCATGGCGAAAAGCCCTCTCTCGCCTGCAAAAACCTCGCAAGATTCGATGAAGATCGCCGCATCTCTCGGTGGAGAGCTCGGATCGATCGCCAACTCCGGTACCTGTGATGTGGCCGTGGAAGGAGCACGCCGTGGGAGAGTTTTCCTCCTCGTAGTAGAGAGAATTGCATCTCAGGCAACGCTTCTGAGCTCCTCTCGGAGAAGATGAAGAAGAACAAGAGGATCTGATCTCTCTTCTCCGCCGTGCCCTAGCGGGAGGGAGGGCAATCCACGACGCCACGCTGAAGGAAGCCATGCTTTGTGAATATCTGAAGTTCTTGAGCGTGTCCGCTTTTATAGTCGTGTAGGCTTCAGATAAGGATTTCAATTAGAGAAATGTATGCAATTAAATATATGTGATTAATGATGTTGTGAGTATTCATGGCAGATGGTTTCATTTATGACTACTCTGATGGGATTAATTATATATTAAACCTTCATTCAAAAAATAAAATTTGAATGAACTGTATTAAAGAACTGTAGTAACTGACATGTAAAATAAACAAGAAAATGTCTTGCCAGTGGGAATTAAAGTATCTTAGTGGAAGATATGAAGATAAACGGATGTGAATTTAGGGAAGAACCAGAGTAAGAGCACAATATTAAAAAATATCCATCATGCATCAAATAGAAAGGGATCAAGAGAAAAAGACAAAACAAGAGAAAGATGTAAGTATCAAAAGAAATAAAGATAGAGAGAGCACATGAGAGGGATAGAGAGATAGATAAAATCAAAAGAAGCTAAGGGATAATAGAACCTGAAAGTGGGAGAGACATATAGATCTGGAGAGAAAAGGAGACCAGAAACCGTATACACCAGGAATTGAAGAGAAAGAAATAGATCGCACGGGAGAAAAGGGGCGAAAACAGTATACACCAGGAATTGAAATTGAGCCTAATTGATCAAATTTTGGTCAAATTATTTGATTGACCGAATCCAATTTGATTAGATGCGATTGAATTACTCCAACAATCCCCCAGTGCAATTGACATTGATCCTTGATATTTTCAAACAGATTCTAACAAATTGAACATGTTGAACTGAGAGTGAAACTTAAAGAGAGACAAATAGAGAGAGAGAGAGTAGACCAGGTTTGACCTGATGTGATTTGAACAGTTTGGCATGAAACAAATTGGGGCAGGTTTTTAAATTCTACCTATCGGGCCATATTGTGTCTGAATTGAATTTGAACGAGATAAACCAATGGTTGGTCTTGTCTGAATTGAGTACTGGCCCCTAATGATTGAGGAATGTCTTTGCCTGACTAAATGCTTGACATGAACGAACATTAATGTTCGAACAATCAGACCAGATTCCAAAGTGAGAGAATTTGAAGAGGGGAGGATGGATAGAGAGATTGAGAGCAACAGAGGATGAGTGAGAATCATCACGAGATTGGAAGGGATAGGAATATTTGGAGAGAGATAAGGTAAGGGACCAACGGTGCGGCGACTGCGCAGGAACTTGGGTTGCCTACAAGCACGCTCTCTGACAGCATTGTGAATGGCGACAAGGCGCCAATTAGGCGCACTCTTGGAGGCATCCCACACAAACATGGTGTCTTGCTACTAGTTCACAATAGAGACACGTTACACACGCTCTTGGTGATAGTGGTGGTCAACATTGTAGTACATGTACTGCAGGAATGTGCATGTGCCTAGTTCATATCAGTAACAACAGGCACACCATGCCTGATGGTGGACATGTGCGTGGGCTACATACGCAAGCACACAACGTCTGAGTGATGATGCCCATCCACATTGGCAACAAATTACCCAATAGATGCTGGTATTTTCACAAAGCATCGGCATATGGGGGTAGGGAGACCTCAGGCTCGGTATGAAAACTAGGGATCGCCGGTCCCAATACAGACACTGGATTACGGTATCGGGACGGATGCTATACTGGATACTGGAAATCAAATTTTTGGTAGTCATTTTTTCCGATATCTGGATATCGAATAACAATATCAGATATCGGTTACTACAATATCGATATCCAATATTGCTATCTGTCTCGATGTCGTCATCCGCCTTCGTGTGTTGGGGAGGATGACGATATCGGATATTGGAGTTGGATATCAAATTTTGATATCCAATATAGAAGGGTTGTTAAAAATATAATTTAATCATCGTAATCGTTATCGTGCAATGGTTTGGAGAGGAATTAAGTGGGCCAGCGGGTAAGCAGAGAGCTTTTCAAGTTATGAAGTAGCTCGTTTCGCATATACAACCCAATATTTTTGTTTTCTTCCATATGGGATAATGAAGAAAACAAAAGGTTTAATCTGTATATATTAAACGAGCTAAGATACATATAAAAAACACATGGCATAATTAACATAAACCACCAAAAATGATGTTCAATACTTATTTTTTATGTCGAAATTGGTTATCGATATTCGAATACCAATTTTGATATCCAAATATCAAAATCCGATATTCGGTATCCGATATAATCTTGTCTTTACCCATTTGATATCCGTCTCCGATATCCGTTTTCACCTATCAGATGGATATCGTCTGATATCTGATATCCGATAGCAGACACCGCCGTTTTTTTTAGATATTGGATATCGAATGTCTGATACCAGATATCAGACGTACAGACCCTAATGACAACCTCCAGATGTTGCGCATCAGGCATAATATCCGGAGGAGGTATTGGAGTGCATCATTTCCCGAAGACCTACATGCACACAGTTAAGGAAGAACACGGTCCGATCTAGGTTGGTTTTACTGAAACCTAAACCTAGACCTGAAGTTTGGTTTGGTCTCGGTCTCGGTCTGGTGAGGTCTCAGCCGGTATTTTTGACTAGTCAATGTGAAAATCAATGTCAAGTTGTCTTGTTCTATTCAATGCATCTAAATAAACCCCATCTGAATGTCACCATGGGTGCCGAAGTGGTGTTTGATAATGAGAGAGTGAGAGAGGGAGAGAGAAAGAGTGACAATACTATAATTAGAGGGTGAAAGTATGTGTAGAGAGAGGGAGCGAGTAGGGAAGTAAAAAGGGGAAAGAATGAGATGGAGGGTGAGAGGCAGATAACGAGAGAGTGAGAGAGCGAAAGAGGGAGAGAATAACAGTGAGAAACAGAGATAGTGGGAGAAAGAGATAGGGAGAATGAAAAAGACTGAGATAGAGCAAGATGGAGAGAATATGAGAGGGGCAGAATGAGAGGGTGATACTAAGAGATAGAGTGTGAGGGGGAGAGAGTGTGTGCAAGGGAGAGATTGAGAGTTGGAGAGAGTGCAAAAGGAAAGGAGTACGAGAGGGAGAGAGTGAGAGTGAGACATGGTGGAAATATATGTGGCCGGCAAACTAATCACACATTCCACATCTCGTTCCATGTTCATTAATAGAACATATTCACTATAGTGCACGTGTGATGCTTAAAAGGAAGTCCACGAATACATGATCGGACTTAGTGAATTATGATGAGATCGTAATACGGAGATCACTAGTATTTCAGCATGTGTTCTAAACATTCCTATTCGAAGGATACACAAGAAGGACATCAAAGTATCTAGATAGAATAACACTATCAAGCCTCACTCATACGATGAGTATGGCCGGTCCTGTAACCATTATTGTGGAGACACTAAGGATAGATAGTGGGTGCTCTTTAGTGGAGAGAGTTCATTGAATTGATCTGTATAAATTCCTGAATATATTATACCAAACTGTCAATCAGGTTGAGTCACGTCACGATTGTGTAAGTGGTCCTTAGACGTGAGACACCAAAGACGTGTTGTGGATGGACGATTGTGCTTTGATTATGGTGAATAAGTCTCTAATCATGCGATTCTAAATGGTCTTAGTTCTGGTGCATCAAAAAGTTCACGAAGACGATTGAGTGGTCAAGATGGGATCGTTCACCCTCGATATAAGAGATAAAAGCTCAAGGAAGATGATGCAATTAAGTCCTTGGCCAAGGAAGTGAAATATTATAAAAGAGTTCTCTGATGATTTCTGAATGCATCCGTACTAACTCAGATGACCGATTAGGGTTTGATAGTTGACCATATCCTAAGTCGTCAAAAGAGTATCAAGTGGATGAGGGACTATACATACATGGTAATTGATGACAAACAGTTTTTATGAGTGAGTCGATGCACACTCCTTTGTATCTTCTAGAACACGAGGTGTAGCTTGGCACCCCATGTGTTGGAGACTCGACCTATCGATTGAGTTAAATCGATCTGACATTAATATAATCTATATGATGATATAATTAATTAATTTATAAGGCCAATAAAGATTTTTGGGCCGATGGATTCATTAACTAGACTTATACATGGGCCTAGAGGGTCACAAGCTAATGGTCTTTTGGATGTCAAAAGATATACTTAAGTTTTGGGTGTTTCTATAAAAAAAATACCCACTTATTATAAATAGGGGAAGGCCATGAACGAAATTCACCCAGGTCATAATTTTTTAGGGGCCTTTTCCTTCTTCGCCCTTCTACCCACAACTCCTCTCCACTCCCGATGCGACGAAACGACAACAATGCACAAAGAACGGGACTTGTCAATGAGAAGGAGGAGATTCGACGTGCCGAGGATTGCGTAAATATGTCTAGAGGCTGCACACTTTAGCAGCTTGACTCGTCTTACTCCGGGATCCAAAGAATCACAGATGCAATATGTGCAAAGGTACTTCGTTTCATGGTTTTATCAATGCCATACGATTTTTCTTAAGTCTTCCGTTGCGGATCGTTTCCATTTCTTCATCCAGATCTAGGCCTCTAAAACCAACAAGACATAGTGAGGGAGAGAGGGAGAGGGTGAGAAAGGGACAGAGAGAGAGGAAGGGGAGAGGGAGAGAGTGAGACATAGCGAGGGAGAGAGTGAGAAAAAGAGAGATACAGAGAGGGAAGGGAGAGTGAGAGACTGAGAGAGGGAGAGGGAGCATGCGACAGGAACAAGTTTGAGAGGGAGAGGGAGCAAGGTAGAGGGAGAGAGGAAGAGAGTGAGAATGGGAGAGAGAGGGAGAGAGTGAGAATGGGAGAGAGAGAAGGAGGCGATGCTAGAGGGAGAGATTGAGTGAGAGAGAGAGAATGAGAGAGGGAGAATGGGATAGAGTGAGAAAAGGAGAGAGGAAGAGTGGGAGAGTGGGAGAGTGGAAGAGAGAGAATTAAGAGGGGGGAGAGAGAGAGAGGATGGGAAAGAGGGAGAGACTGGGGGGGGGGGAAGAGAGGGAGTCTGTGAGAGAGGGTGAGAATGAGAGTGAGAAAACCAGAGGGAGAGACGAGAGTGAGGACAAGAGGGAGAAAGGAACTACCCATGGGCTTCAAAGATCACAATCTTCCAGATCATGTTTGTCGCCTTCGCAAATCTATCTATGGTTTAAAACAGTCACCTGAGAACGTGATAACTGCATGTATATTTTCATAGATTTTAGATATTTTTGGTATTATTAATTTATAAATTATCATGTTATCACTCTAATTAACTAAATATTTATGCACCAGCTATAAATTCTAATTTTTGCACATTGCGGTTATTTTTTACTAAACTCCTTGACTTCTTTGAAGTCAAGCAATTGTAGTACTGATGAGTATTATGTAGTTTCACATGTACAGAAATTTAAAGGAATGAGAAGATGGTAACTCTTAAAGAGTTGGATAATTTATGTGAACTTAGTGATTTTACAAAGAGGCTTGAAAGGATCAAGTGGAGTTGTTGACCTTCAAAAGAGAAATTTGAGGAATATGGGCCACTACCTGACCTGTCCATTGGGCTCTCAAAAGCCTTATAAAGAAAGAAGCTAAAGATTACAAGGGGAAGCTCCCAACCAATGGAGAAAAAGAGGCAAAATGACAAGAAAGATAATAGAAAAAGCCCAAACGTGTATTTTTAATAATTCTCCCAATGTTTAAATAGAATTTTTCTCCCTCATTTCCTCTCATTCTGGATGTGCTCTAGCAAGCAGCTGGCCAGCAGGACAAGACATTTTTCAGAATCCAGGTTGTTCAACCTGCTTAATGTAAGTTTATTGAAGTTTTCTCTTAATTTCATCTCTTGTTTGCATTGAAAAAAACCTGATCCTAGCAAAATATAAGGATAAGCACTTGAGAGGAAGCATTGAGGGCTCAGTAAGCTTGCATTGAGGCTTTAGGATATTAGATTTCTACTTTCTCCTTCATTTCCCATCCATTTACTCTTAAAATCCATCCTTTTCCCACTCTAAACACTTATTTTCTCTACTTTCTCTCTCTAGAATAGGTTTTCTCTCTCAATAAACCTTTATCTATATCCCTAGTACCTCCCCTAAAAATTTCATAAAAAAATATTCTTCACTTGCACTTTCAAATTCTATCTCAAACTCCTTCTACACTCTCTCTTCATTTTCTCTCTCTATTTCCTCATTTTGGCCCTTTCTCTCTCTAGAATTAGTTATTTATCTCTCTAGACCTTCATCAATATCCATAGTTCATCCCCTAAATTTTTCATAAAAAAACCTTCATTTAACCTTCAAATTCCCTCTCAAACTCTCTCTACACTATCTCATCATTTTCTCTCTCTATCTCTTTATTTTCTCTCTCTATCCTCTCATTTCGACATTTTCTCTCTCTAAACACTTTTATTTCTCCCTCTAAAATATCTCCTTATCTCTTTCCAGACACTCAGGCATTCCCCACTTTGAATCCCAAAATAAGTTGCATTTAAATATCGCTTTTTATCATCTCAAAAATCAAATTTCCCTCTTCTAGCAGCCGTCGTGCGCTGCTGTGCGGTGCTTGTGCGGCAGGGACAGCTCTCTGCCCACCGGTCTGTGCGGGGGCAGCGCACACGACCACAGGGCACAGGGTAGCCCTGTGCAGGACTTAGCCGAATCAGTCAAGTCCTGACCATTGGTTGAAGCCCAATTGGCTTTAAGCCCATTTGGCTAAGTCCCCACTTAGCCAAACTGGGCGAAGCCTTAGTGGGCTGACTCACTAAGGCCAGCCCAATGGGGGGGGGGGGATCGACCCCTTAATTTCTGCCTCTCTAGGGATCGACCCCTTAATTTCGCTATATTGATTATAGAGTATTTAAGTGGAAAATTTTCATAAATGTTGTTGGCTAAGTCTGAATCAAAACAACGACATAAAAACTTAAATTTGGACTTATCATCACCACGGGCTTGGTTCACCAAGCTGACTCAATTCCTTAATACATTGATTTTATAGGATCTAAGACTGATATATCATTGTTCTTCAAAATATCCCAAACTAAACCCATTTTTATTTTAATCTATGTCAATGATATACTTAACATATCTCCTTCTTCGTCCATAATTAGCGACTTAGTTCAACAATTACAAAAATAATTTTGCGATAAAAAATCTAGGACCAGATAACTACTTTTTAGGCATTGAATTATTCCAACATAGTGAAGGTTATCTTCTGTCATAGTCTAAATATCTCTCTCGAATTATTCACAATACAAACATGGAAAATTGCAAACCATCTTCTACTCCATATAGTTTTTCCAAGTCTTCTTATCAAACTGACCTCTTTTCTGATCCCACTCTATACAGTAAAATTGTTGGATCTCTTCAATGCCTTACATTAACTAGACATGGCATTTCGTTTGCTGTGAATAAAGTGTGCCAGAAAATGCACATCCCCACAATTAATGATTGGAAAATTTTAAAACATCTTATTCGATATCTGAAAGGAACAATTTTACATGGTCTTTTTATTCATAACAAGTCAACATTTTCCATCAGTGTATTTAGTGATGCATATTGGGCAGACGACCAAGATACAGAAGATCTACAAGAGGCTTCATGGTCTTTCTTGGCAGTAATCTAATCTCTTGGAGCTCCAAAAAGCAGCCAACTATAGCCCATTGCAGTACCAAAGCTTAGTACAAGGCATTAGCAAACGCAGCTACTGAAGTCCTATGGATTCAATCTCCTCCAACTTTGTGGTGTGATAACATTAGAGCTACCTACCTGCTGCAAACCCAGTATTTTATGCACGGACGAAGCACATTGAGATAGACTTCCATTTTGTCTGTGAACAGGTCGCAGCCAAATTGCTCTCCATTCGGTTTGTCAACAATGAAGGGCAACTAGCTGATATTCTCACTAAAGCCCTCCTACCAACCAGATTCAACTTCCTACAAAGCAAACTTAACATCTCCTCCTCGTCGTTGCGCTTAAGGGGGGGTGTTGAGGAGTCAACAAACTCCTCTAATGAGTCAGCCAACTCGCCACGTTGACGGCCTCGTCAACAGCCAAATCGATAGGGACTTAACAAGATTAGCTAGTAGGAATTCAACACGTACCCCTGTACACTTTATGAGATTTAGCGGTCAGGATTAAATATAAGTTCAAATATAGACAGGATAAAAGATAGATGGCTAGGATTAAATCGTAGATAGGAAACACATCAACGGTCTGGATTCAAATAAACATGTTCATTTTAACTAGTTATAACAGACATGATTAAAATGCAGAACTAATGGCTAGGATTGTTGCACATATATCCGTTATAACCATTATAATGTCTATGGTTGAAAATGGTAAGTTTATATAATTATATTACTATATGATGCTATAAATTACCAACCAATGTCAACAATAATGCTTGAGGAAATACAAGGATTCTCTTATCACAACCTTAGTGTCTCTTCTCTTACTTCTTCTTCTCCGTCTCTTCTGTCTCCTTCTTCATCCTCATCCCTCTCCAAGAATTCTTATAGAAAGAGGAGCGGAAGAGGGTGAGAGAGAGGGAAAGAGGAAGAGGGGAAGAGGGGAAGAGAGGGAGAGAGAGAGAGAGAAAGAGGGAGAGCGAACAAGACAGATAGGGAAAGAGGAAGAGCGGGAGAGAGAACTACCAAGGGAGAGAGAGGGAGATATAATGAGAGGAAGAGATGAAGAAGAGAGATAATCTAGCACTTGGTTATTACATCAGTTTAGACATGTGATAGATCTGGCCAGAGATTTGATCTGAACTGCCAGATCATGGCCCCCACTGATAAGATCACAAAGAAGTACGGAGCACGACTACGAAGAAGTACCAGCAGAACCATATTATGGGTAGAGCTGTTGGACGAAAACGGATGACGTTTTTTAATAGAGGGATGGGACTGAACGGACTTCCGTTCCATTATCCGTCCAGGGAATTTTGTTTCGTCCATTTCATCATCTGTCAAGGTTTCGTTATCGAGAGGACGAGGGAGTAATCGAGATCGAGAGAGAGAGGGCGAGGAAGTGATCGATTGAGAGAGAGGGAGAAGGAGAGGGAGCGATCCAGAGAAAAAGAAAGAGAGAGAGGAAGAGGGAGCGATCGAGAGAGAAAGAGAGGGAGAAAGAGATGGAACCATCGAGAGAGAGAGAGGAAGGAGTGATCGAGGGAGAGGGAGAAGGAGTGAGCGATTGAGAGAGAGCGGGAGAGGGAGAGAGAGTGATCATGAGAAGGAGAGAGGAGAGGGAGCCATAGAGAGAGAGGGATAGGAATCAACTGAGAGATAAATATTTCCGTCCACTGAAAGTCATCCGTCAGTTCTGTCATCCGTTTGTCATTTTCGTCATCCATCATCCGTCACGGATGACGGATGACTGAAAGCTCTCCGTTCAGTCATCCGTCCACCGCACGGACGACGGATGACGTTTTGAACGGACGGATGACGAAACATCATCCGTCCTACAGCTCTAATTATGGGAGGTAACGAATTAGAGAAAGTAATTAAAATAGGAAAGATCGGGCCAGGAGTCCCATCCAAATCTCAACCGAATGTCGGGGATGCGGTCACCTTCTTTACCGTTACCGCTTACTCTCACCTCCACTTGTCCGCGAGGCTATTTAAGTTGTTATCTTAGTTGAGATTCCCGCCTACTTGCTCTTCGCCATGGATTCCCAGATTCTCGTCGCGCTCGGTCTCTCCCTCGTTGGCGGTTTGAGCACTTCCCTCGGTGAGCTAATTTCTAATCGGTGCCAAAGTTCAATATCACCTGATTTCAAATTAGACTGATACTCTGTTCCTTAATCCGTTCTTAGGATAATTAGTTTAGCAAAGGCTTTAATTGTGATTAACTTCTGGCCTCGCCTCCCAGAAGAGAGATTTCAACTCGATTTTGATCTAGGGAGTCTGCCTGGTTTTTTCTCTACGACGGTTCTACTTGTTGCTGAAATCCTTGAATCCGCGTTCTACCTCGGGCGGTGTTGCTCTCATACGTTTTTGCTCGATCGCGGTCCTCTTTAAAAGATTTACCTGTTATCCGAGGAATCCATGAATTTGGGTTAGCAAAGATTTTATCCGAGCGTGTCCGATATAGAATGTTGCCCTTTATTATGCCAAATTTCCTTGGCTGAGATCGCGCAACATTCCGGACGGTTTTGCTTGATAGTGCATAACTTTCCGTCTTCCTCGCATAGAGAGGCCAGACGTATCGTCGATCACCAATTCACAAGAACTATAACCGAAAAAGCAGCGTAGTTGTACAATTGGAGGCTGTATATTTGAGAAAATTCTGCACCTTTTTTCCTAGAAATAATCACAATGTTACTTTTTCTGAGTCCATTGAGACTTTGAAGAAGTCAGGTAATCTACTAGCTCTTGATTTTTCTAAATTGTAGGTTCCCTCAGAAATCTCGTATGGAGTAAACAATCTGAACTGAACATAACCTGGATACTTCTTTCGTAGGTGCACTTTTCGTTGTGATAAATCAAGCTCCGAACCTGAAGGCATTAGGCCTCTTACAGGTTTAGTTCCTTCCTAAAGATTTTTTTCTCCAAAATTATTCTATATAATATTGTAATCACTTGTTTCAGGGTTTTGCTTCTGGTCTGATGCTGAGTATTTCGTTTTTTGACTTGGCTCACAATGCCATTAATTCTCTCGGCTTCTTAAAAGGCAACCTTTGGGTGAGCAACATTCTTTAGTTTTTTCTTCAAAGATAAATATTGGGTTAGATCAGAATGCCAAAGTTCGGCATGCTAGACGATGGGATTGGAGAATATTGTGTCTTAGGTGTAAACTGATTGAGCGGAAAAAAATTTGATTCTTATGAAAACTATGTTTCAAAGATAAATCAGTATAACCATATCCAAGTCAAATTTATCTTAAGGGCCAGCCAAGTCAGGGGGGCATAATCTATGGGAACAACGGATAAAGGAAGTAGAACACGATTTAAGATGGGGTTGGATATTTGGAGAAGTTAGATTGTTCTGGAGAGGTACACCTGCTGTGAGCACAAGATCAAGGACCAAACGATGGATGGCTGTTATAGAATTGGAATCGTTCCAATGTTCCTCTCTTTCTCCCCTCTTTTCAAGACACTCTTCTGGTGGGGTCTTAATGAAATACATTACTGTTTAAAAATTGTCTACGTTTTCAATTTTGGGGTACAAAAATATCGTTTGAAAAACTTTGGCTTGATGTTAAATATTGTTTAAATATCTTAAACTTTTTGTCTATCTGTTATGGTGTAAGATGGAACTTGACAAACACGATTGAAACACAAGAATCTTCATACAATCGTCCAGAGAATAGATGCAGAAAAAAAAACGGGATGAGATCCAATCTGGATCTCCCTCCTGGCGGTTTGGAATTTACCTTTTAACTATTCCAGCTTCCCGTCCTGCGAATGGGACATTTGAAGACAGAAAAAGACCAGCATAACTGTCTTCCTCCATCTCAGTGTTATTTATAGCTGGACTCTTCTTTAAATGGCATGTGCCATTCCTTTTCCCGCCCTTCAGAACCTTCTCCTAATGTACGTCTTTGCTGAAATACTAATCAAAATGAAATGGGGAGGATCACTGATTTTGGGTGGTCTCTCCTATCTTTCTTAAAAAAATCATAAAGCGAAATTCCTCTGGATGCTGTTAATATGTTTGGTAGAGCTAAAACCAGCGCTTCTGTGATGAGGGTGTTTTATCTGTGAAATCAGTCTGGTTATGATGACAGTATCTTGTATTTGGGCCATTGGTATTCTATCTTTGTGGTTTATTTGGTTTATTTCTATCCCTTGCACTGAAAATTCCTCGGTTAATTTCCATTTTTCTTCTCGTAGTTTTTTGCTGGAGTCCTCTTTTTTGCGTTCATTGTGAATTTTATTCCAGAGCCTACTCTTCTTTCAAACAATCATGTAAGCACAAAAAAGGTTAGTAGCCACCTACATGTGTTTCATTAGCTTGTTGATTGAATTTCCACCATGCTTAAATGTTTTTTTATGAGGTTGTAATTTATGATAGCAGAAAGATGATGATGGATCAGATAAGGATGTAATGAAAAAACATCGGCGTCAAGTTCTTTTCAGCGGAATTATTACAGCAATAGGTACGCCTTGTCTTTTTTCTCTTCTGTAGGCATCTGTATCCATGCCTAAGAAGTCATTCAAATCGATTTATTTCTTTTGGCTTCCTCAAAATGTTAAGATATAACACTCTGTCTTCTGAAACATAAGATTTATAAATATTATACATCAGAAATATGTTAACACCATTAGAGTTATAATGACTGCCGGTAAACCAATAATCACAGCGCAGTAAGCTCTGGCCCACACTATATGGTTGCTTCTTGTAATGGTAATGTCAAACTGTGTTTTTCCCTTTTAAAACTTATGCAAATGACCTGCACGATCTTCTTGCTTGATCATACCACGATCTGGAAAAGGGAATCTTCCGGCACACCAAGTCAAGAAATCTGGTCCACTAATGGATCAGGAGGAGAAGAAGGATTGAGTCAGAAATCGGGAGACAAAGAGAAAGGGGACAAAAAGGGGCACCAAATTTTCTGATATGAAGTGTGTCCTCCTGAGCTCAGGCAATTCTTTATGAGGCAAATGGGTAGTATCCTGACTTAAACCCAGGTCAAACACAGGGTTGATCATCCAAGAAATGGTTCCAGGGAAATAACTAATCCATTCTTATTCGAGGGGCACCTTATCAGCGCCTTGTTTTGTTAAGCTCAGACTCAAGGAATAATCTTGTGTTGTGGTAGGATCCTTGATAGGATCCTCAACCTATCTAGGGGGTAGTTTCCTCATGTTAGCCCACAAGGGCCTTTCAGTCGTTTGGCTATTTGATACAATTCCCGGATCTAGGTCCATATCGAAAGGAGAGTAGAGGGAGAGGCAAGGTAGAAGTTCCAGGGGTTGAGAGGCGAAACGGGAATGATCTGAGGAAGGGCCGAACGGATGGGGCAGGGATCGACCGGGGATGAGCCGGCTGAAGATGCGGTGAGGAACAGATGATCACGAGGGACAGGGATCGTAGAGGGAGAGAGGGAGGAGACCTGGACGTGGAGAGGGGAGACAATAGATCTACTTCATTCTTCTTGGCTGCCCTCCTAAAGAATGGGCATCCCTATTTAAAGGAAATACGCAATAGCCAAATGACAAAAATGCCGTCGTGGGCGAACATGATGAAACTAACCCCTAGATAGGTTGAGGATCCTATCAAGGATCCTATTATATTGACTGCCCACTACATAACTTCAGCTACTGATTTCCTAATATTGTGTTTTCCTTGGGTGAACCTCATATCAAAGAAGAGCATTAAGTATTTAAGTAATCTGTAGTTGTTCGCTCGAGTGTCAATGCAGAATCTTGAATTATGGGTCATCTCTGATGTCAAGTCAGTTGGGTTCTGATGCAGTCCTGCTCAGTCCAGATCGTAATTGGGTTGCTTTAACTCAATTGTTCGAAATGAAATGATAATTCACGTCTTCCACCAAATGTTCACTGAGGATCAGTGAGGGAGAGAGGTTCCCGAGAAGGAAGGGAAGAACGGGAGTGGGGGGAAGAGGCCGAGCAGAGGGCTAGGGATCGGCCGGGGATGAGCCGCCTGAAGATGCGGTGTGAGGTAAAGGCGATCACAAGGACGAGGATCAAGGAGGGAAGACAGAGCTAGGACATAATAAGAGAGGAGGACCCCAGTAGCCAAATATGATAACTTCTGTTGAAGATACGAGCTAAAAGATGCGGGCATATCGGGTTTATTCTCCAAGCTTATCGGGCCCTACTAGACTCCCTATCGGGCTCTATCGGGCCCACTATCGCCAGCTAACGGCTAGTCAAACTAGCCGTTAACTAGCCATTAGGAAATAGCCGTTAGACAGCTCTTTATGAACTCCAAACAGTGTACATTGTAATGTTTTTTTTTGAGTGAAATTAACTATCTTTCTTCTTTCATCCTGGTCACTCTCTCTCTCTCGCTGGATTCTCAAATTTTTCATGGTATCAGAGCCTACGACATAATCATCTGAAGAGCTCGTCGGCATAAAGTTCATCCCCTGGGAGGACTCGTTCAAACCTGTTGAAGGTCAGTATCTTGGTATTATTAGTTATATAAGTCATGGCAGAAGACATGGCTAAGATCTCTGCTGAAGCAGTAACGCCATCATCGGGAAATCAATTAGTTATTACCGATAGATGGATTACTACACTTCCAGTTATTGCTAAATGCAATATTTTCAACGGCAATAATATGTTATTGTGGGAAAGAACGATTCAAGCTGCTTTAAAGCCAAGAAAGCTTGCATATCATCTTACAGAAAATTGCCCACAAGAGACTCATCCAAACTATCCAAGATGGGTAGTAGAAGAAGAGTATGTATTTGGATGGATGCTCGACTCCATCTCTGCAGAGCAACTAGTTCAGTATTCTTCTTATGGAACAGCCAGAACTTTGTGGGAAGCTATTCATCAGAATCATTCCATGAAGAATGACAGAGGTAAGATTATTGATCTCATTGTACAATGCTACACTCTCAAGCAAGGAGATATGTATGTGCTAACTTACTCAAATAAGTTGAGAGATATTCATAATGAATTGGATCATTGTAGGCCACCCTCCAATGATCCAGTGGCAAGAGCTCACAAGGCAACAAATCGATTGTGCCAATTTCTACAAGGACTTCGACCAGAATTTGAAATGGTCAGAAGTCAACTCTACAACCGAGAAGAAGAGCCTACATTTGATGAAGCTGTTTCCAAAGTTATGCAGGAAGAAAGTAGGCTTAACTCCACCAAAGGAGCTATTGAAAACACCTCCTATGTCGCCAAAGCTCAGAATCAACAAAAACACGATTCAGGCAAACTGAGCAAGGAAGACATAGTGTGCAACTATTGTAAAAAGAAGGGACACATGAAGGACAAATGTTGGAAGCTTCATGGCAAGCCACCTCACATTGCCAGAGCGCATATGTTACAAGCAGGAGATGGAAGTGGAAATCCAAATTCTCAGAGGTGTACACCATCACTCCAAGACTTCCAGAAGATGATGCAGGAACTACAGAGTATCAAGTCATTCATCAACTCTGGAGCAGTCATTGGATCAGCTTCCTTGGTCAACTCTGGTATGAAAGAAATATTTCATAATATAGCCTTACTTGCTAAGGGTCCATCTATAGCATGGATCCTTGACTCCGGTGCAACTGACCATATGTCATTTAGAAAGGAATTCTTTATAACATAAGAGGAAGTTCATCCTGGCAAGTACGTTCAAACAGCCGATGGTACATGTACTTCCAGTAATGGACATTGGAAAATTGAACGTTAAGCCAATTGGTCAGTTACAAAATGTGTTGCATATTCCTAAATTATCTATAAACCTAATATCGGTACAGCAATTAGCAAAATGTAGGGAGTATAATATTCTTTTTGATAATTCGGATGCTTATTTATGTCATAAGGAGCTCGGGTGGAGGACTGGACTAGCTAGAGTCCATCAAGGACTTTACTACTTACCTATGGAATGCCCAGGAGATGGATCCAAGGTGGCAGCAGTGAAGATATCTCCTGAGGAAAGGATTATAGAGACTCACCAACGAATGGGTCATCCGTCCTATCACCTTCTTAAACATTTGTACCCAAACTTATTTGAAAACATCCTTGTTGAAAAATTAGTTTGTGAAGCATGCCAATTAGACAAGTTTAAAAGAGCAACATATTCTCCAAGTCATACTTGAATGAAAAGACCTTTTCAGATCATTCATTGTGATGTCTGGGGGCCATCTCCCCAAACAGATATACTAGGAAATCGATATTTTCTAGTATGTACAGATGACTATAGTAGATACAGTTGGATTTTCTTACAAAAACACAAGTATGAGGTTACAAAGAACCTAAAAGGGTTATGTAATCTTATCAAAAGACAGTTTGGTGATCAAGTCAAAGGACTGAGAACAGACAATGCAAAGGGTTTCCTCAATAATGAACTTGCTGAGTTTATCATGACTGAAGGAATAAAACATGAAACATCATGTCCATACACTCCACAACAAAACGGAGTTGCTGAAAGGAAAATAGGGGACATTGTGGACACAGGAAGAACACTCTTAATCCAAGGGAATGTCCCTACAAATTTATGGGGTTTTGCTGTCATGACTTCTACACATCTTATAAATCGACTCCCATCAAGTAGTCTATCCTTTCAAAGTCCACTTGACTTACTTGAATCATATTATCCAAATGTGAGACTGAAAACTGGATTACCTCCTAAAATCTTTGTTTGTGTTGGTTATGTATACAATCATACACACAAACAGAATAAATGGTCTACCAAAGGATTAAAGTGTGTATTCGTGGGATATTCAGTTACACAAAAGGGTTATAAATTTTATCATCCCGTTACTCGCAAATACGTTGTCACTAAGGATGTAATATTTGATGAGAAGTCTTTTTATTACAAACCAAGGGGCACTGAATCACATTTAGACACTAGATCTATACTCAATAGTGAAAAAACACTACTTGAGCCACAATCTGAACTGGAATCTGGAACTCCCAGGTACCAGTCATTTGAAAACAAAGTAGACACATCTTTTCAGGATAATTTGCAGGAACCTGATTCGGTAACAGAGCAAGCAGCTGAAAGAACTGGAGAATCATCCCAACTTACACCATATCCGAAGTATTACCAAAGGAGGAACAAGGGCAAACAGTTAGAGGTCATGGATTTGGATAGAGGGGGAGAGCAGCCTAATGGAGGGGAAGGAGTATCCACTGAAGGGGGAGTAGCATCTGACGAGGAAACTAATACTTTGTCAG
The DNA here is from genome assembly GCF_029677425.1 of Wolffia australiana. Lineage (NCBI taxonomy): Eukaryota > Viridiplantae > Streptophyta > Magnoliopsida > Alismatales > Araceae > Wolffia > Wolffia australiana. Next base: position 8,397,183 of record NC_135849.1, read on the forward strand.
AAGCTGAAGAAAGCCATTGGCCAATTGCCCTGAGAAAGGGTACCCGAAAGTGTGTGAAACTCCCACTATATCCAATGACCAACTACCTGAATTACACAAAAGTGTCACCCAATATCAATTGTTTCTAACGAAAATTCAAGAAATAGTTATTCCCAAATCCCCACAGGAAGCACTGAAGAATATTAATTGGAAAGAAGCTATGGATGAAGAAATGAAGGCCCTCATACAGAATAATACTTGGGAAATCGTGGATAGACCCAAGGATAAGAAATCTGTGGGATGTAGATGGGTTTTTACTATAAAGAGTAAATCAGATGGAAACTTAGACAGATATAAAGGAAGACTAGTAGCTAGAGGATATACTCAAACCTATGGGATTGATTATCAGGAGACATTTGCTCCAGTTGCAAAGATTAATACTATTAGAATCCTAATTTCATTAGCAGTGAATCTAGACTGGCCACTAAATCAATATGATATCAAAAATGCCTTTTTACATGGTGACGTGAAGGAGGAAATCTACATGAATATTCCTCCAGGGTATGAAAATCAACACAACAGAGGAAAAGTATGTAGACTTCGAAAGGCCCTTTATGGGTTAAAACAATCACCTCGGTCATGGTTTGGACGATTTACCCAAACCATGAAAATACTAGGATATAAGCAAAGTAATGGAGAACACACTATGTTTTTTAAACATTTTTCCAAGGATTTACTAACTATTTTAATAGTATATGTAGATGATATAATAATTACTGGGAACAACCTAGAAGAAATAAAGAACCTCAAAGAACACTTGAGTAGGAATTTTCAAGTTAAACATCTAGGACCCTTAAGTTACTTCCTAGGCATAGAGTTTGCAAGATCAAGTGAGGGTATTTTAATGACACAACAAAAGTATGTTTTGGATCTCTTAAGAGAAACCAAACACACAAACTGTCACGTGAATGAGACACCAATGGACGTAAATCATAGGTTAACTCTAAGTGAAAGTGACCCTAAGATAGAGATTGATTCATATCAAAGACTAATTGGAAAATTGCTTTATTTATCCCACACGCGACCAGATATATGTTATGCTGTGAATGTTTTAAGTCAATTCATTCACTCACCTAGAAGCTCTCATTTTCAAGCTGCTAACAGAATCCTCAGGTATCTAAAAGGAACACCAGGACTCGGCATTGTACACAGAAAAACAGGTAAACTTGACCTTATCCTATACACTGATTCTGACTTTGCTGGTTCTCGACTTGACTACAGGTCTACTACTGGATATTGCACAATGCTAGGAGGGAACTTGGTTACATGGAGAAGTAAAAAACAAAGCGTGGTATCAAAATCCAGTATGGAAGCTGAATTTCGAGCCATGTCAAAAGGAATTGACGAAGCAATATGGATCAAGAATTTATTAGAAGATTTGAAGATCACATTTCTAAGACCAATTATTATCCGCTGCCACAATAAATCAGCAATTAGCATAGCTCACGATCCAGTTGATCATGATAGGATGAAGCATGTTAATATTGACAGATTCTATATGCAAGACCACTTGGAACAAGAAAACTTGAAGACAGAGTATGTGAGTTCTGAAGAACAGTGTGCTGATATTTTTACCAAAGGTCTGCCGATCAAGCGAACTCAATATCTGCAATCCAAGCTTGGAATGGTAAATATACATTCCTGCGCTTGAGGGAGAGTGTTGAAGATACAAGCTAAAAGATGCGGGCATATCGGGTTTATTCTCCAAGCTTATCGGGCCCTACTTGACTTCCTATCGGGCCCACTATGGCTAGCTAACGGCTAGTCAAACCAGCCGTTAGGAAATAGCCGTTAGACAGCTCTTTATAAACTCCAAACAGTGTACATTGTAATGTTTTTTTTGAGTGAAATTAACTATCTTTCTTCTTTCATCCTGGTCACTCTCTCTCTCTCTCTCTGGATTCTCAAATTTATCAACTTCCACTCTGTCCTCCTAAAGGGAGGGCTATGCTATTTAAAGGAAACATGTAAGGAGAGGGGCCTAAATGCCCTGAATGGTCAAAAGATGAAACTGCCCCTCAAGACAGCTAGGGAACATATCAGGTTCGTGACTCTCATTAAGTGCTGGATTAACTTGTCTACAGCCTATGGAATTATATTGTGACCATTGACTTGTTTTGCTTTGCTTTGCTTATTTCATAGAACTCGGTAGTTTACATACCGGAGATCCAGGCTTGTCTTCTTGCTCTGGTTGGAATTGATTCTGGTGCTCAGACAGCTGGTGTATTTGTGTTAATGGCTGGAATCTGTAATAACAGCTCTGTTGGTGCAACCTGCGGAAACCCTATCTGACAGTGGGAAGAAATGAAAAATGATCTCATCCACTCTAAAAGGTCCCTATGAAAATATGTAGGGTTACATTGGGGGCCTCTCATATCGAATGGTCCTTCCTGGGCCTTTCAAAGGGACACCTTGAACGTTAACTTCATAATGGTAGTTACACTGATATAAAAGCATAGGGTATAAAGACAAAATAAACTGAAATCACATGAATACACTTGATTGATGCTTCACAAGGCTTCGGGTGGATTGTCGGTTCAAAGCTCTGTGCATTTGATTTAAAGCTCTGATTTGGAGCTGTTAGTGTGGACTTCTTCCCTATTATGTACTCTCTCTCCTACTTACTCTCCTAGGGTATAAATACCCTCTATGTACCCCTTTGGGTCCCTTATGTCATTATCTTCTTCCTCCTTCAATCTAGGATCTTCTCCTCTCCCTCAACCCTTCTAGGGTTTCACATGGTATCAGAGCCCTTGGGCATCTGAGTATAGGGCTTGACATCACCCTAATCCCGGCGGAACTCCGGTGAACCAAAGCCCTGTTCGAATCTGCAGGAAGGGAAACCCTAACTTCCTGCAGAATCGACCCTGGTTCCACCGACGACCACCGGTTTTGCCGAAGACCGTCTCCCACCGCGGAAACGCCGCCCGAGCCGCCAGATCCGAGCGGACCAGCCGCCCGAGCAGCAGCCCAGCGGACCAGCCGCCCGAGCCGCCAGTTCCGCGCGGACCAGCCGCCCGAGCAGCCGATCCGAGCGGACCAGCCGCCCGAGCCGCCAGCTCCGAGCGGACCAGCCGCCCGAGCAGCCAGCCCCGAGCGGACCAGCCGCCCGAGCCGCCAGCCCTGCACGGTCCAGCAGCCCGAGCGGACCAGTCGCTTCCGCGCGGACCAGCCGCCCGAGCAGCCGATCCGAGCGGACCAGCCGCCCGAGCTGCTAGCCCCGAGCGGACCAGCCGCCCGAGCCGCCAGCCCCGCGCGGACCAGCCGCCCGAGCAGCCGATCCGAGCGGACCAGCCGCCCGAGCCGCCAGCCCCGAGCGGACCAGCCGCCCGAGCCGCCAGCCCTGAGCGGACCAGCCGCCCGCGCAGCCAGCCCTGCACGGTCCAGCAGCCCGAACAGCCGATCCGAGCGGACCAGCCGCCCGAGCCGCCAGCCCCGAGCGGACCAGCCGCCCGAGCCGCCAGCCCTGCACGGTCCCGCAGCCCGAGCAGCCGATCCGAGCGGACCAGCCGCCCGAGCCGCCAGACCCGAGAGGACCAGCCGCCCGAGCAGCCAGACCTGCACGGTCCAGCAGCCCGAGCAGCCCCGACCGCGGAACTGCCTGAGCAGCCAGCCCCGAGCGGACCCCTGACAGTCAACTGCCTGCCTGATGGCGGACGACAGTGTTGACCCTCCCGTCTCCGGCAATGCCAGCACCACAGTGGCCCCGCTAGTGCCGACGCCTGCTAGTGATTTTTCCGACGCTGATTTTCAGCGGGAACCGCTGTCGCACAAGGTGGTCCATCCTCTCCCGATGGTCCCGGAGTCGACCCTTCTCCGCGGCCCGAACATCCTTAACTGGCGTCGGTACATCGAGACCACCCTCAAGGCGCGCCAATTGTTCAAACACTGCATAGCCGGACCGCTACCGCCGACCCATCCACACTTCGCGGCATGGGAAGCCGAGGAAAATTTTATCATGGGCTGGCTGTACATTCACACTCTTGCTCCCGAGTTCCGTGACAAGTTCCCGCACCGGACGACTGTGAAGGGTTTTGGGACCAGGCCGCTGCCTACTGTGGCCGTGATGGCGACAACTGGCGCCTGTTTAGCCTTGTCCAGCGCGCCCAAAACCTCCGTCAAGGCCAATTGTCCATTTCGGACTATGCCTTGGCCCACAAGAAGCTGTGGGAGGAAGTTGACTACTACCTGCCAACGGATGACCCGGCTTCCGTGTCCTATCAGAATACACTCCGCATCCGGCTCCTGGGATTCCTAAACGGCCTCAACAAAGAATACGATGACATTCGTCGTCGCGCCCTCCATCGACGCGAAGGACTCCCGTCAATCGATGATCTCGTCAAGGAACTCCAGGAGGAGGAAAGTCACTTCCAGCTGCAGCAGGCTTCCGTCGAGCCCTCTCCCGACTCGACGGCTCTTCTCACTCGGCCATCGACTTCCTCCTCCACTTCCTCTTCCGCCTCTACTTCCGATCCGCCGGCCTCCGCAGTGGTATGCAACTACTGCAACAAGCCCGCCACCGCAGTCGTTTCTGCCGGCGCCAAGTTAGATAACGAAGAAGAAGGCAGCCGACCCGAAGGCCATGGTCGCAGCCACTCCGTCCTCCACGTCACCCATGGATCAGCTTCAGGCTGATGTGGCCCTTCTCCGCGAGCAGCTGGCCGCCATGCAGTCCCAGTCTTCCGCCCATTTTGGCGGTTTCGGTGCGTACTCCTCTCCGGTGTCTGATCAGTGGTACTGTGGTCATACGGCTCTCCACTCACCTCTGGTCTCGGATACAACCTGGGTGCTTGATTCGGGGGCTACCGATCACATGACCCCGTTCAACGACCGGTTTGTATCCTACGAGAGGCATAGTGGGAGTCGTACGGTTCTCACGGCCGGTGGTGGACGTCTCCGCGTGGCTGGTATCGGGGCAGTCTATGTTGACGGCCTCGGTGTTGTCCGCAACGTCCTTCACGTCCCCGACCTGCGAGCCGTCCTCATGTCACCGCAGCGTCTGGTTGATTCAGTTTTTTGTTCGTTTCACCTCCAACCTGACGGCATGTTCCTTTCTGACAAGGGGGGGCGGACTACAGCCATTAGACGCGAGAATGGGCTGCTGCTGTTGGACGATGGGGGCCGCTCGCAGTGCTTCTTGGTACCTCGTAGCCTCCGTCCGGTTGACGAGCAGCGCCGTGCACGGCTCCAGTTGGCTCATCAGCGCCTGGGTCATCCTCCGTTTTCCACTTTGAAGCGTTTATTTCCGTCGTTGTGTACTGGACTAGACCTACAGACCGTTGTTTGCGGCTTGTCAGTTGGCCAAGCATCGGCGATCCACGTTTCTCCGTCTGTGTCCCACAGCTCGGCGCCCGTTTTCGCGTTCATAGTGATGTTTGGGGACCGGCCCCACAGGCGAGCCTAAAGGGCCATCGCTATTTTTTGATTCTCGTCGATGAGGCGACCCGCTACACGTGGACCTACCTGCTGGCGGCGAAATCTGAGGTTCCTGCCTCCGTCCGTCACTTCTGTGCCGTCGTCCAGACTCAGTTCGCCGCGGCATTCAGCGGTCGGTCCGACAACGCCCGCGATTTCGTCAATGCCGATCTCGCCTCCTACTTTGCCGAACGGGGTATTCTTCATGAATCCTCGTGTGTGGCGACCCCGGAGCAGAACGGCATGGCTGAGCGTCGCATTGGCTATGTCACCTCCACGGCCCGGACACTCTTGCTGAACTACCAGGTACCCTGGTCGTATTGGGGTGATGCGGTGTTAACGAGCACGCAACTCGTCAACCGCATTCCCTCCGATATCTTGGGGTTCCACAGTCCCCTTGATCGGATGATTGAGGCCTTCCCCGGCGTGCCTCTTCGGACCGGCCTGCTCCCTCGCGTCTTCGGCTGCACTGCCTATGTGCATGACACGTCTCCTTCCCGCACGAAGCTCGACGCTCGTGCCCTCCGGTGCGTGTTTGTGGGTTATGCCTCCCTTCAAAAAGGCTACCGGTGTTATCACCCACCTTCTCGGAGGTATTTCATCTCGGCAAACGTCACCTTTGCCGAACATGAGTCCTATTTCGGTGACCCCTCATCCCGCCTCTCGTTGGATGAGGCTCTTGCGGCTCCCCACTTAGAGCCGTTTCCTATTGCGGGGCCCACTGCTCCCTTGCCCTCCTCCATTGTTTCTCCCCCACTTGATCGGCCTTCCATTCCAGTGGCTTCTTCTCCTACGGGGTCGGAGCACCCCTCCACTTCCCCCTTGCCCCTCCCGGCATCCTTGCCACCCTCGCCTACCCCGTTAGCGGTTCCGCCACTACCGCCGACACCTCCCTCCCCCGCGGCTCCCCTCTCCCCCGGTGTGTCGTCATCCACACCTCTTGGGGAGTCGCCCTCTCTCCCTCCTGCGGATTCTTCTCCATTCCCCGAGGAGTCTCCGTCTCCACTCGCTTCCGCTCTACCATCGGACGATCCTTCCCTGTCTCCTCCCGATGATGACGATCAGTTGGGATGGCCTATCGCCCGCCGGAAGGAGTGCGCGAGTGCACCCGCACTCCGCGCTATCCCCTGTCCCACTATATCTCCTTCGACCGGCTGAGTACTTCCTACCGGCTGTTTCTCACTCGCATCGAGTCGGACCCCATTCCACGCCGCCTAGCCGATGCTATCGCTTCTCCTCATTGGAAAGCGGCGATGGACGAGGAGATGCAGTCCCTGCTCAAGAACCACACTTGGGATGTTGTCCCACTCCCTCCTGGCAAGCGGGCGGTGGGTTGCAAGTGGATTCACACCAAGAAACATCATGCTGATGGCACCCTCGAGCGCTACAAGTCGCGTCTCGTGGCCCGAGGGTTCACTCAGTCCTACGGCGTGGACTACTTCGAGACATTCTCACCCGTGGCGAAGATGGACACCGTCCGTCTTATCTTGGCAGTGGCTGCTCACTTCCACTGGGGTATCCGACAGTTCGACGTGAAGAACGCTTTTCTCCATGGCGACTTGACGGAAGAAGTTTACATGCAGCCACCTCCGGGGTATGCCCTCGGCCCTCCTGGCACCGTCTGCCGACTGCGGAAGTCTCTTTATGGACTCAAGCAGTCTCCGCGGATGTGGTTCGGACGGTTCTCTTCCGTGATGAAGACCGAGGGCTACACCCAGAGCAACGGCGATGCGTCGCTGTTCTTCCGCCATTCTCCCGCCGCGTCTCAATCCTGGCTGTATATGTTGACGATATTCTTATCACCGGCTCCGATTCTGCAGAGGCGACTCGCCTTGGTATTGCTCTGGCCAAGGAGTTCGAGGTTAAGGCCCTTGGGCCTCTCCGCTACTTCCTCGGCCTTGAGGTGGCATACGCCCCCCGGGGCATCTTTGTGTCTCAGCAGAAGTACGCCGTTGACTTGCTGGCCCTTGCGGGCATGACGGAGTGTGCGCCAGTGAGTACTCCCATTGACCCAAACGTGAAGTTGGGTGCAGGGGACGACTCGCCTGTGGTGAATTCCTTCCAGTATCAGCAGCTGGTGGGGAAACTCCTCTATTTGACGCACACCAGACCGGATATCAGCTTCGCCGTCAACCTTCTCAGCCAGTTTATGCACTCACCGCGGGAGATCCATCGCCAGGCAGCATATCGGGTACTTGCGTACCTTAAAGGTTGCCCCGGGAAGGGATTGCTCTTCCCACGGAGTACGGATCGGACAGTGAAGGTGTACACCGACGCTGATTTCGCCGGTTCGATTGTGGATTATCGCTCCACGACTGGGTACTGCATTTTTCTGTTTGGCAGTCTTGTCACGTGGAAGAGCAGCAAGCAGGACAAGGTGTCCCGCTCCAGTGCTGAAGCCGAGTACCGGGCACTCGCCGATGGGGCCTCTGAGGGCCAATGGATCTACGGCATTCTCCATGACCTTCGGGTGGAGTACTCCGGCCCGATCCATTTCTACTGCGACAACAAGTCGGCGATTGCGTTGGCCCAGAACCCTGGCCAGCAGGGAAAGATCAAGCACATGGAGCGCAACCGCTACTTCTTCAAGGAGCGGATGGACGAAGGCATCTTCGACCTTGACTTTGTTGCCTCCGCGGATCAAGCCGCGGATGTCCTCACCAAAGGACTGTCCCGGCCCCTGCTTCAACGTGCGGTGTCCAAGCTCGGCATGGACGACATCCATACTTCGCCATGCGGGGTGTTAGTGTGGACTTCTTCCCTATTATGTACTCTCTCTCCTACTTACTCTCCTAGGGTATAAATACCCTCTATGTACCCCTTTGGGTCCCTTATGTCATTATCTTCTTCCTCCTTCAATCTAGGATCTTCTCCTCTCCCTCAACCCTTCTAGGGTTTCACAGGAGCGGTGTTAGAGCACTACACATCCTTGGCATGCTTGACATAGCCTTCTTCGGGCAGTGTTAGATTAAAGCTCTTACCATAAATGCTAAAAGCTATAGTTGATAGCATGGGTGCTACATTTCATCTTTAAGTATGATGTTGTTCTTCTACACCTCCCCACAACAATTGCCGCTGGCCTATTGACCCCAGCATGCAGTGTGTTGCTTTTGAGACTTTGATACACCTTGGTAGTATCAATGAAATATTTCTCAATTTTGAATTCAAGAAAACAGTAGAAATCAACAATGCATAATGTAACACAACGGATGCTGGGATCGAATGGCTCGTGTTATACACATGGAGAGCGAGTGCAGTCATGTCATGCTTGACACAGCCTTCTTTGGGTAGTGTTAAAGCTCTTACCATAAATGCTAAAAGCTATAGTTGATAGCATGGGTGCTACATTTCATCTTTAAGTATGATGTTGTTCTTCTACACCTCCCCACAACAATTGCCGCTGGCCTATTGACCCCAGCATGCAATGTGTTGCTTCTGGGACTTTGATACACCTTGGTATTATCAATGAAATATTTCAAAATTTCGAATTCAAGAAAACACTAGAAATCAACAATGTATGATGTAACACGATGGACATCGGGATTGAACGGCTCGTGTTATATACAGGGAGAACGAGTGCAGTCATGTCGTGAAGTGGAGACCACTAACGGGGACTTAGTGCAAGTGAGGATGCAATGATAAAATCACTGAGAAGTATGAATTCGAAAAAAAAAAAAAATGAATCCGACGTTGACGGACACCAATGACCACTAAGCTACGGTAAGTGTGACCTGGGAATGCCACTAGGCTCCCGATGACCCAGACGACGGGGTGCGGGCTGACAGTGCGAGTACGAGTATTGTCGCTCGTGCGTGCACTGTTCAAAGAGCCAACCAAGATCGTACCGATGGAAACCTATTCCCACTGATATATCCCTATCTATCACTAACAAAGCCCGGCTATGGAGACATGCTCGGGAGGCACTAAAATAAATAATATAACGTCGAGAAGGATTTTATGAGCATACCAGTAGCAGTTGGCGAGGCGATGACTAGTTTGGCAGCAGCGGGTGGCGAGCCACACGTAGGCACGATGATGCCGCAGGCGGATGCAACAACGTGATGAGGCGCGATAGTGTGGCAACGGGCATTACGGCGGCGTGGCAACATGATAGAACAACAGCGACGATGCGGTGACGGTCGGTGGATGGTGATTGCAGGAGCAGCGTGAGCGGCACAAGCAGTTGCTCGCGGTCACGGGAGCGGTGATGAATCCGCAGAAGCAGCAAAGGCAGCCACGGCCGCTGATGGCCACGGGAGCGGTGAGGGCAATCGATGGTGGCCGTGGGAGCTGCAAGGGCGGCGTTGGGCGGTTGCGGGGAGCCCAAAGGCAGCGCGGGGAGGCGACGGGCAGTTGAAGGCGGCTGGGTTCGGCCGAGGGCGTCCTAGGGCGGCAAGGGCAGCCATGGGTAGTGCTGGGCGACCATGGAGCGGCTGAAGGGTGGCCGCACGGGCAGCCGAGGCAGGGCAGTGCGGGCGGCAGAGGGCGGCAGAGGGCGGCTACGGGGGTGGTCGAAGGACGGCCGTGCGGTGGCATTTTCGTAAATATGGCAACAACTCAATAAAACACTAAAAAACAGGAAAAATCCTTAAAATCACATTTTCTTCAATCTGTTTTTCTCATCTCTTCCTATGGGCAGGCCCCACCTTTTATACGGGCAAATATAGGCCTATCCCTTAGAAATAAAAAAGAGAATGCTAAATTAAGAGTAATTAGGGCCCCCTAATAGGAGAGAGAAACCCACTAACACGGCCACACATGGGCTCACATACGCGCAAACGTGTAAGTCCATACAGCAGTCTAACCACGTGCGAACAAACAAAAACAAGCACATACGCAGCCGACATACATGGCCTACTAAACAAGGAAAATGCAAGGAAAGATAACATCAAAATGTTGTGGCCCATTGACGAGGCCGGGACTATGAAGGCTGGGTCTCGCGCGTAAGCCCTCGCTCGATGAACTGGTTCGACAGGGTTTTCGAAGCTGGATGGCCCTCCATCAATGTAGGTCTGGACTAGATCAATACGAAGAATGAGACAGCCAAAGAGAAGGTTCCTCCCCTCCAAATAGGAGCTTCCCTCTTCTGGATCAGGAGGCCGACTCCCTCTGCTCCAGCCTTCTGATGGGTCGTAACCGTCAGCTTTTGATTCAAGAATAGACCTCCTGCCTTTCCTGCTCTCCTCTTCTCTTATTTATAGGGGTTTCGTCCCCCCTTAGTCAGCACATGCGGTCAACGGCTGTAGACCAGCTTCCTTCTTATTCCTTCTTTTATATTTCTTTGAGTAGAACATATTAGACTTTTTTTTTTTGAATAGAAAAAGGGAGTCACCAGTAAATCAGTGCCCCCGTTGCCATTACGATGTAAATCATTACATTGTACGGCAAAACAAGAAACCAAAACACGGCTACATGCTGCGATGCCACATCAAAGCAATAGCCTTGGCGTTTTGTAAGACAGCCAGAGCTACTGGTGGGCGACGCCGAAAGATGACCTCATTTCAGTGAAGCCACAAAGCCCATAGGATGGCAAAAAGTTTTTGCCATTCAGCTTCACTCCGGTATGGTCCTCCCCGGAGCGATGTCCAGAAGGACTCAACTGATCGGGTGACCACTCCAGGGACGTCTTCCGTAGTCCACACCTCCTGTGCCAGGGGACAACGGAAAAAAAGATGGTCGCAGTCCTCAATTTCACCCATGCACAGGGCACACTCGGCTGATTCCCGTGGGAGCCAGCGTTGCCTTACACAGCGCGTAGTGAGTCGACATCTCTGCAGCAGCCATCCAAATACCTTCACTGTCAGAGGAATCTTCCGCTTCCATACTAGACTGCACCCACCAGGGAGATTTGAGGCAGTCAGGGACTGAGACTGACATAGTCGTGTGCATGCCGTTCTTGCGGAAAAAACTGCTCCCCGCCATACGACTCGGTCAGCCTCGTCCTCAATGGGCGTAAGCTGCCCCAAAGGGAGCCGCAGCTCGAGGAGGTCCCGCTGTCGTTGATCTGACAGCTGCCCTCGAAAGGTCGGCGACCACCCCCCGCGCCAGCACTCCCGGACCGTAGCACCCGGCTCCTGTGCTAGTGCGAACAGACGGGGGTATGTCTCCTTTAGCCTCCCTTGACCCGACCAATCATCGAGCCAGAATCGAAATGTCCTCCCATCGCCAATCTAGGGGGCGTAGTACTGCCGAGTCAGTTGAGCGACCTGTGCCACACCTCGCCAGAACGCAGACGGCCTGCGTTGGCGGCCACCCAGGTTGTGCCAATCCAGGCTGGTGCAATAAGCATCTCGAAGGATCTGAGGCGCTAGACTTTCCGATGGCTGGAGCAACCGGCATACCCATTTAGACAGGAGTGCCTGATTGGAGAGCTGCAGGTCTCGAATGCCGAGGCCTCCGGCTCTGGTAGGTCGGCATACTTCCTTCCAAGCCACCCGCGCCGTTCCCCGGCAATCCCCTGGCTGGCTTCCTTTCCAGAAGAATCGCCGCATAAGGGACTCCATGCGGGTCTGAACAGCCCCCGGGACTCGGAATACTGATAAGTAGAAGGTTGGGATGGCCGAGAGCACCACCTTGATGAGAACCAGCCACCCCCCCTTGGACAACAGCCTTGACTTCCATCCTTCCAGGCGCCTCTCCATGTTATCAATAACTGGTTGCCAGTCTCGGGCCCGGATCTGCCCCCCAGAGAGCGGAAGCCCCAAATAGCGGATGGGGAGGGTCTCGATGGCGGTAACGAGGGTGGCGGCACACCTTCGCTCCATCTCCGGTGTCATGCCAAATCCTACAAACGACGATTTAAGCTGATTGAGACGAAGACCTGCAAAATCAGCAAATAAGTCAAGTAAAGGTGAGACGGTCTCCGCCGCCTCAGCCGATCCCTCGATGAAGAATATCGTGTCGTCGGCGTACTGCAATAGCGGGATTCCCTGGGCCTGGCTAGGAGATTGGAATCCCCGGAGCAATCCCCTCCCACAAAGGTGCTGAGTGCATACGGCTAAGGCGTCCACAGCGAGGACGAATAGCAGTGGCGCCAACGGGCATCCCTGTCGAACCTCACGTTGTGACTGGATCCAGCCCCCTTCGGGTCGCCCGTCAAGCAATATGGAGAACGAGTGAGCTGTCACGCATTTTTTCACCCACCGGATCCACATCTCAGGAAAGTTTCGCCGATGCAGCACCGGCCACAAAAAACCCCAGTCCAAGGAATCATACGCCTTAGCGAAATCCACCTTCCATAGGAATGCAGTGGTTCCTCAGCGCTTCCATGCCGCCACTATTTCCCCCGCCAGGACGGTGCTGTCCGTCATCATCCTGCCCGGAATGAAGGCGGACTGACAGGGGTTGACGAGTCCATCAATCACTTCCCGCAAGCGATTAGCCAGCACTTTGGCCATGATGAGATAGATGGAGTTAGAGAGGGAGATGGGCCAAAAATCACCAATATCTTCCGCTCCTTGCTTTTTAGGCAATAACACGACGTGGGATCGGTTAAGCCGAGCCATGTTGGCCTCCCCCCTCCAGAATTGTGCCATGGTTTGCATCAGATCCGGGCCAACAGTTGGCCAAAACTCTTTGTAGAAAAATACCGGAATGCCGTCGGGTCCGGGGGCCCCCTCGGCATTGAGGCCTCGTATAGCCGCCACAACTTCGACCTACGTGAATGGGATGGTCAGCCCTTGTTTTTGGGGCTCCGTCAGCGTGGCTGCGCCGCGGCCCGACCATCGCCATACATACTTAGGTCCCTTTCGAGAGACGGCGAAGAAATGGCGTGCAAGAGCCTGGCCTATCTCTGTCGCCTCTGTGTGTATCGTGCCCCCCACACGGACTCTGGCGATCCGGTTCCTCCTCCGCCGCCCACTGGCGCACATGTGGAAGAATCTAGTGTTAGCATCCCCCTCTTTTAGCCAAAGTTGCCTCGAGTGTTGCCGCCGATCCATTTCCTGCTTGTAGTCCTCTTCCGTCACTATGGATTTGTGCTGGCGCCATTCCTGCATCTCCTCCCCCGTGAGGGGCCTGCTATCTTCGATGGCATCCCACTGCTTTATCTGTACCAAGGATGCATCTCTACGGCGGCTCCGTTCCACTCTACTCTGCCTCTGAGTCGACTTTAGAAACGAGCGGAGATCGCGCAGCTTGGCAGAGAGATCCCGAGCTACAACTGAGGGGTGCGGCCATGCCTCCCACCAACCCTGGACTTCGCTCCGGAACCCGTCTTCTCGTAGCATTGATCTATCGAGCTTGAAATACGTGGATTGCCGACCATCCGCCCTTGGCCGCCACACAATAGGCGAATGATCGGACAACGGTCGTGGCAACGCCACAACTCCGGCCGACGGGTAGGTCTCCATGAGTTCCGTCGAGCAGAGGAATCTGTCCAGCCTCGATAGAGAGTGTGGTTGGGCCAAGCTGCGTCACGTATATGTGCAATCTGACGGGCCCATTTCCTGGAGCCCTTCGGTGGAGATGAAGTCCCAGAGCTGTTGTGACCCGTAGTCGCGCCCATCCCCGCCATTCGGCCGATCTCCAGCTTCTAAGGTGACATTGAAGTCCCCCCCGAAGAGTAGGGGTAGCCCCCGGAATCGCCCCGCCACCAACTCCAGGTCCTCCCATAGCTCTGCTCGGTTGGATGGAGACGCCGGACCGTTCACCGATATGATCACCCATTGCCATCCGTCCGTGCGGCGTGTCAAGTTTACAGCCACTAGATGTCGCCTGCACCACTGATCAGCTTCTTCGTAATGGTCCTCTGACCATGCCACCATCACACCTCCGGCTCGGCCCGTGGCCGGTAGAGCCGCGAAGCCCTGGAGATGTCCCTGCCCCACGGCATTCCAAGTGTGCGGATCACACATTTCCAGCATGGTTTCCTGAAGGTAGACTGCTGTAGTTCCCCATTCCCGGAGATACTGGCCGATGATCCTTCGCCTTCGAGCATCCCGGAGCCCACGAACATTCCACGAGACGCACTTCATAGAGAAACCGGTCAGACCTCGTCGACCTGGGGCACCAGGTGTACCCCTGCCTCCTTAGCGATCTTTTCCGCGCCTGGAGTTATTGCAGACGGGACCGTGGTCCCGTTGATCTCTTCCAGGTAAGTGGTGACTTCCTGTCATGACATGATCGTGCGCCGCTTCCTGTTGCTGCCCTTTCGCTTGTAGAAGCAATGCTGCGCCTCTAGCATTCGCTTTGCGTGCCCCACGTTCACCGCTCGGATGACCCTGTTGCCGTGGTCCCGACCCTCCCCGTAGAGGCATTCATCTGCATCGGTCGAGCCTGCTGGCTGGATCGACGCGGGGCTCTGATCGCTGACCATCACCGGGGGCTGAGCATGGTCCGAGTCCCCGGGAGCAAGGACTGAGCTTGGCCCCGGCGAAGGTGCCGGCGGCAGCACTCGTGGGGGAGCCGTCACCGTGCCCCCCTCCAATATTACTGTCCCCCTGGCGACGATGGGGATCTCAGTCTCCGTGGTGGGGGAGGCCGACAGACCCGTGACGGCTGATGGAGCGGGAGTCACTCGCACCGCGTCCGTGCTATACTGCTGCATCACTTGGACGGGCGGCGACTGGTCCATCGCTAGTGGCGACGATTCCGTCCGGGGTGTATGGACTGCAGCCGCTGGAAGCGAGGTCGCTGTTGTCGGGGTGTTATGGGGCGCCGCCGTCTTGCTCCGATGAGTTGCCGCAGGGGTGGGATTGCTCCCTTCCCATTGGAGATGGAACTGTCCGCCTCCAGCGACTGGCCCAGGGGGCCACAGTCTTGGGCTGCTTGAGTTAGATGAGGCTGGCGACCGGGTCTTGACTGTGGCGGCGGAGGGGGAGGGGGTACTACAATCTGAGCCATGAAGGCGGTCTCATCTCCTTCAATGGCGACTGCTGGCGGGATGACCGCCCCTGCGGGGACTGCAATCTCTACCGCAACGCTGTTCGGGTCGCCTGACTTGAGGCCGGTGGAGATGATCCGTCGTAGGGAGCCAATAGGCCGTGTAATCTTCTCTAAGTGCACCCATGCCCGGCGTCCGAAGGGGATCCCCCGAAGTTCAAGATGCACGGTATGTTGGCTGGGTTTGTTCGCCCCATCAGCAGGAGTCGGCTTGCGCCAGAGAATTCGGCCGCCTCCGTTGACTTCCTCTTCCCGTCCCCGTAATGCCTGGAAGCTGGCCCTCGTCAGATTGCGCAGGAAGAAATCCCCTGAGGATAGTTGATGAAGATCAGCGCTCTCCGTGTCTGGCCATTGGGACTGGAGGTGTTGCAGCACTTTTTCCTCCTTTTGTCGGCCACTAAGCACCACCCCGACCAGACAGAATATAGGCAGGTCTGGTGGGGGCCATATCGAGGCAGGCGCTAGGTGGGGTATCCGCGCGTGCGGGCAGGCAGCCTGGCAGTGCCCCGAACGGAGGCATAGGCGGTAGACAACCGGTTCCCGGACTCCCGGATCATATGACCCCGTGAGAAGCACCGAAAACATCGCTGTTAGCCCACTCTGTTAACACCCGGAGATCGACCGGCGGGTGGCGACGTCGACGGCGTTGTACTCTAGTCCATCCCGCTTCCTCGTCCCCATCGCCCACGATGTCCAGGGCTGCACTAGCTGCTTCTGCATAGGATTGACGCCGCTGTGATGACACCGCCTGCGCCGGTGCGGCGGTTGAAACCGAAACTACCCCGGTGCGCTCGGCTGGGGCGGAGGGCGGTGTAGGCCGGCGTTGCGGACGTGTACGCGAAGGGCTGCGTGCAGGTGCCAGAGGACTGTATCGCCTTGGCCGGGTCGGGTGGGCTTGTCGCCGCCCTGGCCTTGCCCGATCAGGTGCCACGGTCGTCGGGGGGGATGGCCGTTTCCGCGACGGGTGTCGCCGCGGCGAAGCTGAGTATTGTGCCTGTCTACGCGTCGGGCTTTTCCGGCCACGACACAGGCAGGGACTGTGCCTGCGATGCCGCGGTCCCTGGGCGAGAGGACTATGCTCGGTCGGCTCCTGTCTCGCCCCGGCCCGCGGCACGTGGACCGCTGTGGACACCGTGGCCCACGCCGGGTGGCGTGGGTGCTCGAGGACCGCCCCATGACCGCTTCTCGCGCGGGCGACATCACGCGGTCGGGGACGCCGGCGACGTCGCTGTTGCCTTCGGCCATAGGATGAGGAGTGGGGCTCGGCGGGGGATTCCGCTGTCGCCGGAGTAGGGACGGGGAGGTTGGGGATCCGCCCGAGTAATACGTCCTGTGCGGCGGCGGGAATCGCCGCCGCACGCTTACTCCCTTTCCCCCTTCCCGCGGGGATCACCGCGGCAGGGGTTGCGGTCGCAGTCATCGCCGCGGGGGTTTTTCCGTCGCAGGCATCGCCGCGGGAGGTTTCTCCGTCGCCCGCAGGGGGTTTTTCCGTCGCCCGCGGGGGGGTTTTTCTGTCGCCCGCGGGGGCTCCTTCCATCACCGCAGCGGGGATCGCCGTCGCAGGCCTTTTTCCCTCCGTCGCGGGTATTCTTCTGTCCCGACCGCCGTCGCAGGCCGCGGCGGGGATCGCCGTCACCGCGGGGGATCGCCGTCGTGTCCACTCCTTCATCCCCCAGGGGGCAACAGGAAGAATTTTTTTTGAGAACATATTAGACTTAAACATGCCACTTTTTCTGATACCATGTTGGATTCAAGTGCTTACCAACTATGCTAAAAGCTATAGCTGATAGCATGGGCGCTACCTTTCATCTTTAAGCAGGGTGTTGTTATTCAACAGGCAGGAAGTGATACTAACCTTTTCATAGTGATACCTTTCATCTTTATAGACAATCAGTACCCTCATCACGTACTGATTGGGGTGACTACCCACTTTTATCCTCTGTTTTCCTTTTTTTTGACTCATCTCGATACATCCTTATCGGGATGTATTTCAGGGAAAAAAACATCTGTATCGGGATTGTATCAGTCTTCTTCCTCTTAATAACTGTGATGTAATATCATTCATGTTCTTACATGAGGTGCTCTGTCATTTCAAATTCAGAGTTTTACCCTGATTTCCTGTTCTAATAAATGTGGTTTTGTTTTTTTTTCCAATTTCTAGGGATAAGTTTGCACAATTTTCCTGAGGGAATGGCTGTGTTTCTTGGATCAATTAAGGTGATTTCCTGATTTGTGATTCACACAAATACATCTGCAATCGAAATTTTAGTCCGATTAGATGATAAAGGCAATCTTCAATCTCTGTCAAATATTTCTTTCAAAAAAGAAAAATCTCTGTCAAATATCTCATGTCATTTTATTTTTTGATCTCCGATTTGATTATCATTTTTATTTTTTTATAACTCTCTACGTACATGGGCGAAGCCCATTTTAACACATATCTCATGCATGTAACATGGTCTTTTGCATTTTCTGCTTGTTCATTGGAGTGATTCGGAAATTCAATATGCCAAAGTTTTCATTAATTATTGATGAAAATGGTACTATAGCAAGAGGGGTCTATTAGAGGCACCTGCTTGTTTTGGCTTAAGAAAGGGGACCAAAGCCCATGTGGACATATTGTTTAGAGCTTAGGCACCCAGCTCCTGCAGGTGGATAGATGAACCCAGCCTGGTGCACAAACCGCTCCTCTTGTCCCAGCCATGTCATTTCAGTTGACATCCTTTATCCTCATACTCTTTCTGATTGTTCCTCTCGTTCATCTTAACATTGGAAGGCTTGAGCATTGCATTAAAGTATATTATAGATCACTGATGTGCATTGATACAACCACAGGGTTGTATCAATTAGGTTTCAGAGCCCGGATAACCCTGAGAAAAGCTGTGCGACCATGGGTGTGACCAATGCAACCATGGAAGAAATGGAGTCTCTCATTACTGAGCTGTAGGAGAAAGTCTCCACTGCTGCAACTTGTAAGATCTCCCAGACTTGGCCCCAAGTACAACGACTGGCTCTGGAGAAGTTGATAAACAAGCAGCGACCTGAGCCTCACATTGCAGTTAGATTGGCCATAGAGAAGCAGAATCGCCGTGGGAGGGTTCACAGCGTGAGGAGAGAGAGATATGGTAAGGAGAGCTTGAGAACTCACAGTTCATTCTTGGCTATTCTTCTCCTTGTGAAGCCACCACATTGAATTGCAGGATGGGTTGTTACAAGGTTGGGGTTTCTCGGGTCCAGTACCGGAGGTGAACCAAGAAATGGAGGAGAACCGCATCAGAATGCAGCAAGTTAAGAAAGACCTACATCGTATGGATAAGGATGGGGTGAAAGAAATAAACTGTCCTTTCACGAAGTCAATGGTCTCGTTCTGGCAACGTGAGATACGGCTGCAGAGCAGGAGAAGCCTGGGCCTGGAGGGAATGATCCTTTGATCCTTCTGTTTGTATCTTCTTCTCCACTCTCGCATCTGTCATCTCTCTTCCATTATTCTCTCCCATTCTATGATATTGTTCAAGAACTCAAATGTATTCAATGTGATCCTGAACTTCTGAAAGGCAGTTCTACAAGAAATTGTTACCTATAAGATACTGTGACAGTATGAGTATCATATCAGGCTGTCACTCGCTCACCACATCTACAGGTGGGTTGTCCTCAGTCAATCCCTACTCTTCTCCAGTCAGTTTATCCCTCAACCCTCGGCAATTACTTTCCCAATTGATTTTCACCCCTCACCTCATTTATGGGTGGAACATCTTGGATTGGTCCCTACCTCCGTTCAACCCCTCTAACCTTTTCATTGACAAAAACTTAAGTCAAGGTTTCTTCCAGGGTGCATGATACTATCCCCATTTTTCCTAAGGATATTTTTACTTTTCAGCTCTGTAGGGGAATTTCAGTCTTTTTTTGTGTATTTCCCTTTTAAGTTGGGCAGGCCTCCCCCAAGGAGGGCAGCAAAGAAGTGTGAAATGAAGGTGCAGTTTTAGCCTTCACTTGCATCTGTCCCCTTGGATCTCCCAGGACACTGATAAGTTTTTTACCAGAACGTATCATCGAAAAAAAGCATTATCTGCCAGGCTGTGAGCAGGTCCTGCACATGACGGGGCCCATGTAGCAAGCCTATATATATGGCTAAAGTCTGAGGAATATAGATCAGAATCCTTTGCAAGAAAAGGTGGTTCCCATTCAGGAAAGGGTCAGACACAACCCAGGCTGATCATGGAGTGATCCACTATTAGAGGGAGAAGGCAAGGGCAACTTCAGGCTACTCCCAACCGGTCCTTCAATATACTTCTTTTATACTTCTGTTCCCAACTGTGATTGTCAGAACTCTACTTTGGCGGTACAATACTATCTTTTTTCGTATTCCACTTTGTTGATATTTGCATCCACAGATGACATTGATAGACTGCATCTATCAGACACCCTCCCTTGCTGGATCTCAAGCTGGTCTAACTCTCCTATTCAGGTGAACACCCAGGATTGTAGGAATGGTGACCGCCCAGGATTGTATAATTCTGAGATCTCCTCATTCTCGGGGGAGACCCATAACTTTTGGTGCAGAAGGTTGGGCATCATTTCTGGCCATACCTGGTGCATGAAAGGGAAACAACTTTGGAGCATTTTCCTCATATTGGAGGGCTTCGCTTTAGCATGGTTCTACTTCAAGGATGATTGAGTATGATTCCAGGTTTGGGATGACTTCAAACGGTAATCTGATAGTCTCTATTCAAAGAAGTACAATAGAAGGGGAAAACAAAGGGCGGGTCAACGGGTAGTTGACTGTATGTGTTGACCAAGAACGGAGGGGAGAGACAGTTCCCTATAAATAATGATGGGAAAATTTGGTAAGTCACCTTATTCCTTTCTTGCAAAGAAATGTCCGACAGTTATTCTGTCGGCAAGGCTGGGGCAGCAGGGAGGAGTCGTTGTCTGCTGATCTGGAAGTAGGGGCTTCGCCAGGGAAGGAGGAGCCACCCGAAATCTGATGAAGTAGCTTTGCCGTGGAGAGTGGAAGAGCCGTCCAGATCTACCCCATCCCCTTTTACCAAGTTACATTTGTCAAGCACTGAACTCAAATTGGATTCCATATCAGAACAATTGGAAATTGATTAGAATTGTTAATTGATACCAAGGTGGTGTATCAATCTGGTATCAGATCTCCGCTTCGATCGGGAGGGAGCCGAGGTCGTTTGCTGATCATCGACATGGGAGATCAAGTTGATAGAGGAAAATCAAGAAGTGATGACATGCCAGTTACAGCCAAAATATTATCTGGTATTCTTCAGCAACTTCAATCTATGAATTCCAAGTTAGAAGCAAATCTGTCATCCACATCTAGAGCTGTCCAAAGGGACTCTTCAAGGTATGGCCATGTTCTAACGACTCAAGATTCTGCGTCAGAGCAGAAAGGTTTCTTTTGTAAAGGAGATCTTCCATATTTTAATGGATTGAATGTGAAAATGTGGTTGAATTGTGTAGAAAGGTTTTTCAAAATGAATAGGTTAACAGATGAAGAGAAGCTACGATTGGTTTCGTTGCATATGGAGGGGCCAGCACAAGGGTGATTCATATATACAGAGAAGAATTTTGGATTTGATCACTGGCTAGTGTTCTGCCAGCATTTTGAGAAAAGGTACAACTTCTCTTCAAGATCTTTATGTACACAAATAATGAACCTCAAACAAACAGGCACCATGTCAGAGCATAAATCTGAGTTTGAAGATCTGGCTGCTTTTCTTTGTCATATACTGGCAGATGTTCGAGAAACTGCATATCTAAGGGGTTTGAAACCAGAGGTCAGGGTAGAGGTGAACAAATACAGACCTTATGGTATTCAAGAAATCATGGATTACTCTATTGAAGCTGAGAGTAATTTAGCCATCCTGGATGAACAGGATCAACAGGCTCTCATCACTACAGTACCTTCCAAGATCGTCCACCATAACCAGCAGAGAGCAACTTATTCAAATCGGGGAGATAGCTCATTTCAGAATCAACAACTCCGGATTACTCAGAATCCGGTCAGGAATGAATTTTCTCAAAGAGGGAACAAGAAGAAGACCATCAGGTTATGTACAGAGGAGTTTTTGCAAAGAAAAGAAAAAGGTCTATGTGACAGCTGTAATGAAAAGTAAACTCCTGGTCATTGATGCCATAAGAAGCTAAGTATCTGCATGCTTCAAGAAGACATAGATGAAGAAGATCAACCGATCACTGAGGAAAATTCTGTTTGACCACAGGGTAAGGATTCTCATTGATGGGGGAGTCACCTATAATTTTATCAGTCCGAAGGTAATCCAAATGCTCAGCATACTGATTTATCCATATCACAAATTCAGCATTATGTTAGGAGACGGATATTGCAGACAAACAGATGGGATTTGCCTTAATATCCCTATAACCTTCCAGGGACTTACATTCAAACAAAATTTTATTCCTTTTCCACTGGGCAGTTGTGATATGATTTTGGGAATTCCTTGGCTAAAGACCGTAGGATGGTTGCATTACAACTATCATCATTTGATGCTCAAGGTCTATTGGGAGGGACAGATATGTTAACCCTAGGAGGGGGAAGTGGATCAAGAGAGATGGAGTGAGAAGGAAAATAGAATAATGTACCAAAGATGTTACAAGAAAAGGGTATATATATATACCCTAAGTGAGAGAAGAGAGATAAAGGGCTAATGGGCTTATAGAACAGGGCCCATTAGCCCGATATAGGAATATATCACTAACACCCCCATGGCGAAGTATGGATGTCTTCCATACCGAGCTTGGACACCCTGCGTTGGAGAAGTGGGCGAAAGTCCCTTGGTGAGGGCGTCCGCGCCTGATCAGCGGATGCAACGAAGTCAAGATCAAAAATCCCTTCGTCAACACGCTCCTTAAAGAAGTAGCGATCACGCTCCATGTGCTTTATCCGTCCCTGCTGGCCCGGATTTAAGGCCAGTGCAATCGCTGACTTGTTGTCACAGTAAAAATGGATGGGACGGGAATACTCCACCCGAAGATCGTGAAGGATCCCGTAAATCCACTGACCTTCGGATGCCCCATCGGCTAGCGCGCGGAACTCAGCTTCGCGCAGGCGAGATACCTTGTCTTGCTTGCTGCTCTTCCAGCTGACTAGGCTGCCAAAGATGAGCGTGCAGTACCCGGTGGTGGATCGGCAATCCACAATCGAGCAGCGAAATCTGCATCAGTGTACACTTTCACTTTTCTGTCCGAACTCCGAGGAAGAGCAGTCCCTTCCCGGCAACCTTTAGGTATGCACGTACCCGGTGGGCGGCCTGGCGACGCACCTCACGCGGCGAGTGCACAACCTGACTAAGTCAGCTGACTGCAAAGCTGAGGTCGGGCCGAGTGTGTGTCAAATAGAGCAATTTCCCCACCAGCTGCTGATAATGATAAGGATTCACCAGTGGAGAGTCCTCCCTTTGCCCAATTTGATGTTGGGATCAATGGAGTGCTCACCGGAGCACACTCAGTCATACCAGTCAGGGTGAGCAGGTCAACGGCATACTTCTGCTGCGAGGCGAAGATCCCCGGGGAATAAGCCACCTCAAGGCCAAGGAAATATCTGAGGAGGCCGAGAGTCTTAATCTCAAACTCCTTGGCCAGGGCAGCACTGAGACGGACGGCTGCGGCAGCATCGGAACCCGTGGGCAAAATATCATCGACATACACTGCCAGGAGAGATACACCGGTCGGCTGATGACGGAAGAACGATGAGGCATCACCGTTGCTCTGAGTATACCCGTCGGCGTTCAGAGCGGAGGAGAAAGCGGCGAACCACATCCGAGGTGACTGCTTCAGTCCATAGAGGGACTTCCGCAATCGACAGACGGTGCCGGGAGGACCAAGGGTGTACCCCTCGGGCTGCTTCATATACACCACCTCCTCCAGATCGCCATGTCGGAAGGCGTTCTTCACATCAACCTGCCGAATCCCCCAATGGAAGTGAGCTGCCAATGCCAAGAGAAGGCGAACCGTTTCCATCTTCGCCACCGGGAAAAGGTCTCGAAATAATCCACTCCATATGATTGGGTGAACCCCGGCGGCAGGCGAGACTTGTACCGCTCCCGGGTGCCATCCGCATGATGTTTCTTGGTGTGGATCCACTTGCAATCCACCACCCTCTTGCCAGGAGGAAGGGGACCACATCCCACGTGTGGTTCTTGAGCAAAGATTGCATCTCCTCGTCCATCGCCGCTTTCCAATGAGGAGAAGCGATAGCATCGGCTACGGCGAGGAATGGGATCCGACTCGATGCAGTGAGAAACAGCCGGTAGGGAGTACTCAGCGGTCGAATGAGAGAAAATGAGATAGAGGATAGCGGGGTGTGCGAGTGCACTGGCGAACCCCCTTCCGAAGGCGATAGGCCAACCCAGCTGTTCCTCATCATCGATAGAGGGCTGAGCGGAATCGTCCGACGGAGGATGAGCGGAAGCGAGAGGTGGGGGAGACAAAGGTGCGGGAAGGGAAGTGGAGTCACCCGCACAAGGGAGGATAGGATCATCCTCGGATGGGAAGAAAGAAGCCAACTCACCGGGAGGAGAGGAAGAGGACTCACCCGAAGAGGAGATCCTGTGAGGACGGAGCTGGAGAATCCTGGCCAGTGAGAATGCCCGGGAGGAGGCGGCAAGGGTGCCGAGGCGAAGGAGGAGTGGACAGCACGTCCAAGGACCCCTCAGGTGTCACCGGCGGAGAAGAAAGGACATCAACGGGAAAAGGATCATGGAGACGAGGGTGGCGTTGGAGCAGTGGGCTCCACACTGAACAGGCCCCAAGTGGGAGCCGAAGGAGCCTCATCCAACGGGAGGCGGGATGAGGAAGAGTAGTCCCGAAATAGGGTTCATGCTCGGCAAAGGTGACATTTGCCGAGATGAAGAAACGCCTTGTGGGCGGATGGTAGCACCTGTATCCCTTCTGGAGGATGCGTGGCCGGCGAAGATGCACCTCAGAGCACGAGCATCGAACCGTCCGTGATGGAGAGGTATCGTGGGCGTGGCGGTGCAGCCGAAGACCGAGGAAGGAGACCGTCCGCAGAGAAATATCCAAAAAGTCGCATTCATCCGGTCCAGGGGCAGGAGAACTCCAATGTAGGGGAAGGAAGGCGATTGATGAGGTGGGTACTCGTCAAAATCGCCTCACCCCAATACTGCCAAGGCACCTGGTAGTTCACCAACAGCGTCGGGCGGTGGAAGTGACATACCCAATGCGGCGTTCTGCCATACCGTTCTGCTCTGGCGTAGCTACACGCGAAGTTTCGTGGAGGATTCCACGATCCGCAAAAATGAGGCAAGTGCGGTATTGGCGGTCGCGGGCATTGTCCGACCGGAACCGCTGGATACCACGACCAAACTGAGTCTGGACCATAGCGCAGAAATGTCGGACGGTGGATGTGACCTCTGACCGTGGTCAGCAAATAGACCCACGATACCGGGTGGCCTCATCCACAAAAATCACGAGTAGCGGTGCCCCCTCAGACTAGGCTGCGGGGCGGTCCCCAAACATCACTGTGAACCCGATACAGCGGACTCTTCGTATGCATTTCAGAGGAGTAAAGGAAGATCGGCGATGCTTGGCCAACTGACAGGCCGCAAACAACACTCGATAAGTCGAGTCCAGTACATAAAGAAGGGAAAACTCGCTGCATAGTAGAAAAAGGAGGGTGGCCAAGCGCTGGTGAGCCAACTGGAGGCGTCCTCTACACTGCTCGTCGGCTGGTCGAAGTGCCGGTGCACCAAGAAAGTAGAAGAGCGCCCCGTCGTCCAACAGTAGCAGTCCATGTTCCCGCCTAATCGGTGTAGTCCTTCCCACCTTGTCAGACAGAAACATGCCGTCAGGTTGGAGGTGAAAGGAGCACATAAGGGCATCAACAAGGCGTTGCGGAGACATGAGAATGGCCCGCAAATCAGGCACATGGAGGGCGTTGTTGACCACCGAGGCCATCCACAAAAACTGCCCGATTCCGCCACCGGAGACGTCCACCGCCCGCCGTAAGAACGGTACGGCTCTCACGATGCCTCTCGTACGATACAAACCGGTCATTGAAGGGGGTCATATGCTCGGTGGCCCCCGAATCAAGAACCCACGTAGTATCAGAGACGAGAGGTGAGTGAAGAGCCGTATGACCACAGTACCACTCAGAGGAAGGAGAGGGCTGAAACGCACCAAAACCGCCGAAGTAGGACGTGGACTGGGTCTGGGTCTGAGTCTGAAGGGCAGCCATCTGGGACTCCATTTGGTCACGGAGACGAGTGAAGTCAGCCTGGAGTTGATCGATGGTGGAAGCGGAACTGCTCGTGCTGGTGGACGTGGCGGCAACCAGGGCCTGTCCGTCGGCGACTTCCTTCTTCTTCTGCTTGTGCTGGAACTTCGGGGGAACACCATGGAGTTTCCAGCAGCGGTCACGAGTATGCCCCACCTTCTTGCAGTAGGTACAACTGGGGCGAGTCGTGGAGTCGGAAGGTGTCGCCAAGAGGGCCGCCGAGTCAAGGGCCGGCGCCGGAGTCCCATGGAGTGCAAAATGACTTTCCTCCTCTAGGAGTTCCGGAGGAGCTCGTCGATGGTCGGGAAGCCTTCTTTGCGATGTAGGGCGTTGCGGCGAATGTCATGATACTCGCGGTTGAGGCCATTGAGGAACCCCATGAGTCGCAAAGAAGAACATCTTTCCAAATTTTGCACGTCACATCGTCAGGCGGTAAGTAGTGATCACTTCGTCCCACAATTTCTTGTGGGCTAAGGCATGTCGGAGATGCTCATTGTGTCTTGGCGAAGGTTGTATGCCTGTCCCACTAACGCAAACAGTCGCCAGTAGTCGTTGTCTCGACCACAGTACGCGTCTTCGCTTGATCCCAGAACCCCTTCACCGTCGTCGGGTAAGGAAAAGCGCTGCGAAAATCATGGGACAGCGTATGCGTGTAGAAACCACCCCAGGACAAACTTCTCTTCCGCATTCCACGTGGCGTAGTGGACATGCGTCGGTTGGAGCAGAGCCTCGGTGCAGTGCTTGAACAGGAAGCGTGATTCCAGGGTGGTTTGGGCGTGCGGGTCCATTCCAGTAGATTCGGGCCCAAGAAGAGTAGATTCGGGGACCGCTGGGAGGACTCACAATTTTGTAGGAGAGAGGCTTCTCGAGGAAATCGGCATCTTCGAGCGGCATGATGTCAAGTTTTGGGTGCGGGGCGGCAACCGGTTAGAGGCGACCGGCGTCGGAGGCAGACAGCCAGAACAGGGCCTGGAGGGCGTAATGGGGCCGTCCAGGGGCGGATGACGGAATGGATGACGAAAAACAGTCTCGGGATGACGCACAGATGAAGAGGATGACGGAAAAATCGTCCGGATGACGGTTCGACGGGTCGGTTGACGGTTCGACGGTGATCGATCGGATCGGATCGAATAGCGGGTCGGACGGGATCGGATGACGGTTCGGACGGGATCGGTTGACGGATCGACTTCGGGATGACGCGCCGGGATGACGGTTCGGCGCTTGCTGCGGCTGCCGGCTGCGGGCTCGGAACGGCCGTCAGACGCCGGAAATCGAAGGAGGAAGGCGGTATGGAAGATTTTGAGGATGAAAATCGGAAGAGGCGATTTTAAACCGAAAAAATGACTGGAATGAAGAAGAAATTGCGAAGCGGAAGGGAAGTTCCGCAAGAGAATGGAGACGAAGTTCGCGTGGCGAAGATAGTCTGCGCGGGAATGTTCGTCCGTGAGGATCTCACTCCTTAGAGAGCCATTGGCTCTGATACCATGTTAACCCTAGGAGGGGGAAGTGGATCAAGAGAGATGGAGTGAGAAGGAAAATAGAATAATGTACCAAAGATGTTACAAGAAGAGGGTATATATATATACCCTAAGTGAGAGAAGAGAGATAAAGGGCTAATGGGCTTATAGAACAGGGCCCATTAGCCCGATATAGGAATATATCACTAACAAGATACATACCATACAATCTGGCCCAGAATTGAATGTCCTCAGATCTTCTCAATTTGATGTAGATCAAGCACACCCAGAGTGGGAGGAGTCCATTCACCATATCAACAATCTCAAGGGCCAACCAACCACAAATTAGCTTGAGGTACATGCTCTTTCACTTGCTCACTGCTTATATTGGATAAAAAGAAACTATCCTCATGTTTTTGAGCAAACGAATACTGTACCACCCCCAGAGATTGTGATCACCAGATACATCTGATCCCAGGGTCAAAACCTGTCAACAAAAGATCTTATAGATACTCATACATACACAATAATATTT
The DNA here is from genome assembly GCF_029677425.1 of Wolffia australiana. NCBI lineage: Eukaryota > Viridiplantae > Streptophyta > Magnoliopsida > Alismatales > Araceae > Wolffia > Wolffia australiana. The sequence goes on from NC_135849.1 coordinate 8,424,781, forward strand.
TGGAGGAACTGATTCAGGAATTTTCTGGAGATAACTGTTATTGACCACTCCATTAGTTGTTTCTCAAGCTCAGCCCTACTAGTCAAGAAAAAAGATGGAGGGTTCTGTCTCTGCATTGACTACAGATCTCTTAATCAGATGACCATTCCTAATAGATTTCCAATACCCATGGTTGATGAACTACATGGGATGATTATTTTTCCAAAATTGATTTGAAGTCAGGGTATTACCAAGTGAGAATGCACCCGAGTGACATTAATAAAACTGCTTTTAAAACACATCATGGACATTTTGAATTCAGAGTGATGTCTTTTGTCCTATCAAATTTATACTGGTATTCTTCGATGGTATACTTATATACAGCAAGGATCTTCAACAGTATGAACAACATCTTGCCGTTGTATATGAATTACTTTCAAAACATAGTCTTCATATTAACCCAAAGAAATGCAAGTTTGGGTGCCACTATATTGAATTCCTAGGACATGGTATCTCTGCTGAAGGGGTTTCAACTGATCCATCTAAGATTGATGCCATCAAGCAATGGATAAAACACTCTACCGTGAAAGAATTGAGAGGATTCTTTGGGCTTACAGGATATTATTGGCGGTTTGTATCCCAGTACGCTGCCATTGCCCAACCATTGACAGCACTTTTGTAGAAGAAATCTTTTGCATGGACTGAAGAAGCCGATAAATCATTTCTCAAATTAAAGCAAGCATTGTCTGAAACCCCAGTTTTGCGATTGCCAAATTTCTCTCTACCTTTCAGTACTGAGACAGATGCATCCCATAGGGCCGTAGGAGCAGTATTGTTACAAGAGAACCACCCAGTTGCCTACTTTAGCGAAGCATTCCACTGCCAAACCAGATTCAAATCAGCATATGAAAGAGAGCTGATATGGGCTGTTAAAAAATGGAGGAATTATTTAATGTTCAACAAGTTCACAATTTACACTGACCAATTTAGTCTATGATTTCTCTCTGACCAATTCAGTATCATCGATGGGCATCAAAACTCTTGGGATATGATTTTATCATACAATATAAAGCTGAGAAGAAGAATATAGTTGCTGATGCTTTGTCAAGATCCCAAAAAAAATGCCGACGGGGAGTGCAAGTCTATCTATGTGACTCATTGGTTGGACAAGGTAAAGCTCATTCGAGAAGTCAGAAATGACCCAAACTTGGAGAGATATTCAAAGGAATAGAATTGGGCAGTGATCAATTTCCTAACTATACCCAGTATTGAATAAGCAGATAGAAGAGGTTGCGGTGGAAGTGGGACTGCAGCGTACCCAGGGGGGAGAGGGGAACCAAACAGTCAGTCATGAAGTGTCTCTCATGGAACGTACGAGGGCTCCGCGATGAGCGGAGAAGAGGGATAATCAGAAGCTATATGATGGAGTGGGGGGTCACAATAGCCTGTTTGCAGGAAACAATGTTGGAAAGCTGCGAAGCTAGAGTGTGGAACACAGTAGGTCGAGGTTGTCTCGAGGGATTTCTGGCGATAAATGCTGTTGGAAGATCAGGGGGGGTGGTGGTAGCCTGGAATGATACAGTGTTCTCTAAAGTAGAGACATAGTCGGGGGAGGCGACGGCAGCATTCAAACTAAGAAGGACAAGCGATGATTTTGAAATGGTAATAGCCTTAGTGTATGGGGCAGCAAATCCAGCCGGAAGAAGTGGGCTATGGGAGGAGCTCGCAGAGGTGAGCTCGACTGCCAATGCTGATTGGGGGAGATTTCAACGTGACATTAGAGGCCGGAGACAGACCAAATGGCAGGGGAGGCCTAGATTACGACTCATCAAATTTCTGGTCACTCATTGCAGAAGCACAGATGCAAGAAATGGGGCCCGTGGACTGTACTGACACATGGAGGAGCATGGCAGGTGGAGGGAGAAAATCTAGACTTGACAGATTCCTATGCTCAGTAGAGTTGGCGGAAAACTTCCCAAACGCAGACGTAAGAGCGCTGCCAATGCGGCTATCAGATCACACTCCCATAGTGTGGGCAACGAATGAAGGACACAGACGGGCCACATACTTTAAATTGGATAGATCGTGGTTTCATGAGGACAAGTTCAAAGAGACGATAGAGAATGCATGGTTGGCAATTCACAAAGCAGGGTCGGACATAGAGACACTGGCTGAGAGAGTGAAAGGTCTTCGCCAACATTTGATGGGTTATCGCCTCCAAGTTCGGGAAAATAGGAAGAAGAAGAGGAATGAGGTCCTGTCTCAGATACAACAACTGGATGAGTTGGAAGACACCAGAAACCTACAGGGAGATGAGGCCCTAGAACTCAAGAAATGGCAGGGTGTGGTTGCTGAGGAAGACAGGAAATTGGAGATGGACTGGAGACAGAGATAAAGACAATTGTGGCTTCGTGAAGGCGATGCAAACACAAGATTTTTTCACCTTGTGGCAAATGGCAGGAGGCGAATTAATCAGATATTGAAGATAAAAGTGGGAAATCAGATACACACAGGAGTGCAGGCAGTGGGACGAGCCATTGCAGATCATTTTCGATCTTTCTACAAAAAAGGGAAAAAGAGCAGATGGAAGTGGTGTGGATGGGGGGCACAGAAGGTGAGTCGGGAGCATCAAATGGAACTGATCCGACCTTTCTCTGAGAGGAGGTGAAGGCAGCAATTACGGGGCTGAACGGAGAGGGAGCTCCAGGACCTGATGGCATCCCAGTGTTCTTTTATAAGGAATGCTGGGATTGGGTCGGGTCAGATGTGATGGCCAAGATTGATGACTTCCGAGAAGGTCGAGGGAGCATGGAGAAGATTAACAGGTCCCATCTACTCCTCCTGCCGAAATGTCAAAAGGGGGGAAAAAATTGAAGATTTTCGGCCCATCTCTTTGTCAAACTCAATCTATTTGATTATTGCGAAGGTGCTCGCAAACAGACTCAGGGCAAGGATAGGAGAGTTGATTGAACCTGCGCAATCAGCATTCATCCCCGGTAGGCTACTAATATGGACAGTGCAGTAACAGCGGGAGAAATATTGGCAGCATGGAAGCGGAACAGAACCAAGGGATTCATGTGGAAGGTCGACTTTGCAAAGGCATATGACACAATCGATTGGGATTTCTTGTGGGCCTCCATGAAGAGAAGGGGGTTCCCTAAGGAATGGACGACCTGAAGCAGAACAACTGGCAGCGTTATGGAGAGCATCCAAAATAATCTTCCTATGGGCCTGAAGGGTGGCTTTCGGGAATGTCAACCATTGTCCATCCACAGGGACTGCACCACCCCGGCCGCTGCAATGGCGGGACACATGTGAGAATCCTCATGCAATGTTGGACTCACTGAAGATGAATGGAAGAGTCGCAAGGAGAATGGACCTTGTTTCCATTGTGACGAAAAATTTACACCTGGTCATCATTGTAAACGAGAACTGAGACTCTACCTGGTTCAAGGAGAGGACTTCCACCCTTCGTCAGATGACGACGAGACTCCCAAGGGTCCCGCACCTGGGGATCTGCCCATTATAGCTAAGACGGGGCTAAATGCCTTGTTGGGAGTAGCATCCCAGGGCACATTGAGAGTGATGGGGACCATCCAGAAGCGACAGGTTGCGATTTTGATTGACGGTGGCGTAACCCACAATTTCATTTGTCTGCAATTGTTGCAGGACCTCGGCACACCATTGACAGACGTTCCTCCATACGACATTGTCTTGGGCGATGCACATCGACTACAAGGCATCAGATGTGTCGAGGACTGCAGGTTTTGGTTCAAGGCCTTATCGTTGTTCAAGACTTCTTACCACTGGAAAGAATCGGGGTTGAAGTCATCTTGGGAATTCAATGGCTGCATATATTGGGATGGATGGAAGCAAATTATGACTTGTTGATGCTGTGCTTTAGCATGGACGGTGTACTCCATATGCTGCACGGGATCACGAGGTATCATCTGCACTGACAAACTGTAGGTGAAGTCGACAGGGGGGGCACCTCCTGCCGAATTCCATCTAACGGCCCGAGTTTCTATTGGCCTTTTGCAGGACCGAACAGATCCCATCGAGGTCCCACTAAGAGGCACATTTCCCGGCGTCTTTCAAGAGATGGCGGGTCTGCCACCCGCACGGGAGGTGGATCATCGCATCGTACTCCACCCCAGAGTAGCTCCAGTCAATGTACAACCCTACTGCTATTTCCCACACTCGGAAGGATGAGTTGGCGCGTGTCATTCAAGAGCAGCTCACGAAGGGGATAATACAAATATTCCATGGGATGGCTGTTTTCTCCAAACTGGATTTATAATCTGGCTTTCATCAGATATGCATGCACGAGGAGGACATTTCCAAGACAACTTTCCGCGCGCGCCACGGTTATTTTGAGTTCCACGTGATGGCCTTGGACCTCACCAATGCACCCGCCACCTTCCAAGCCCTCATGAACCGTATCCTCCAGCCCTTCCTGTGCAGGTCTGTACTGTTTTTATGACATTTTGGTGCACAGCAGGGATCTCGCTTCTCACAGGCACCACCTCCACACCATCTTCAAGGTCCTATCAGACCACCAACTCTATGTGAATGCAAAGAAATGTCACTGTGCCCAAGGTCAGTTGGAATATTTGCATCACGTGGTAATCGCTCAAGGGGTCGCGACTGACCCCAACAAGATTGTGGCTATTCTGGAGTGGGCGACTCCCTGCAACATGCGCCAGTTGCAGGGCTTCTTGGACTTAACCGGCTATTACTGGCGGTCTGGCAAATTATGCATCCCTTGCTTGGCCTTTCTCACAACTGCTAAAGAAAGACGCTTTCAAGTGGGATGAGGAGAGACAACACGCTTTCGTCACACTCCAAGCAGCACTCTGGTCAGCCCCCGTCTCTATTCTGCCGAATTTCTCCCAGAACTTCTGCATTGAAACCGATGCTTCAGGGCTCGGCATGGGTGCAGTCCTCATGCAGTAGGGACATCCAATTGCCTACTTCAGCAAGGTGCATCCCATCACAGTACGGGCCTGCTTCACATATGAGAGAGAGCTCATTGCCATTGTGTGGGCAGTACAAAAGTGGCGGCATTATCTTCTGTTTCCGCGTTTTACGATCCACACTGATCAATACAGCTTGAAGTACCTATTCGAGTAATGAGAGGTACCAGGTCCTTTTCATAAGTGGGTTTTAAAGTTGATGGGTTTTTCGTTTGATATCCTTTCACAAGGAAGGCAGATTGAACAAGGTGGCCAATGCATTATCACATTCTCCAGCCATGGAAGAAGCTACACTGTGCTCAATATCAACACCAATTTGGACATTAAAGATGCGAGTCATATAGAGACACAGCTCTTCAGAAACTTATGACCAATATCAAAGACGCGAGTCACACCATTCAAGGCTACAACATTAAAGATGGATTACTGCTATTCAAGGGACGTATTGTCTAATCATCCTCGTCCAAGCTCATCCCAGCGATCTTGGCGGCATTCCATTCTCAGGCAGAAGGGGGGTATGCGGGATTTCTGCAAACTTACCAACGGCTCAAGCAGCAATTCTATTGGCAGAGCATGAAACGAGATGTCTAATAGTGTGTTAAGCAGTGCCACATGTGTCTCATGAACAAAGCATCTCATCTTGCCCCTGCGGGTCTTCTGCAACCGCTACCGATTCCAAGCCAGGTCTGGGAGGATCTCTCTATGGATTTCATAGATGGCCTTCCCGGCTCTGGGGGTTTCAATTCCATCATGGTCATGGTGGATAGGTTGAGCAAGTGCAACCATTACATCCCAGTTCAACATCCTTTTACATTAAAAGACATTGCTGTCATATTCATTCGCGAAGTGGTCTGACTTCACGGCATACCCAGTTCCTTGTTGTCCGACCGAGGTCAAGTGTTCATCAGCACCTTCTAGAAAGAATTACATTGCCACCAAGGGACTCAACTCCCCATGAGCTCAGCTATCATCCGGAGACTGATGGTCAGACCGAAGTGGTCAACCGCAGCCTAGAGACATATCTCCGTTGTGTTGCTGGCGAGAAACCTCTGGAGTGGCACCAGTAGTTACCATGGGCAGAGTATAGCTACAATACGGCCTATCACTTGTCTCTCAAGACCTCTCCATTTTGACTGGTCTATGGCTGAGAACCCCCCACACTTGTTCGTTATGGGTCTCCCCCATCACCAGTAGCGGATGTGGATCATTTGCTAGAAAGCCGCGATCAAATGCTGGACATTCTGAAGACTAACTTCGCTCGCACAAAGACCCAAATGAAGCTTGCTGCGAATAAGCATTGCAGGATATGACCTACGAGGTGGATGATAGGGTATACGTCAAATGCGGCCCTACCGCATGTGCTCCTTGGCTCGCAGACCGAACGAGAAGCTTGGGCCAAAATATTTTGGTCCCTACTGCATCTTGCAGCGGGTGGGACCCCGTGGCTTACAAATTGGACCTGGGGACCCATACCACCATTCACCCGGTGTTTCATGTCACCCAGCTCCGCAACGCGGTGGGGGCAGCAGTGACCCCACAACAAGTTCTCCCCCACACTTTCCGAAGATCTGGAGTGGCAGGTCACACCCAAAGCCCTGCTTCGCTATAAGCAACAGTATCCGGTACCCAGGTGCTTATCAAGTGGCATCGCCTTCCGAACTTTGAGACAACATGGGAGGATGCAATCAAGATTGATGAATGCTTCCCAGATTTCCAGCTTGTGGACAAGTTGGCTCTTCAAGGGGGGAGTATTGTTAGGACTCCATTACGAGTATACCAGAGGAAGCCGCGCACCACATCTGGGCCCTCAACTTGGAACAGAGCCCATTAGGGTGGAGATCACGGGAGCGATACCCACCTTAAGAGGAGGGGTCGAGGAGGATGGCGATGCAGAAGAATCGGTACTCTTTCCTTTCCCCTTCTCCTAAACCGGCCCTTGGTGCCCTAACCATCCTCTTCATTTCCATGTTTCCCTCCCCCTCCTCCAGGCATCTTAGCTGCCAGCAGACTAGCTACGCAGGAGATGGGCTCGCTGAACCACAGGCTTCATTCCCTCCTCCCTTCCCTGAACATCTTCTTCTCTCTTCTCTTTTGTTCTGAACGTTGTGGGTGGCAACGTAATGGTTTAGTTGAAATTATCCCTGAAATCTCTACTCCTAGTAAAGAGGGAAACAGGGTCTTAACAGATCACCTTCGACGGCAGATTGCCAAGTCTAGCTTTTTTTGCCATCACTATCAGTGGTCAATAAAAGCCAAGCACAGGGCCTGGAGGAGGGGGAGCATGTGTGGGCCCCTATTAATCACAGGGCCCACGAATTTTTAAATAAAGAGGGATGATAACCTTCAGGAAGACATCCGAAAATCTTTACCTGGTTGGATGAGAGGGGGGGAGACGAGGAGATTCTCCAAACCTATTGAGGAGGGAGCTGATCTGGCAAGCTCCTGCTATTCAACATTATCTGATGTGTATCGATATCTCTCTCTCTCTCTCTCTCTCTACGGCGAACTCAGCTTAGTACTTAGATTTACTTTTGTGTAAAGACAACGATCACACAACATTTCGAAGTATGTTCTACTGGAAATTGTTTCTTTCAAGAATCATTGTCATTTGATTGGATCTTGAGGAGATCTACATCAGAAGAACATTAACGTTACCAGCCTGATAACTTCCGGTGATCTTGGATATCTCTTTCCAGATTTTGTGCCTACAGGGGTTTGGTTGTATATACTTTTTCATTTTTACTGAAATCTGGCATTGCACTTTTGAATGATTTCGTATTATTCAACTATCATGAATTTTATACATTTGATATACAGTTGTTTTGTTTTTCAGGGTATTCGAGTCGGTATCAACCTGGCATTGGCCATTGCTTTGCACAATATTCCTGAGGTATTCCTATTATTACTCTCTTTGATGATGTGTATAAAGCTGGATATTTTCAGATGAAGTAGAATCTTATTTCCCGGTTATATTATAAATATATGAGTTATTATTTTAATGTCTTTACGGACTAATTTTTTGAAATTTTATTTCATAGAACTGTGTGAAATTAATACTCTAAAATTATCTAAAAAGAAGCATTCATGAGTTTCTGCATCATTTGGGTGGATTTTGTTCATGTTTGCTTTTCTCCTTGCAGGGCATTGCTGTTGCGCTTCCTGTTTATTTTGCAACCCAAAGGTGAGGCTGGAAATCAAATCTTAAGCCTTGATTTTCACATACAGAGAAATCTTCCGGGCCAGTAACAATCCATAAACATTTGCTTTTATTTCCTTGAACTTCTGCGGATTGTCCTGATATTAGGATAAATTGGTTTCAACTCCTATACGTTGACTACATCAAACCTATTCCATACATTTTATCTTTTTATTGCAATTTGATTTTATCTTTTTATTGCAGTAAATGGCAGGCATTTAAACTGGCAACTTTTTCTGGTTTTGCTGAACCGCTAGGAGTGATAATCGTTGGTAAGGAAGCATGTTTCTAACTAACTCTTTATACGTTAATCATCTTTGACAAAAAACTCTTTAACAGTCAATACAATTTTCATTATTTTTATGACTTGAATCTAGATACTATTTTTCAAAAGTATGACCAATATTATTGTCCCCGAAGTACATGAGCTCATTCACAATTTCTATTAGAGGCTGCTGGACAAGGCATGGGGGGCCTCTCAGTTCATCTTGATAATGATTTTCCTGGCAAAGTGCTATGCACGTGGCTGTTTTTTACAGATTCCAAGACCATTAGATTCAGATTTAGTGGCTCATTGCCAAGGCCAGGGCGTCTTTCTCAGCCAAGCAACGCCGTGGTCCCTAGCTCATCGCAGATCAACAACCCCATCAAGTTCACTGACCACCGTGGCCTCACGCCCCCAATATTCCATGTATATGTTGCTTAGTCGATGGGAAACATCCTCCACATGACTTGCTGTGCGAGAGCATGCCTGTGAGAGCAGAAGCAGATGATGCTTTTTGGCATGGAGAGGATCAAGCGGGTGGGGCTATTGTTGAAGTCCAATCCCAAGGGAACACAACAGGGGTGAGTATGGAAACCCAGGGATGCGGGATGGCTTACAGGTCAATTCTCGCATTCATGTTGGTTCAGGGCAGGAAGAATGCTTTGATTGCGCCTTCAGAACGTGGTTCTCTTTTTCAATTGTCGAGGGGTGGCAAGATATCGCAAATTTCAGTAGCCAAATAGCTGATTATTTTATGCAGTCTTTGAAGATCTAAAAATCGTCATCAAGCCTATAGGGAACAACACGACTGTGAGAGCTTGGGGTATTGTGAAAATATTTTATGCAGAAAAGGCCATGGCTTGGGTTTGTGAGAAACTTGTTTATTAGTTATTAGATAATAGTCTTCTTTCGCCCACGCAACCAACAGTATACTCGACACTAGTCTCTGTAGAAAAAACTCATCGACCTTCAGGTTATTTAGAATGATGTGGACTCCTGGGAAAGAGTAGGGTCACCATTAGCTGTCGGTTGGCTTGAATTGTAGTGAAACTGTTATAATTGTATGGTTCAAATCAACCAGAGCAACTGGAGGATTGGGGAAAATGTAGATCTTCTTGTAGACGCTGACTGGAAAGACCATCACTCTAGTAGTCAAGAGCAGTGATAAAGCAAGAGTGTGGAGGCAAAGATCTACGCCAAGGGATTCCCCAAGATCGGTAATGTCTCATTTTCTCTGGCAAACAGCTCAAGGATGGCAGAACCCTTGACAAATATTATATCCAGAAAGAATCGGCCAAACACATAGCTTCAAGGTTGAAAGGAGGTATGATATCCTGGAGGTTTAACCCACAGTGGAAGCACTCTGTTTGTATCAAGCAAGTCCTGCATCAGGAAGGAACAATGGAGAGGAGTAGCAGAGACCGAAGGAGAGGATACTGCCTGAGAGTGTATTCCTGGTGGGCAGGACTGTTGGCAAAGCAGCACTGTAGGTCTTAGGGTCATAGGGGCAATAGCTTCCACAACAAAGGGAGGCCCCACACTAAGCGGTGGCAGCAGTGGTCAGGGCAGGGGTGGAGAACCTGACTATTCTCGGGCTGTTGGCACTGGCAAAGAACCACATATTGTGGTGGGGCAGTGGGGATCCCTTTATCATGATGAGGCTGGCCAGGAATGATCGCAGGATTCAAGGGGTCCAAAAGGTAAGGGTTGGCGGGCCAGGCATAAGCAAGGCCGGGTTAGCCTGTTGGACATTACCATCATGAGCCCATGGGGGCTGTTCAGAGATATAGCAGCGGATTTGTAAGGATTGTGAATGAGAGATTAGTGAAGAAGGGTCATGCCAATTTCTGGTAACATGCGCAGACTAAAGTAGCATGATAAGAACCTTGCTCGTTCGTATCATAGCAAGTGTGCTAGAATGCTGCCTGGCTCCAATGACAACCATCTGGGATATGTGGGGTCAGACATTGTTGACCAGCATGACTAAGAAAGGAAGAAAGCCCTGGTCAAGAAGATACCAGAAAAGTTGATTGTCTCTTCGGCGGGCTGGAATTTGGAAGAGCTATCTGGATCTGGTGATGAGGGAGAACCAATCCTGTCTCCTCTTTGTTATATTCATTTCTCTTCTTCTCTTCTTCTTTCTCCCTGTGACTTGGATTACAACATTGTTCGACACTGTCTGTTGTCGACATTGCTTATTTTCAAACGAGCGTTTGTTCGGGAGATAGACTATCACTGGTTTAGGTTACTATTTCTTGGAAGATCTTCTTGGATCTTATCAGGGCACAATGCCACAACATGGATGGGTTGAAATATGTTTCTCTTGTTGGGCATGGGGGCACTACACACGGGATTGCCTGAACCCTCCGGTCTGCCGGAGATGTAGAGGTGTAGGCTATCATCATTTTGCATGCTTGAGGGGAGAACAACAAGAGGGGAAGAGAGTCCATGAGAAGTGGAAGGAACAGGGGAGTTCGGAGGGTCACTGGCCAATTCTGTGGTAGAGAGGGATGTGGATCCATGCAGCAGCCTCCTTTGGGGGTGCTTAGTGGGGATCGTTATGAGTGGTCTCCCAAGGGAGGAGGTCCAGAGCGGTCTGTGAACGAAGTTGGGATACAGGTGCCTTGTTCGTTAGATGGGTATCCATCGTGGCATATGTTGCGGTTTGCAGGGAATGAGAAAGTGAGAATGCAATGGTACAGTGACGTCGTGTTCTCCCGACTGATGGGGCAGCAAGAGGGAAGCTCGGTGACGGACTCCCAGTGAGAACTGCCTTCCTTGGTGGTGGAAAAAATGGTGAAGTGTAGGTTGAAGAGGGGCCACAGACACAGGAGACTACAACCATCTCAGGTGGGCCAGGCCAATTGAAAAGAAGCTCTGCACTGCACATGCTAAGTGTACACAAGGAGAAAATTGGGGCAAGCTCTGCACTGCACATGCTAAGTGTACACAAGGAGAAAATTGGGGCAAGCTCTGCACTGCACATGCTAAGTGTACACAAGGAGAAAATTGGGGCTGAGGGACACAAAGGGGGTATAGGCTAGGGTGGTTGCTGGGAAATGTGGAAGACTGCGGATCTGAGAGACAGGGATACCGAGAAAGGTGTCATAATGCATCATGGCTGGAAATGGGAAGGAATCCAGATGGTGAATGATGCATGGTAGGTTGAGGGCGGAGGGGTGGATTGTAAGGGGGAGGAGGATCCTTTCAAAAACTCTCGAGAAGTGGTAATGACAGTGGTAGCAAAGTTGCAAAGGGTGCAAGTGCTAGGGGGGATGAACTTGGATCACTGATGAAGTGTGTTTTGTGGAACATTTAGGGGCTTTGGGATTAGCCAAAAGGAGGTGTCAGAGGAAGGTAACAGTCAGTGGGGTCCACGGTGGTGTGTTTGTTAGTAATTATGCTAGTGAGTTGCAAGACACAAGATTGGAATATGGGAGTAGGGAACGGCAAACGTCATCCGTCACGTCATTCATCACGATGATGGACCCGCGACGGTGATGGTGACGGTGACATAATACCTGTGACGGCAGGCGTGACGGTGACAGAGGGTCTCTGATGGGTGATGGACTGGAAGTACGTCACGGATGACGTTTGTGACGAAAATTTTAAATCATTAAAATTTAAACTTCATCCATCCTCGCCCTTTCGCAGCGGCGGCGGTAGCCCCATACCACTGGCGACTCCCGACATCTCGCCGCCGTAGAGCAGCAGTGCCTCCATGATCCGTCCAAGCCCTTCATTGTCCTCAGGCCCGCCTCCCTGACTGAGTATCATCTTCCCTAAATCCAGCTCTGCAACTTCGTCTCCAAACCTTCCAAAATGATCTTTTCTGCTCACCAACGAAGCAGCCCTCCTGCCCAAGTCTCTCTACTCCCCCCTCTCCTTCTATATCTTCCTCTCTCAGAAGTTAGCGGAATGTCACGTTGCGGCAGGCGGTGCAGTCCGACATATATCTTGAATTTTTCTCAGACTTCCCGGCGATAAAACTACTTATGACTATTCATATATTTTCGTCACCTGTGATAGGGAAGGCGTCTGGTGACGGGACGATAGATGTGGTGATGCATGAAGCATATGTGATGGATTTTTTTCAAAATCCTGGGACGTGTGACGGGACAGGAGACGTGACAAACTTCTCGTTGCGCTCTTGTCCGTCACCACAGGTCATCTGTCCCGTCACGCCTGGGCTGTTACATCCGAGACGTGCCATTCCCTATGTGGGGGTAGAGGCTTCCTAGAAGGTTATTTGGTTGTGTATGCAGTTGGTTTCTTTAGGGGCTTGCTGGTTGCCTGGAATTAGAGACTGTTCTCAAAGGAGGATTCATGGACAGGCCAGCTTGTGGCGGCAGCGAATTTGAGGAGTGACACACACTCAGTGTATCAAAGCCCAACGACAATCTTGAATAGATCTTGAATTGCAATTCCGCTAGGGCATAAGCCATACTAGAATCCAGAATAACAGCGAATGGTGCCAATTTCACTCGAACAAAAGAAGAAAAACAATAAGATAATAGATGGTACATCACCCTTGCTCGTCTAGATAGATTCTTATACTCAGAGGAGCACGGTGATCTGGACAATCCGAGCAGAGATTGTCTACAGGACGGTTGGCTAAGAAAATCATAGTGCCACAGAGGCAGCTCGTTGGGCTTAGGAAGCATATTTGAGAAGGAAGGAATAGACAGGACAGATGCTTTATCCAAAATAAAACAGAGGGATGATACAAGAACTTTAACAGAAGACAAAGCGAAGGAGAGAGGAATATAAAGATGTGGTCCATATGAAAACCAGAAGGTGGAGATGGATTGGAAGATGTGGCTGAGAGAGTCATGCAAACAGGAGAGTCTTTCGTCTAACAGAAAATGGCAGGAGATGGTTGAATGAGATATTGATAATTTTAGAAGTTACGAGTACGGTGGCTGTTAAGATACCGGAGTAATCTTAACTATCAAGATCTTGAGTTATAGGAAATGGACTAAATACAAGATTGGAATTGTGAGATATCTGGATATAGTGAGTCGCCGATAAGGAGATCCAATCTTCCAGTAGATGGATGAAGTCGCCTGCAAGATTTTGATTAGTAGAAACAATTACGAGGAATGGAAGTGCTAGAATGTCCTAAATGAGATCTGGAGTCTGGCGGCCCAATCGGACGTCGCCAGCTCCATCGGTGGAGAATCTCCTGCCGCAGCTCTTTTCGCTTAACTGCTTCTTGATGCCCCTATAGAATGCCGGCACCTTCTTTTATATAGAGACTCCCATGCTTATTAGAAAGGTCGCACGTGCAGCGTCAAATTGCACGTGCAGAGGCAGTCTTGCGTCTCCTCTTGCTTTGGCAAGTCTTCGTCAGAGCCTTATCCCTCCTCCAGAGATTCTTATCAGTGGCATACATGCTGTTGGTCGAGCTTTGGTTGATAATTTTAAGACCCTCTCCAAATGAGGGCCACAATGTTCCGGGAGCAGATGGTGGAGCTGGTGAGGCCATTCTCAGCAGGTGAGGTACAGGCAGCCATCAAACAGTTAAATGGAGATGGGGCTCCAGGACCAGAAGACTTTCCTGTGCATTTCTTCAGTGAATTTTGGGAGTTAGTCAAAACAGAGGTGATGACCATGTTAGAAGAGTGCAGGAGAGGCAATTATAACACGGAGAGACTCAACCACACACTTTTCTTTCCGTGAAAGCTACTGGGGGAAATTAGAGAAAGAAAATTTTGGCCATTTCACTGTCCAACTCCATATACCTCATCATTGGGGGCAAAGATAATAAACACGTGGCAGAGGAAGAGGATTAGGAAATTCAGGTGATAGATTTTGCAAAAGCATATGATTCTCTGGATTGGGATTTCATGTAGTTTTTGCTGAATGGAAGCCTGGGTCAGGAGATGTATTACCTTGCACTCGTTGTCGGTTTTGGTAAATGGGCGTCCAGAGGGAGGGTGGATTCACCCACAAAGAGAGGTTAGGCAGTGCTGTTCTGTGGGAACGTTGCTCTTCGTCCTAGCTGTAGACATCCTTGATATTTGTATGACTAAGGCCTGCCCACATGGCCAATTAAGAGTTTCCACACGGCAAACTTCCCAAAGGGTATACTATAACTGCAATATGCTGACAACAATTATGAATCTCTCCACACTGTTGGATCTTTTTTTGGATTTCTCAGATGTTGAAAATAACAGTGCCAAATCAGCCTTCACGGGTTCGAGCTTTCCTTCGTTTTATTTTGAGGTCTTGGGGATAACGATTGGGACATTGCCCATGCGCTATTTGGGTCTGGTATTAATGAGCAGTTGACTTTCCGGCATAGATTGGCAAACAGCGATCAAGGTAGAGAGGAGGCTGGAGTGGTGGCAGGCCAGGGTCTGGTGCTACTGCGGTCAGTGTTCTCTGCATTTCTTATATTACTGCTCGCAATCTTTAAGCTACAGGCAAGAGCAAGAAAGCATCATGAAGCTTTGATGTGAACGTCTTTCCAGAAATGCTTATAGTCTGGATAGAGTAGGGGGATATCGTTGCAAATCTATGAACCAAGGGGGATTGGGTGATTTGCAGTCGCAAAAAATGAACCTGGCACTTATGAAAATGTGGGTGGGCCTAGTAATGACATCTGGGGAGGATCTGGCATTGAAAGTCCTGAAGGACACCATGCAAACAGCTAGCTTGTGAGGGGTGGGTGGCTCTGGTCAGAGAGGCATTTGGCAACGTGTGAGGTAGGTCTTCCCCATGTTTGGATGTTCTGCAATGCCATACTCGGGGATGGTTTATTCTTTTGTTATTGGCCAGAGGATTGGTAGGCTAGGAGCGTTCTGCAAGAAAAGTATCCCCGGATTTTTGCCATCTCAGGGACTCTATGGCCACAATTAGACATGGTTGTTCTGTTCTTTTTGTTTAAAACGAACAAAAAATTTGCACAAAAGAACCGCACAGGGCCTTGTTCTGTTTTTTTTTTATTTTCAAAAACGAACAAAATTCGCACAGTCGAACAAAATTAGAGCAAAATTCACACAAAGCGAACAAAAGAACTGCACACGGGTCTGTGCGATGTTCTCTTCAAATTCGTTTTTTGTTCTGTTCGAAATACCTAACAGAATGAACAATTCACACAAATTCGCACAAAAAGAACCGAACGACCACGTCTAGCCACGGTTGGGGATTGCTGGGATGGCATGTGGAATCTGATCTTTGAAGGGGCTCTGTTGGATGAAGGGTGGAATATCCCATGTGTCTGCAAAATTCTCTTAACCGTATTCGACATATCAGTGGGGGAGTGGGAGGGTGCCTCTTTTTTTTTGCACAGGGAGGGGGGATTATACAAACCATAGAGACGGTCAGACTGAGAAAGGCATGGCAACCCTTCTCGTGTGCAAGATCATACAAAAGTGGAAGATTCCCTTCCAAGATGAGAATTTTTGATTGTTTGCTACTCAGGCAAAGGCTTGTCAGGGGAATCTTCAGATATAAACTACTCTCGCACACTCCGACCACGTGTGCTCTGTGTACAGATAGTGAAGAAGATCTTTTCTTTCAGTGCCCATCAGCTCGAGCGATGTGGGCCAGTCAACAGACTACAGGGGTGGTTGTTACTTCAGACAAGGCCTTCTTGATCTCTCTGGGGTTCGGAACATTCACGAGATAGGCCGAGTGGGAAAGATATCTGCAGTGCTATGGGTCATATTGCTGCGTCGTAATGATATTTCTTATCAAGTGGACGTCAGCTTTGACAGACAGCGTCATTCACGAAGTGGAGTGTCTTGTTGCATACTGGTTTAGAAAGACATGAAGGGATGAGTTAGTCCATGCTTGTAACATGTGTTTATATCTATATTGCATTGGGCTGATCACCGGTTCTGGGTGATCTTCCCCTTTCAAATTTTTTTTCTGGAGAGCTTAGCATGATGAAAACCCAGAATTTTGAAGATGGAGTAAAAATTTTACCCAATTGTCACTTGAAAGCATCGTTTATTATTGTAAGCAATGGTTAATGCTCTCTAAACAGTTCATTAGAACAATCCAAAGCGAACAAGTCTATTGATGTACGAACTGAACAACCTCGCAGAGAAACGACAATCATTAAAATTCATTTTTTTTTAATTTGGAACAGCATTTGGTGTTGGATGATGATACTAATGGGACATCTTTTTTTTTTTGATAGAGTTTCTCACTGGATTATTTTCCTTGTGGTTGCAGCATATCTCTTCCCAAGCAGTCTGAGCCCTGAAATCCTCGAGGGTTTACTGGGATCTGGTTCGGTTCTATACACCCACGTCTTCATCTTGGTCATTTATTTAGCCCCGACCTTAATGAATATGATAAATGTTGATCATGGGATCATAATGAGTATGATAATGTTCATCATCGGATGGAAATAACTACTGTGATGATGATGACGTTGATGATAGGAACGGGGATTTGTTGATTATGATAATGACGATCTAAGTAATAGATGGAAATTACAACTGTTATGATGAAGATAGGAGGGGATTCGTTGAAAACGATGATGATGATGATCATCATCATCATGGGGTGACGATGAATATGATGATGCCTCGGTGACAGACAATATGTATGATGTTGATGATTTTTTTTTTTGAACTATTATGATGATGAAGATGATGATGATGATAATGATGATGATGATGATGATGATAATGATGATGATGATGATGATGATAATGATGATGATGATGATGATGATGATGATGATGATGATGATGATCAACATCATGGGGAATATGATGATGCATGGCATCAATCTGAACCATGTTTTCTCTTTCTGTGCAGTGGGCGGAGTCATGGCATTCCTAACTCTGCACGAAATGCTACCGCTGGCCTTCGATTACGCGGGTCAGAAGCAAGCCGTGAAGGCGGTGTTCTTTGGCATGGCCTTCATGTCCGCCAGGTGCGTTCACTTTTCTCTCTCTCACTCACTCTCTCTCATCGACTCTCATCTCTCTCTCTTCTCCCCAGCCTGTACCTGTTGCAGATCAGCCTGCCGGAGGACATCACCCTATAAATCTCATCCATCTCTCTCCCCCTCCTCCCACATACCCTCAGATTCCCACCCGTTAAATCATTCCGATTGTTGAGGCATTTTCCATGATTGTCTCGGGAACAGATAGATACCGCCATTCTCTTCATTCATGTTTCATCTCTCTCTCTAGAAGCGTAGAGAGAGAAAGAGGGAGACCCCCCACCCATGCCCTGACAGAACCAAAGAAGAAAAAGGCATGGGCCGAGAACGGCATTAAGTGCAGGAGTTAGCACAATAATGGGCCTAGTGGGCCTTCTCATTCAATTCTGATCTCTGCCACCCTGCGAGCTCGGCCCAGTCTGAGCTCGGCAAACTGAATTATCAGCCTGCTCCTAAACTGTTCCTTTCTCTCTCTTCTTTCTCTCTCTTCTGGGCGTGGGAATTGCGGACTACGAGGAGAAAAGGACTGGCAGAGTAAGTTAGTCTGCATTAACTCGGGGTGAGTTGTACCCTCGGGCTTAGCCTGTTCCTAAGTCATTTAATAGGGGGGTAGGGGATTCTTTTGACTTGCATTTTGTCCCATCCTGGGGGGCCGTACTTGTGTCGTCCAATGGGAGGTGGCCACGTGGCGGAGGAGATCTAGGGATCACGACCGAGCATCTGATCAGAGGCCCTGCAAAGGGGATGATCTCGGCCGTCGCATTTATTTCACCCCCTTGTTTTGGGGAGGTTGGGTGAGGTCCTCCCCAACAGCCGCCGTCTTCATGATTGCCAGCTGAAATCTAGAGAGAGAAAGATTAAGAGAGAGAAAGAAGAAAGAGAAACAATTGCTACTCATCATTCTCTCTCTCTCTCTCTCTTCAAACTCTCAGAGCAAGTGAGAGAGAGAGCGATGTAAGTTAAGGAGCCCGATGAGAGATCTCTTCATTTTCTCTCTCTTGATTTCCAATCTAGTTTCAAGAATGCAATAGAAGGCAATAATAAGTATGATCTTAGGATAATTTCTCTATTTTATTTTCTCTGTGATCTCCAGCTTAATTCTCAAAGTGAACAAGATAGAGCAAGAAGAAAGATGATGGTACAACCGAGGGAACCATCAAACAACTCATCCCTGTCCTTTCCTCTTACTCTAGGTCATCCCTAATTACGTCAGAGAGGGGGAAAGAGAGTGAGGTTTAAAGAAACTGAGTTTAGGGTTTTATGAACTACTCAAGCTTCCTGTCACTGTGCTAAATACATATTTACAATTGGAAATTAGGATTAACACTGGAGGAGACATCGCTGCCTCCCCTCTGCAGGAAGAGAAGAAATAGGAGAACTGAATAGCACACAACCCTGTCCTCCAGTCCTCCTTGAAAGAACGCCAAGTCTCCTGTTCTAGTACACAGTTCTGCATGGGGAAAACCCTAAAAAACCAGAAGAAAAAAAAAAGAGAATTTTGAAAGGTTTATCCACGTGGGATTTTGAGTTCTACCCTCCATTGCTCGTGCCATGGGCAATAGTCTAATCAAACACAACTCATCAGTTTCTTTTTCTCTACTTCGAAACCCTAAAAAAACCAGAAGAAAAAAAAGAGAATTTTGAAAGGTTTATCCACGTGGGATTTTGAGTTCTACCCTCCATTGCTCGTGCCATGGGCAATAGTCTAATCAAACACAACTCATCAGTTTCTTTTTCTCTACTTCGAAACCCTAAAAAAACCAGAAGAAAAAAAAAGATAATTTTGAAAGGTTTATCTACGTGGGGTTTTTGAACTCTCCCTGCCATTGCTCGTGCCTTGGGCAATAGTCTAATCAAACACAACTCATCAGTTTTTTTTTCTCTACTCAGAAAAAAGATAATTTTGAAAGGTTTATCTACGTGGTTTTTTGAACTCCTCCTGATTTGCTCGTGCCTTGGCAATAGTCTAATTTCTCTACTTCGAACGCGGTAAACATCGCAGACGACCACAAAAGGGCTTCTTCTCTGTTTCCCTCCAGGGATAATGAGAAGAGACGGGCGTTTTTTTTCCTAATTATCGACGTAAAATCAAAGAAGAACAACCCCTGTTTTAAACTGACAGGGAATAGTAATTAGGGTAAACGAGGAGGAGATTTTAGGGCCGGCTCAGAAAGCGGGAGTCTTGATCTCGCAGGTTTCTTGCCACATTCATCGGTCGCCCTGCAGAGAGGATAGATCGTAGCTACTGAAAAGACCAATCATCGCTCTTTTGACTGCAGCATCTCCCTCTCCGTGGCTTCTCTTTCCTCTCTTTCTCTCTCTACTCATCCGTCCTTCGCGTTTTAACTCTGCGGAACCTCGGAAAACACGGATTCATCAGTTATGACACTTCATAAATGACTCTGGTGTTCTCTCTCTATCTCTTCTTGCTCTCCAGGAGGTAAGCTAATCATTTGATTTGCATCACACGTCACCTAGTATATGTTCTGTCCATCAAAGGATGAAACGGATCACGTCTGTCGACCATCCCGACGCAACCAGGAATCATTTGCGCCTGAAGCTTCGCTCCTTTACAGTCATTGATAAGCCCACAGCCGTGGAAGGTGCGTTGAATTCTTCGTCCCCCGGGATGAACAGCAGAAGCAGCCGAAAATATCCATTATTTAGAATTATACGCGTGTTTGTAAGAAGTTCTTCCACTTTCATAGGCTGAGAAACCCTAAAATCATTCTCATGGCGTTCGAAGAAAGAGTAAATAGTCATCATTAAAAATTGGTCAAGCGTGTTTCTCCATCTTTAAAAGGCCGACAAACCCTAAACATATTCTAATAAATTAAAATTTTAAATTGGGTCAAGGGTATTTGTCTATCGTTAAAGACGGACAAACCCTAAAACAATTTCCTCGATAAACGTAAAATTCTCATGGCCAGAAAATAGTCATAATTAAAAAAATAGTCAAGGGTCTTTCTCCATCTTTAAAAGGCCGACAAACCCTTAAACACGTTCTAATAAATTAAAATTTTAATTTGGGTCAAGGGTATTTGCCTATCGTTAAAGACGGAGAAACCCTAAAACAATTTCTTTGTTAAACGTAAAATTCTCATGGCCAGAGAAGAAGGGAAGCGTGGAAAATTGGAAGGAGAGAGATGCCATCCCGCCTGGGCTAATCAACTCAAGTAGAAAACCCATGGATCGGGATTCAGGAGTTGAAGAGCGTCAGATCAGAGATGGGATTGTGGCCTTGTAACGTGACAGAAGAAAGATGGGCTGGCGGAAGAATCTAAGGGACGTGAAGGAAGAGGCTTTTCGCTGTGATGGGGATAGATCGATGAAAGCAATGAACGTGGGAGTTGAAGGGGGATCGACCCCCCAAATCATGACGTGTCGCTGCGCTGTCATGGCCGCGGCCCGCGCGACGAGGCGAGAAATTTGACAGGAGATCACCAGTTAGGGATGGGCGAGGAATCAGAGAAGTTCGACGTGCGACGAATTTTGTAGTATTATTGGCTGCATGATTAGCGACTTAAACCAGAAAAACTAAGGCATTCAATGGGAGCGAAAAACAAAGGCACGCCGGGGCTAGTAAAATTGAAGCCTTGGAAACGGATGATCGCTGCAACAGCCTCGCGCTACAGCAACTTATCGTTGCTGTTCTTTTCTTCTTCTTATTCTTATCACTACTATTCTTCTTCTCTTTCTCACACTATTCCTCTTCTTTTACTTCTCTTCTCTCTTGCAGCAGAAAAATAGGCCCTGCGGTTAGCATTTGACTGCCGCTTACCACTGTGCTAAAAGCACTGGCACTTCTAATCTTCTTAACGTTTAGGAAGGAAGCGGATAAAAAAGTCGTAAGAGAAAGTTGCACCGGACAAACTCCAGCAATTCATATACAATAAGAGACGGGTAACGAAATGGAAGAGTAAAATAGAAATATATGATAGGTGCGAATTGTCAAAGCGCACAGAGCAAGACATTGAAACGAGCTTCATCAGACGTTCTTCAACGAGCTTGATCCCCGTCATGCTCGATCTCAGAAGAGGGGTCGTCTTCCTCTTCAAAGCAGTCTATTCCGAAGGCGCCATGGCCATGGCCGAAGGCCTTAATGTGGTCTTTGAGAGACCTCTTGTGCTTGAAGTCTGATCCACAAATGCAGTACCAGAGCTTACCGCAGTTCTTCTCGTGCGTCCTCCAATCACCTTTAACGGCGAACGCCTTCCCGCATTTGCGACACATGAAGGGCTTAATACCGTGCTTTCTCTTATAATGGGTTTGAAGAGTTCGAAAATCCTTCAAAGGCTTCGATCTTGGATGATCGATGTTGTTTCTGCAGCCGGGGGCGCAGCAGTAACAAGGTAATCTGAGCATCGCCGTCGGCTGCGTTCCTCGCAAAGATTCGGGGCCTTTTCTGTACTGAGATCCGTGCCCCCACATGTGCATCTGTTCTTATACCCGGAAAAACACTTAGCCGTTTTCCCCGTATCACCAAATAAAAAAAATGAAGAACTCAACAATAAAATCGCTTCCGCTGAACGGATAACGGTCGAACGATTTTTTTTTCTGAGGGATTTCAGAGGAGATTTTTACGATAAAACCGCTTCCGCTAAACGGGTCGAACGATGAATCTTATGAGAAAGATGAACGTCGAAACGATGATTGTTCTGAACGGGAAAGAACAGGTTGCTAGAGAAAAAGGTCTTATTTTCTTGCTTTCTTCTTTCTGTGGGTGATGGTTGAGATGAGAAGGAAGAAATTAGGGTTTGGGAGAGGGAAACAGGAAATGGATCTGATTGTTGTGGGGCTCTTGGGTGCAGTCACCGAGTTGTGAAAAATTATTGCGGCAAAGAACATGAAATCTAGAGACATCGGCGAAAAGTTAGGCACTTTCTGACACATTATCCTTCGAGAGGGAAGATTTGCTCTTCAGTCAGTCACCTGCCCACAAGACAATAGAAGACAGATTTCTTTCTCTCTCTCTCTTGTTCCGTGTAGTGAAGGCTCAGGTTCACGAGAGAGACTGTGAGAGAAGGAGAGAGATGCTTGGCAGAAATCAGATGTGACTCTCTCTGAAATCACCAGAAATCTCTCCAGTTTTTCTGAAGTTACGGAGGAAAACAGGCGTTGCTTTGTTCAATCCACATCCAGAAAGAGAGAGAAATGAAGACAAAAAACCAAGCTAAAGAGAGAGATATACGGATCAGAGATCGCCAGCGAAAGCGGATCGAAGCAGGGAGAAGGACAAGCCACGCAGAAACCGAAAGATTATCAAAATAAAATTAGAAGAAACTATGGTTACCTGCATGTTATTGTATCTGTTGAAAGTCTTGCAACAAACAGGGCAAGCGAACTGAGTCGGGCCGATGAGGATCTGCGACGGCGTGGGAATCCAGTACTGGCCCTTGTTGAGCCGTCCGATCGCAGCTGGGGGGTATGTGGCCGAGATCCCGTCGTCGCCGCCATCGCCCTCGCTCTCGGCAGGCTCAGCGGCCGACGACGAAACTCTCGAGATCAGATCAGCAGCGCTCGGGCTGGGCAGACCGATGTGAAGCGCCACCGTCACCGCGTCAGTCTCGGCGTCCATCTCTTTAGTCTTTTCATCGCCGACGACTTCTTCGACGCCGACTAAGTCTTCTTCGTCGTCGAGGTTCTTTGTAGGGCTGAGGCTGAGAAGAGGGAGGGCTTCTCTCAGCGGTGGAGAGGACGGTGGCTCAGCTGGCGGCGTTATGGTGTAATTCACTGGGCAGAAGTTGTAGCTGGGCTGCGCCAGAGGAGGAGGAAGAGAAGGGTTCGCTGAGAAAGCGTAGTAATTGAAGTAACCTCTGAAGAAGTTTGTGTAGGGATCCGCCATGGTCGCCCTAACAAGGTGAGAGAAGAGGAGAAAGGTTTGTGGGTATGGCAAGAGGGCCCTGTATTATAGAGAGAAGTCAGAGAGGAAGAGGAGAAAGTTGGGGAGAGATTAGAGAGGTCACAAAGAAAGAGTAACTTGGGTGAACTGAAGGGGGGAGAGCATATCACCTGGCTGACAAAAAGGGGAGAAAGTGAAGGAAGAGGGGGAGATGGACAAAGGGAATGAATGAGGGAGACTGGCAGAAGGGAGAGAACTCAACCAGGGCGCAAAGTATTTAATTCCCCTCTCAACGTGAATTAGATGAAAGAAAGAGAGTAGCAAGAGTTGCAGAACCTTTTGCGTACCCACCAACACGAGCGCATAATAAATCGGCCTCATGTACGGGATAATGTTCAAGACTACGAAAAAATATGATATGACTCCCCTGATCTATATTGGCACTCGACCTAGGACTCTGCCTACCCTTCAAACATGACAATGTGAGAGAGTTTTCTGGAGCTCTAGGAAGAGAGAGAGGGGGAGAGAGAGAGAGAGAGAGAGAGAGAGAGAGAGAGAGGGGGGGATATGAGAATGCACAGTAGAGCAAGAGAAAAAAAAAGGGGTTGTGAAGCGCTACGATGACTAGGCTTAAGGAGAGAAGGGCGTGGTCTCGTCCCGGCACTTGCTTCGGTGGGTGAGCTTCGCTGTCGCTTGGCTCGACCACCGCGAGCCTCTCTCTCTCTCTATCCGTCTCTCACTCGTTCTCCATCTCGCTATCTTTCTCTCTCCATCTCTCTCTAGGTCATCCTTCTCTCTTGTCCTTTCCCTTCTCTCCTTCTCCGCCATCGCCTCAACAAGGCCTCAGAGAACATGCAAACCCCACGGCCCACTGTTACCACTGTCACCTTTCCCATCACACTCCGCCGTCCAATCGACCCTCCTCTCCAGCTTCTATTAGGGTTCCCGCTCTGCACTGTGATCCGCTGAGTGTTGAGTTTGAATTCCCTAATGGACAACGATATGCACTGCTTTAGATACTTAATCATTAGTTTATCCCTATGATAATGATTCGCAATGATAAATTTGGGATGAAGATAATTTCATTGTATGGGTTTAAACCAGTGTTTGGAGTCTAAGTATATCCCAATTATAATGTTGGGTCAGATGTAACGTTGAACTTCTTTGGGAGCTCTCATCGCTCATAGATTAAGCAGGTTCCAACTTGTTGGATCTAAATACTTCATGATCAGTCCATTTCAGTGGTCTCAGATAATTTCTTAATCATCTGTATTTTACTTGACTCGTTCTTAAAAATGCAATACAAGACTATCCTTCAGTTTATTTCACCTGATACTAGGTTTTAGGGTGCGATTATCCCCAGTTACGGCCATTAGCAGAGACACATGCAGACAGAGTTTTCGTGACGTGGGGAGACAGATAGGGAGAGGGAAAAAATTTAGAGAGAGAAAGACAAGAAGGGGCAGGAAGGGGATCGTTTCCTGCCACCAGCCCCATCTTAACTCCAACAGTGCCTTCTATCGACTCTGTTGCCATTATCTGCCTCTTCCACAGTTGTTCTTGGCCCGATGGTTATGGCACTGGGGTCCATGTGTTGCAGAATGTCGAAGAAATCTCTATCATTTCTAGAGAGAGAGGGAGAGTTTCGTGACGCGGAGTTTCTCTTCCCCGGCATTTACTCACCGAGTTCGACATCCATTACACTAGATTACGACGCTCTCGGTCGTGAAATTTCATGCCGTGTCGTCAATTACGCAGATTATTTCTCGGCGCAGGCGCTGATCAAGAGAGAGAAAGAATGACGAAATGGGTGTGGAGCTTTGGAGCGTGGGTCCTCTGCGGTTCGAGGAACAACGGTCTTGTTCATTCAGTCCTCTTACTGGCATTCTGGTCTGCGGTGGCACCACACGCTAGCGCCATTAATGGCTAACAGTTGCTCATGTTTGAGGCACTGTGGACGGCCATCGCAGTATTCGTATTGTAGGGTTTGCATGGCCTACAAGAGGCTCTAAATATCCAATCCCAGAGGAGCTCTGAAGCTCCCATGGCGG